>NC_065548.1:42686141-42998641 GCF_022605725.1 Anthonomus grandis grandis
GTTTACATATACCGGATTTTCTTACTCGGAACTTATACTGATTGGGGTTATTTTTAAATATCCTATTAAATCATTTTCAATTAACAACTTTAAATGGACTGCAAATTTTGATGCATACCTTTACAACTGTTTAATATTGAATCTGGCAACATTGACGCTAAGTTCTAGCGGCAAAGGCAAGGGCGTCGGGCGCGTCCTCTTTTATACACAATTGTGTATTATACCTACACAATACATGTTTTAAAATTCTATAATTGTGAAGGGCTATTAGCAAGAATTTTTTTAATTTTACACAATTGTGAATAAAATCAACACAAGCCAGAATAAAAAATTAATTAAAAATTGTAGTAAAAATATACTTGGTTATTAGATTTTTTACCAAACTGCCTTGGATTTAAAAAAAAAATTGAAATATTTATACACATTATCTTAATAATTAATATCCACTTATAATATATTAATTTAATATGCAATAATTGTATGAAATATACACATTAAAACATATACAAAATACCTGAGAATTTTTATACATGATTGTGAGATATTATCTAACAATTGTGTATTAAAATTAAACATTTTTTTTACACAACAAAATGTGAAAAAATCAATCGGGATTTTTCTGTGTGCAGCCTTTCAATATTATCTTATTTTTTCATTTCTTCTTGTTTGTCACCTATTCAGGTGTAGTAAAGACCAACATTTGACAGAGGACCTTTAATTAAACATATTGGAAAATGCAGTAGATCCACTGATCCTTGAGATTATTGAAGACAATCCTCATGAAATTGAGTTGGAAACAGTTTTCCAACAAGATTGGGCACCGCCTTACTTAAGCAGAAATGTTAGAGAATATTTAACTAATACTTACCCTAATCGATGGATTGGTCATCGACGGCCTACCGAGTGGCCAGCCAGGTCGCCCGATCTTTCACCTCTGGACTTAAACAAAAAGTTTTCGTCACTCACCCAGAATCTATCTTCGATCTACGTCAAAGAATAATTGATGCATGTCTCAATATTGATGTTGCCACTTTCCAAAATGTTCGTGAAGAGTTCTCCAATAGATTATTTTACTGTCTTAAAGTTATTGGTGCGCATTTTCAACATCTTTTGTAGTGAAATAGTTATATTTCTGTGTTACATAAAGTTTAATTATTTTAAATGGAAATAAAAATGCAAAAAATAAGATTTTCAAATGCTGCCTTTTTGCTATGGCTAGAAGTAATGACTTAATATTCTAGGACAATAAAGCATTTAGTGAGAGCCAACGATGTATCGCATGGCGTCCGGCCGCCATTTTGAAGTTTTGCAAAATGAGCTAGGGTCCAAAAAGTAGTATTTAGGTTGCTACTGATGCGTGCCAAAATTTAAATTCTGAAATATTGCAATTCTAGGTGAAACGGCTTTTGTCGGGCTTTGCATAAGTCAGATGAAGAAGGAAATGGTTGTGTTGCTTGAAGGATAATACAAATTAATCAATCAACTGAAAATGAGTTGGGTATTATATGCGTAAAAAAAACATTATAGCCTAATGTGCCTAAATGGAATGTACTCACTTGTCAGTTAAGCCGAAAAGTTTTCCATGGTGGGAACACATTTGATAGTATCAGAATTATTCTAAGTCTCTATTATTCTAAGAACGATAATACCTTTAAAAACACTTAAGACTATACAGAACACTAAACAGGATGAACAGTATTTAAAAAGAGGGGCAAAATCAACAAACATATAATCAGAACTGCAGATTTCCGGTTTTTTGACTAACATGACGTTATTTTAGTTCATTTTTATTTCATTTCCTATAAAATAAATATTGAGATTGAAAAAAAAACATATTTTTGAAATTCATTTCCTTCACCTATTCTACAATATTGTAAATATACTAATTTTGTTACCAGCTAATTTAATACTTAAATAATTTTGTATCTTTTTAACAAAAAACTTTATTTTATTACCTCAAAACCTCCAAATGCCTTAATTAACAAATAATTTTAAAGATCTTCCCTAAAATAACTACGCTTTTACCAGAAACTTACGTATCCGAGAGAACTCCGCCATCAGGCTAGGGAACAATAATTTAAATTTCAAAGTTTAAAAATGCTGTAAAATTCAAAGAATCATAAAACTTAATAATATGAATCTATACATATGCAGTAGAAAATTTAAAAACAAATACTAGCGTACATGGCAAAAAAATACAAAGCGAAACCGTCAAACGTAACATAATAATTCCAGGGCAATCGAAGATGCATTATGCTACCTTGTGATGGATGATGTTTCATAATTTTTAATTATTACTTATTATTATATACCTCTGGTTTATTCTATCCTTCTGGTTTATGGTATGCGAAAATTTATAAGGACACCAAACGCATATACTTTTATGTTCAGGATAACATATTTAAGGGAAATAAAATAAAATTCGAGGTTGAAATACAGGTGTATACAAAATTCGGTGCACATATTTTAAGAGCGTATTGTTGGAGTAAAAATAAGACTTTTTTTTCCTATAAATATGTAACCTAAAATTCCTCCTCTTAGAGCTACAGCTCGCGCAAATTGCTTAAAGAAAATCGATTATTTGGAACACTACAGTTATACATCAAATCCCTTTTTATTTGCAAGTCCGCAATGTTTTGGATCCTCTTGACATTTTCCGTCCCAAAATGGTGAAAACCCAATTTTAAGCAAGGATTCAGGCGAGCTTACCCTTATGAGATAACCCATACCTTATGTTTCCAATAAGAAATTTGAAAATTTAGAAATACACCTAATTAGCCATGAAAAAATCTAAAATTATCGTTTTTTGCATTTTTTCGATAAAACTAATTTGATTTGACAGAAATCAAAGCGATCACAGCCCACTTTTTTCTAATTTGATAGTTTAGTCAGATAATAATGCTCCCTTTTCGTTTATTAGCGATCTGCTCGAAAAGGCTTAATTCTATCAAAAAAGAGACAAACGATTTAGGATTTTAGATTTTTCCATGGCTTACTAGATAGTGTTACTAGATTTTAGAAACATAATATACGGGCCATAAAAAGAGTAAGCTCTCTTAAATGCTCCCCTAAAATTGAATTTACACCATTTTTGGGACGGAAAATGAAGAAAGTAGCCAAAATTTTTAAATTGACGTAAATTGAACAGAATTGACGCATAATTATAATTATTGTTCTAAATAATCGATTTTCTTCAAGCAACTAGCGCTTACGAGCACAACGTAGCTCTAAGGGGAGGCCTTTTAGGATACATGTTAATAGAAAAAAAAAATATTTTAACTCTAGTAATAGACTCTTAAAATATTTGCACCGAATTTTATAACACCCTGTATAGATATAGGTTTTAATATACCGCCCCAGGTACTATGTAAATAAAAAACTGAATATTACATATTCTATTCTAGTTGTTTTAACACTTAGAAATTGGCAGAGAGACACACACAGGTAGTATAGATGAAGACAGCATTAAAAATGTTATTAATGAGGTATTGTCAAAAAGACTTACTATAAAGAACCGGTTGATCAAAGCTACAACAAAAATCCCGTCTTTTTGCTAAAGGTATACCGCTAATTAGATTTTCTTCGCCAAACAAGGAAACGCTCTCACATAATATTATTAAACTGCAATAAAAAGCATTAGAGACTCTGTTTGCAACAACTATTGACCTTGCTAATTTGCTAAATATTTATGTTGCAAATATCTGGATTCTTAAAAAAAGTATGCTGGGAAAGAAATTTCGGTGGCTAGCCTCCGTAAAAGGAATCAAGAACTGAGTCTAAAAAAGCCAGATAATACAAGTGCAGTTGCTTTTAATAAAACAGCAGTAAATGAGTTTTGTGATAACTTATCAATACTAAACATGTGATGTCGCGCTAAAATTTTAGTTTCGGTCATATCATAAATCTAAATAATACAGAAGTGAATACCTAAAATTTTTGTCCCAAAAAATGGTTAGGTAAATAAGACAAATTCACATAGATTCAAAAATTTTGCCTCATCCTAAATTTCCGAAAGTTTTTTTTTAACGATAAAAAAAGATTAGAAGCTCATTAATTGATTAGTTTTAACTAAGACACAATTAAAATTTTTGTATATTTTTTTTTTATATTTTAAGAATGTTTTTTGGTAATTATGGAGAATAGTGGATTTTGCGAAAATCCACTAATAATTGTTGTTTTTTTTTTGCAACATGGGTAAATGTGGATATATATTTTTTAAGAGTGGCGGAAAGCCAAATCTTATCACGACGAGTGTGTAATCACGCACTAAATCACTCACAGCGGCATAGGGGTTACGTGGCCGTTTGTCCAATTTTAACGCTATGCGACGTGATTAATCATTAGAATAATCCTGTTTTTGTTTAGTCTTGTCAACAAGCAGGTGCTAACTGAGGAGAGGTGAGGTTGGGTTGGGGACAAGGCTTAAACTGCAAAGTGACGAAAGGCAGTCGACGACAACACCCCAACCAACCCAAGTCAACCTTCTAGGTGGATTTCTGCGCGCTGCCACTACCCTGGAAAGCAGGACTCAAACATGTTCTATGAATGAGATCACTAACAGAACATAGCACTTTCTGCTGCAAAGGGTGGTACAGGGCATGCATGAGCAGGCTGGACAGCTCTTGTTGGTTCCCTTCTTACTTGTATCCGATGACTATCCTGCACCAAGGAAATACTTTTTTCGTCAGAAAAAAACACCGAGTTCCAAAATTCTGCAGCTAAAGCCATGTGCTCTTGTGCCCACTACAGTCGGCGAACTTCGAATCTGTGTCGAAACTCAAGTTGTAGTCGTGGTACTCTTAAATCGTCGCGACACCTCAAACCTATTCCAGTATTCGCTTGCGCAATATAAAAGCATCACGCGTATTTCTTTGGAGTGCTGGTATTGCCATAATTTGGTTTCTTCAAATGGTTAAGTAAATATAAAAGTTCTGTTACAATTTTCTTGAAGTTATATGCCTTCTACCGCTTCTCGGGCTATCCTGAAGAAAATTATTCTGGAGATAACGATTCCAAATGCGAGACATATCACTTTGCCAAACTCCAACTCTATCAGCCACGAACCTTTGAGAGTCGCATTTTTCATGTCAAGCCACGAATTAATAATCGAAACATGGAACTTACAAAAAAAATTGTCAACGTTTTTTTTTGGATAACAAATATGTAACGAATACGAAAGGTAAATATTGATATACAAGCCTACAAAAAATTGACATAAAAGAAAAGAATTTCTTCCTATAAAAACAAGGTTATACAAAACGTTTGAATCCATCTGTAGTTTCAGCAGAGTAATGCAAGCTGATAATCTTGCCTATCTCATTTCACACGGTACATTTTAAGAGTAATTTTCTAAATTTCACCCTCGAAGTTATTTTAGAATTACCTAATTAAAGCGGTTGTGTGACTGCAGATTTGCACATGGATGTCTTAAAAAATATTCAGCTTTAGATTGTTGCACCAAGGATCTATTTACTTATGATAATTATGAATCAAAACATTAATAACTATTGTTGGTTTATGGTTGTCAACTAGCTAACAGTTAAGAAATAGCTCATAGATGCACTTTAAAGATGACTCTTGCAATTATTGTAAATAAGTCAACTTGCTTTAAATTCACGATAATAGTTGGCCAAGTGTGATACTCAATACTCAAATATTTATTTCCATAGACTCATACAAATAAGTATCGGAGAATATCAAAAAATGAAACTATAAGACCTAAACATACAACTTTTAAAAAGCCTTAAGAAGCAATAATAAAAAATCTACAATTAACTAAAAATTAAAAATATAAGAAATCTACATGTTTTAACAAACAAACAAATATGAGTTATGGGAGTAGAGACGAGACGCTGCAATTTAAATAATGTGTAACCGCAAAAAAAAATATATTAAAATATTTTTCAATGAAGCTTTAAGATTATTAACATTCTCATTTTTTTTATTTCGATGGGAAGAATATTGTATAATTTAATTGGTAAAACTAATGAGCTGTTTGCCACTTTAGTTAATTTATGTTTGGGTAAATCCAAGTTAAAGTTAATAGTGGGTACCTCTAGATAAAGAATAGTCAGATGGGTTACGCTTTATGCATGACCGAGTTAAAAATAAATAGGCAAGGAAATGGCATAATTTTCAAGTCTGAAAAGAGTGTTCTACAAGAAAATGTATAGGGCTTAAATAAAATAGTTCTAATTATTTTTTTCTGGGCTGTAAGAACTTCAACACTTCTAGAACAGTTACCCCAACACATTAGGCGTATGACAAACATGACATAACCAGACGTATCATCTCATCATATCACAAGGACATAATAAAGAAATATCAGGTCAAAATCGATTTTTTTACGTAACTGTCAGATCACATAGGTATAAATTGATAATTTCTTTAAAACTATATCTACATGATAAGATATTTTAGGTTCATCGATTAATATTCCCAAGTACTTGACAACTTTATTTTGTTCCATGGTTTTGTTATGCATTTTAACAAGCAAGCTTTTATTTAAATCGGTAAGATTAAAAAATATCATTTCAGTTTTTGACTCATTAAGCACAAGGCTGTTACTAATACTGATCATTCGATCAACTAAGCCGGTTGAACCTCTATATACTTTTTCTAAGTCACCACTCGATGTTGATATAACAACATCATCTGCAAACCGCGCTATCTTTAATTTTCTTTGATCAGTACTTAGTAATACTTTAATTTTAATTTAATTCTTTAGATATATTTAATAATTATGCATCCAAAAATGCGCGTTTTGCTAATAACTTATTTACCTTTACATAATTTGCTTTACATCTTTTCCTTTTCCCACCTTTTGTATATTCCGGAACTATACATATCTGCCTTATATTAAATACAAATGCGCAAAGAGTGGGAGAAAAGGAGAAGAAGGTCGTGCTAAGCTGTGAACTGAGTAGCAGCAATTCTAACCGGATTGTTCGATAAGTGTCGACACCGTTTCACGCACGTATTTTTCGGTACGTGACCTACTACTCCTATCCCCAAAATATCCAGGGTAAGTTACTTTACTTAGTAATTTACTCTCTTTTGTTTACGCTTACGAGTCAGCAGGTGAGAGTTTTAGATTAATGGTTGCATTCTAATATTTTGATACATGAGTCAGTGAAACCTATGACTTTTTAGGGATTTATTTCTTCGGAATATTCATATTTCGACGGAGTTAGGCCAGACTTATCTGCTGATTTACATTACATTTTTAAATGCATTTTACGTCTTATTTTACTATTCCTATTTTTTTTACATTACCCTGGGCTTATATTTTGTGGGATAATTTATTAATTAATTATTTACTATGCTTACCTATTATAGACAAATAAAATACATTTACAAACTCTACAACATTATTTAAATTATAATAATTGCAATGGTCTTTTTCAATTATTATATTTTATCTCTATATTTTATAGTCTGTGCTATTACATATACAATGTGTGTCAGCCAAATGAAATAAATTAGCTAATAAATAGATGGGAGCGTGTTGGAAAAAACGCTCGAACACTTTGATTGGTTTTTATAGTTGCGCATTTTTTTTCATAAAAACTTTTTATACAGGGTGTATCAGATAACGGTGGTCAATACCAATACCATTGCTTAGTTTAAACATAACACCCTGTATGTTAATTAATTTTTAGATTCCTCAGATCATTTTAGACATATTTTGTATACAATGTCCTATCTTTGACTGTTTCGGAAATATTAAGTAAAATTCAAAAAATAATATTTAGAAAAGAAAATTATTTATTTTTCTCTACAACTCACTTAATACTTGCCCATTTAGGTCTTGGTAATGATAAAGCAAGCAAAAACTCTTTCAGCATTCCTTTTTATTAATATGAGAATAAAAAAAAACTAAAAATTATTGTTTACTTTGGTTTAAAATGCCAGACTTAATGTTGCATGACAGAAATAGTCGTCAGTGCTATAGTCGTTTGAATTTCATTAACTACAAACCAGAAAATGGTTCATTTAACAGAAATGGACAAAATAACAAATCTACAAATGATTGGCTATGGAGATAATACACGGACGCAAATGGAAGTAGCTCGCTTATTTCACGAAAAATTTCCAAATTTGCCGCCTTTAACCCAAGGGACAATTAGTAAAATAGAAAAGCAATTCCGTGAGCTGGGCCATGTTAGGCAGGTAAAAAAAGCAGCTGACAATGCAATAAGTGAGGATACCAAATTGGCTGTTATGCTTGAGTTTGAGAAACACCCACATACATCTACTCGGAAAGCAGCCCCAGTACTCGATATTAGCTATTCAGTTATTAGAATATTAAAAGAAAACTAAATGCATCCCTATAAAATTATACCCACGCTTTTGACAGGAGAATGTATTTTTGTGAACAAATGACGGCAATGTTAGACAGCAATGTGATCCAATTAGAACATGTTATGTTTTCTAATAAGTGCACCTTTACTCTTCACGGTCATGCCAATCGTCAAGATCGCCGCTATTGGTCCAGGGCAAAATTCTCGCTGGACGAGAGAAGACAATACTCAATACCCTGAAAACGTTAACGTATGGGCAGGAATTATTGAAGATAAGATCATAGGTCCCTTTTTTATTGAGGGCAATTTGAATGGCGATAATTATTTAGAATTGCTTCAAAATAATGTAGTGCCAACGTTGGCCAACTTGTATCCTAATACAGGAAACCCACAAGTTCCAGCGAATATGATATTGGTTCAACAAGATGGAGCACCACCCCACTAACAAATAAATGTCAGTAAATAAACGGCAGTACTTCAACCAAATATTTCCAGATCGGTGGATCGAGGACTTTTTCTTAAGGGGATATGTGAAAACTATTGTATACAAAACTAAACCCACCGACTTAGCCGACTTACAAAGACGAATAACCCTGGCAATTAGATCGATCACACCTGAAATGTTGAGTAACGTTAGAAGAAATTTCTATTTACGGGTAGGGTATTGCCAAAACGTTCGTGGCGAGCATTTTGAACATTTCCTACATTGACATTATTGTTTAGATTTGTATTATGTATAAGTTTTTGAATATGTTGTAACAATTTTCGGCAAATAAATAATTTTCTTTTCTAAATGTTATTTTTTGAATTTTGCTTAATATTTCCGAAATAGTCAAAGATAGGTATAGGACATTGTATACAAAATATGTCTAAAATGATATGAGGAATGTAAAAATTAATTAACATACAGGGTGTTATGCTTAAACTAAGCAAGTTGGTATTGGCCACCGTTATTTAAATCAATCGACGTGTCGAGCGTTTTTTCCAACACGCTCCCGTCTATTTATTAGCTAATTTACTCCATATATATATAAAACATAAATTATCTTATATATCTATTATATATAGATAATATAAATAACTTGAAACTATTACATTCCCATTATTATGTTTTCATTTATTAATCCCGTTTATTTATATTCAGTGCGAGAATATGCACATTTTATAAAATATAGTTTATTGGTTTCCTCTGACAATTTATTTCGATACATTTGCCTCATAAATATAATATATTAGTAATATTTGGAATAATTAGATACTTTATGTTTTAAAAGTGAATTTTAAACAAGATAATGAGTGATTCTAATATACTTAATTAGGTATTTTGATTCTACAAAGATATATAATTAAATACCGCGATGTTTATAAAGGTAACCAGGCGAGAACCATTCTATTTACAGTTTTTATAGTATTACTTAAAAATGAATGATCCATTATCCAAATAATTCGTATGTCGCATAGGTAACATACATATATACATATATATTGCTTAAGCTCTTCTATATCGATCATTATTAAGTTTCAAAATAAATATTTATTTTTTCCTTAAAATTAAATAGTAAAATTGAAACTAATATGTAACTTACTCAAATGAATATTAAATAAAATTAATTTGTTTAAATAATATATGATTAGTGCCAGAGTGAAGACTTATTACTTGAGTTAAGTAAGGCTTATTATGACAACAGCCATTTAATTTTGTTTAAAAATTTAGAAAATCTTTTATTATGAATAAAAGTATAATAAATTCTGAATACATCGAGCGCGTTATATGCAAATACTACAGCATAGCTGCTGTACTATAGGTATAGTATAGCTTTACAGAATTTTTTAGTAAAAGCTATACTTACGAAAAAATGCAAGATACAATCCATCATAAATAATTCAATTGGTACAGCCTTGAAAGTTCAGAAAGCTCAGAAAGATCACTTTTTTTATTTTCAATGGTAATTATAATGCAAATATGGTCTTTTTTAGAGGATGTTTCTACTCTGTATCTTAATTTTAATGGTGTAATACATATTTCCATTGTCAAATTATATTGTGAAGAATATCCAGTGCAATTTGATGCAATCATTAATGATGCAGTTACGTAAAAAGCCGAAGCATTCAGGCTGATTGGCATAAATTTTCAGTTGTTGATGGGTCGTATAGAGGTGAACGGTAGTTATTTTTATTAATTATTAAGATAAAACGTAAGTTTTATCGGAAATACACCAAATAATACCTTCATCTGAAAAACTTTTAAATCAATCATGTGGTTGAGTCTAGCGGTGGCTGAAAGCTAGGAAAGACGCGATACTTCTGAGAACTCACAATCCGTAAACTTTTTCACAAAATTCGCTAAATTGGAGTATAGTTTCAAAAAAAATTCAACACGAACAGCATTGACCTGCAAAAAAAATAAAAACAATTATACCTATCCCAGAATAAAACCAAGACACAAGATCAGACTTTGAAATGGAAATAGATACCACGCAAAGGGCAATTGACAGCAGAAAAAGAAAAACTTGCCAACAAACCAAAAATTTAGTTTTCCAAACACTTACCACAAACCAACTAACAAAAACCTCCTAGAAACTTTTCAAAAAAATCTATTCTTAAACAACCTTCAAACTCTAAATAGCCCTAATCCAAAAAATTTTCTTAGGCCCACACACTACTTTAAAAATCATTGGTAACCATAGATAAAGGCAAATCTAATGCTTTTGCTGAATCCTTGGAACAATTTAGCCTAAATCAGACCCAAAATAAGCCCGATTTAGACAATAAAATAAAAAAGTTTATGACGAACCTCTTAAGATATCCAATAAATCAAATAAATATCCCTTACAATTAATTGAAAACCTTCCCAATAAAAAAGCTCCAGGTTACGACACAGTAACAACTCCAACATCACCAAACACTACCTCTTCAACTTCAGTACAATACAATTCAAATACAATTTAAATACAGCACTTCATAGACAACAAAAATAAAAGCAACAGCTTTAGTACTAATGGACATAGAAAAAGCATTCGATAAAGTATGATACAAAGCACTATTACTTAAACTACACCAACAACAATTGAACGTCAAAATTTAATAAAACTTATAAAAAATTTCCTCATACATAGATTATTCCAAACAAAAATAAATAACGGAAAAACTCAAAAAAAAAAGCGGTCAGTCCCTCAAGGTTCCTTGCTGTCTCCAATACTTTTTAACCTTCCCGAAAGTAATGAGAGATAAAACAACAGTAGATTCCTTACGTTAAAATAATGTGATTGAGGTCAACTTGCCTTCTAAATTTAATAGTAACTGAAATATAGGGTTGTCAAGTATTATTTGATTTATCGTTTTTTTCTTATAGGTCCTGAACCAATTGACATACTCACATGAAAACATACGAGTCTTTTAAAAACAAAAATAAAATTTCCTATACAGTTTTCGTATTTTCAGTAGAGGGCGTTCGTTGCGTTAGTTTTAACTTTTTTAGAACCCCTAACTTTTTTCACCCTCGTATATCGGTTTAAAAAGTATCAAAATAAATTCCTTTTTTTAATTTTACATAAGAAATTTATACTTTATTAAAGTCCCTAGGAGTAACCATTTTCGATATAATTATCAGTTGGCGAGAGAAGTGTTTCTATTATTTATGCCAAATTTTTTAAATGTCATATAAAACTTTTAAAATGAGTAAAAAGGTTTTTTTCTTAAGTTTAATCATTTTAAGTAATGCCTAGGCATAATTTGCTTACCAATTTGCAGATGCGTGATATGCTTTGTGTTTACGCGCAAGTAAATTTTAATGAACGGCATGCAAGATGCAGGTATCAGTAAATATTTCCAGATAGACAACAATTATACCATAAATTATTTTAAAAAATTTATAGCCGACTAAGAGAAACTGGATCATTTCGGCCAACAATGCCTGTTTTGGACCGCCCAGAAAATATTTCCCAAGAACAAGAAGAAGAAAAATCATGAGCTGGTAAAGCAAATCATGGGTTGATAAAGTACTTCAGAAAGAACGCCTCTATCCATACCACTTTACACCAGTTCAGTGTTTGATCCCACCAGATTTGCCAACCAGAATTCATTTTTATCGGCAATTTAAAAACATGGAAAACGCAGATCCAATGCTTATTAGCAGATTGTAATTCACAGACGAGGCTACATTTACTAGACGCGGCGTATCTAACTTTAGAAATGCTTATTAACTAAAACGCCTATTCAGTTGTCAGTCGTCATTTCCAGCATGAATTTAAAGTTAACATTTGGTGTGGTAATATTGGAAACCATATAATAGGTCCCTATGAACTACTACCTAATTTGTACGATTGAAAAAGCCGAATCCGCTCGGAACTAGTAGGAATTTTTATAAGTAGGACAAAATAGCGTAGCCGTGGCAAGCGAGGTCGATCGGAAGGACTCGGAAAATCGCCCGATGTAAGTACGGCTCCGTGCGCTATTTTAGTACACACTTATGCATTGTTTTAGTTTTGTTTTGTAGTCGATTTCGTTTGACGTAATTAGTTTTCGGTTTGTTTTTAATAAGTAGTGAGAGCGTTAATTTGTGGTTTTTGATATTAGTTGCTATTATTAATTATTTAGAAAACTGTTTTTTTTTAATACCAAGGAAACTATTATTTTTGTGTTGTAAAATTTTAAACATGGCTTCTAGTTCTAGATGTGCCAGTGAAAAACAATTGGACTTAAATTCTGTTCAAAATCTAATTGAAAAAATCTTTTCCTCATTCGATTTAAATACTAAAATTCAAGTTAAACGGTTAGGAAGGCCAACTCCGGATTTAAAATTAAGTCAAACCTGTTCAAAAAAGAAAAAAGGTCGGTCTTTTGTGAGGCATTTTCGCGCAAGTACCTATGCCAAAAATAAATGGATATGTGGATGCAATGTCAAGAATGCCCTATTTTGTTTCCCATGCGTAATATTTTATAATCCGGGTATGGATACGAGCTGGAGCCGAGTAGGGGTTACAGACTTCAACCACTTACAAGAAAAAATTTAAAAAACACGAATTGTCGAAATTTTACTTGAAATGCTGTACAAAACCAGCTTTACTTGGAAAGGCTAATATTGCTTAGCAGTTAAGCTCTGCCTATCGCCTAAGTATTGCTAAGCATAACGAGATGGTGAGGAAGCACAGGCATATTTTAAGTAGACTTATAAGTTGTGTGAAATTCTGTGGCGCTTTTGAATTGGCCCTTAGGGTACATGACGAAAAAGAAGATTCCTCACACCGTGGTATTTTTAAAGAACTAATAAAATACAGTGCTGAATTGGACAACGTTTTAAAAGCACATTTAGAACATTCTAGTGTTTTTAAAGGAACATCAAAAATAATTCAAAATGACATTTTAACTGTATGTTGACAGTGTGTAAATCGGAAATTCAGAAAGAAATCGATAGTGCAGATTTTTTGTCAATTCAATGTGACGAGACGACAGACATAAACAATCACTGCCAAATGGCAATAATATTGCGGTACATGAAGGGGCATACTGTACGTGAGCATTTTTGGACATTTGTAAGGGTACATGATAAAACGGCTAGTGGCTTGGCAAACATAATTCACGAGAACATAGATCCAATTATAAAAGATAAAGAAAATAAATTAATAGCGCAAGCGTATGATGGGGCTAATGTTATGAGCGGATCACACAGAGGTGTTCAAGCAAAAATTCTAGAAAAATATCCATTTGCATATTTTGTACATTGCTATGCCCACCAGCTGAACTTGATAATGCAGAAACCTGCTAGCGAAAAATGCACAAGTTCGTATATTTTTCAGCGATTTATCTGACATCTCTGCATTTTTTTCAAACTCTTCCAATCGCTGTGACATGCTAGAGCAAGTTGTAAAACTTAGATTACCACGAGTCTGTCCAACGTGATAAAATTTTAATTCCAGAATCGAAAACACCGTTTATAAAAATAGATAAAATTTAATACTGTGTTTCCGGGAAATTGCCGAAAAAACTGAAAAAACAATAACCAGCCGGGAAGCAAACGCTTTAGCACGCACACTGAAAGATCATCAGTTCATGTTTTGGTTGACCTTTTTCCATAAAATTTTCCCTCATGTAGACATACTATACAATCAGTTTCAAGCCAGACATATAGATGGTATTTAATTACATAAAACAATGTCCCACTTTGAGGCTTCTATACAAAGCATACGGGGTGAAACTGATTTAATTGAACAAGAATGGAATAGTGATAATACTGGTAAACGTAGAAGACTGGGTGATAGTGATAGAAAAAGTGTCATTACTAAAGAGGTATGTGATATTATAGTTACCCAAATTAAAGACAGACTTTCATACAGGGGACATTTAGAAGCTAATTTTCTTCTCATGAACACTTCATACATGACATTTAACAATAATTTTCCTGTTGAACTTTTTAAAAATGTTACCGTTTTATATCCAATGCTCTTAAAAGAAACACTAAAAACAGAATTAGAAGTCATATATTCGAGAAGTGATTTTTCTCAAATGGAAAGTCTGCCGTGCATTTTGCCGTGCCACTTTATCAGAGGTACTTAAAATTATTCTCACTACTCCAATGAGAACTGCTAAATCTGAACGGTGCTTGTCCACTCTTAAAAGACAACGTTTCTCCGCAATTCGATGACTAACGACAGGCTTAATGCCCTAGCAATGGTGTCAATTAATCGGGAGTTTGTACATGACATTCCAAACTTCGATGAAAAAGTTATGGAAATATTTATTAAACTTAAAAACAGGCGCATGGACTTTGCCTTTAAAGATTAAAAATATGTAAATCTTTTTTAGGTTTTTGTAAATATGTATATTGAATATATTAAGAGAGTATGCCTGTAGTATTTTTTTAAATCTAATATGAACTGGAAACATAAAAGTAAAAATTTTTTGGATGATAGCTAATCTTTGCAATGGCATGGCAATATAAACTTTCATTTAATAAAGGTAATTTGATATATTTTCCATCTATTGTAAATTTTGTCTGATTTTTATATTTTTAGGCTAATATCTGATATTAAAAGTAAAATTAAGTAGGTAGTTTCTGCTTACAAATCATTTGAGGTAAATTAAAGAAAATAAGCAATTTGTGCTGTAATAAAACTTTTTTAACGCCCTCTCTTAAGAATTTTTTTTAAATTTAAAAATCAGCCATAAATACATTTTTCTGGGCGTGATGGTAACTGCAAATTATTTAAGTAAAAAATGGGCGTGGCACCCAAAAAATTTATGCTACTACTCCTTGGCGCACCACCACTTTCAGACCTCACGAGCCACTGCATTTACATGAAAACCTAAACGTGCGATTATTTCGAATGGTTGCTCCTAGCGGCTTTAATAAGGTATACATTTTTTATGTAATATTAAAAAAGGAAATTATTTTGTTACTTTTCAAATTAATATATACAGGCTGCAAAAAAGTTAGGGGATTTAAAAATGCAATGAGCGCCCTCGACCGAAAACACGACTGTATACGAAATTTTATTTTTCTTTCTAAAGGACTCGTATGTGCTAAATTTCATGACAGTATGTCATTTGATTTAGGACTTATGAGAAAAAAACGATAAATCAACTTTAAATACTTTAACACCCTGTATTTCAGTTACCTACTATTAAAGTTAGGATAAGGCAAGTTGACCTCAATCATATTATTTTGGCGTAAGTAATCTACTGTTGCCCATTACTTTTGGGACACCCTGTATATTTGCATCCGACAAGAAGCACAACAAAGTGATACTAAAACTTCAAACTCATTTAAACCTTATATTAGAGTGATAAAACAAAAGCACGTCTTATTTCTAAAAAAAGAATAATGTCCATGAAAAAAATTTATAGAAAACAGAAAAATTCTTTGGTCAAAAAATTTCAAAGAATGCAAGATATCTATAGGTATAGTATCTATAGGTATTCATCTGAACAGGTTAGGCAATTTCAAATGACATACATAAAACAATGCAGGAATTTAATCAACAATTCTAATGTATATATAGCCTAGTTTAAATAATAAAACAGCTAAATAAACAAGTCCTAAGACTAAAATTAACCTATGGATAAAATGCATTTCTAAGAGCCCCTCAATAACACATAAAAAAATTTAAACATTAGAGATTCTCATAATTCTATCTTCTCTTATATCTTAACAATACAGCAGCACCGTGGTTCTTTAAAAACGATCAATTACAAAAATAAAACAATAAAGGAGTTCTTTCTATTGATTAGAACCCCAAAACAAAACCAAAACCTAATATAAAAAATAGATAGATATATATATATATATATATAATATATATATATATATACAAACTATATATATATATATATAAACCAAACTAAAAATAATTATACCGTAAAGCTATCCCCTAATTTAAAATAATAAATAAATAGGCAGAAGAAACTCTCCTTTTTTGGAGTTGGCACTCCAAAATAAAAGAGAACAGCTAACAAGCTAGGTCGAATATACACATATTTACAACATTCACACACAGCAAGAGCACAATGTTAAAGTGTCATACTACGATTTCTGTTTAAAAAATCAATTTATGTCCAATGATAAAATTTAAAAAAAACATTTGAGCAAATTAATAACAAAACCACTACAACAATAATTTACGGGACCAAAACAAAAGCAAATCGTATAG
This sequence comes from Anthonomus grandis grandis, assembly GCF_022605725.1. Lineage (NCBI taxonomy): Eukaryota > Metazoa > Arthropoda > Insecta > Coleoptera > Curculionidae > Anthonomus > Anthonomus grandis. The sequence continues at coordinate 42,703,090 of NC_065548.1, forward strand.
AAGGTACTGCGGCGTTAACTTTACAGTGTTACTATTTTGCCAAGAGCTTGCAGACGGTAGCTCAGAATTATTGGAGGCTTGGGATTGTTCGAAGGTTCACTTATGACTGGCTATTAAAAAATATAATCTTGATTATAACTATTAAATAAGAGGGCGCCACTTAGTTTTTTTTTTTTATGAATGAAAGAAAACTAAGAAAAAAGATTTGGTATATAGGTTTCAATTAACAATTAATTGACCCTGGATAAAGTAGATTTAAAGAGGCAATAAAAAAATATCTCAACAATACAACCAAATTATATTTACATCAAAGATATGTATACACCTCATATTATAATCTGTTAAATGTTAATAATTTATTATGAATTAAAATATGAATAATGTTGATGTGATTAAAATAAGTTTGACAAAATAACATTTAAATTATCATTTCACTACTAGGTAGATTTCAGCACTTGAAAAATAAATTGCAATTATTAAAGTTTTTAGTATATATTTGTATTAGGCAGGGGAAAGTTCATGAACCTTTTTACCTAAGGCATATCAGCCTTAACCGACTTATATCTACTTAACTACCAAAAAAAGGTACTGAAAAATACTGAACAAAAAATAACTAAAATTATAGATAGGAAATTGACATACTAAAATATGATATTGATTAAATATTTGTAGCAATAAATATAAATTAAAGATATATTAGTAAAAATTTAAATAAGTGAGAAAAATCTATAATTAGTGATATTTAAATAAATGGAATAAACTGGCCTGTATATTCCTCCAAGAAGTGAATGGCTAGCCTTCAAAACCGAGGCTGTGAATGTATGCCATTTGTAGCTTAGCTATCCGGACTGGGAATATCTAATACTAGCTCTAGTTCTGGCTCCAACTCCACCGCTCTCAACAATTTCCCGGAGAAACCAAAAGCCTGCAGCCATCAACAATTGGAGAAGAATAAAGAGGAAAACGGAAAAGTAAAACGGAAAAGTAAAACCCTAAAACAACGGTTGCCATTGTATTCACTGTCGATAAAAATGAATGGCGTTCAAAATGTGACACACTCACCTTGCTAAGTTTCATTATCTATCCATCAAAATCTCGGGCATCCTGCACCAGAATTATGAAATAAACAGTTCCCTAAAGGAACAAGATTAAGGACTATAAATTATAAACCATATTGGCCACTTCCTGCTTCACAAATTTCGAAAATAAAAAACTGGCCTTTTACGTGCGCTTCTACCTGCGACACGGGAACAAGTCCTCGAAAAATGGATGCAGTACCGACTAAATAAGTTACGACCCCACCTCTCGCCTGAGCTGTCAATGTCAATCCAATCAGAGAAAACATCAATCAAGACCAACCAGAAGAGTTGGTTGTTCTGTTGACGGACCGTCAACAGAAAGCATGAATAATAAAACCAGGAGAGTAATGCGTTACAGTAGTAATGTGTCATTGACAGTGTGAATTTAAAGAAATATCGATAAAAGAAGTTGACTGAAATTATTAATATAATTATTGAAATTAATGAAATATCAATGGAGCGTTAATGAACATAAGAAATAGAAAAATAAAACGCTACAGTACTTCCAGTGACTTAATTACTAATTTTAGTAATTTTTCGAACATAAAATTCAATAAGGCATTTTTGTTTATTAGAAGTGCCAATAGTAAGAAATTATCTTCAACAATCAAACAGCAGACAATCAATGATATAGTAAATTTTTGCAAAAAATGTAATAAAACGAACTACGCTAAAACTAATTAATATCCTTAAGGAGTATAAATCGTAAGTTAGTCAGATAAGAATAACTCTACAATGATGTCTTATGTTTGAAAAGTTCCTTTTGTCGAGTGGCCAAAGATCGATAACCCTGAGTTGAGTTTGAAATAATGAAGAATAGGTATGACCAGTAAATAATTATGGGACATTATCCGCATTGTCTTAAGTATATGAGGATGTAGGGAATGGAGATATGATTAGAGATAGACTATAGGTATCGTTTCTTTAATTAAATTTTACTTTGAATTTGTGGCGGATGGCATAGGAATAAAAAAACAAGTCTGTTTTTATTTACTTTAAAAATGCTTATGCCTGCTATGGATAGTGCTTATTTATTGAAACTAAGTCTTCTAAATCAAAAATTTATAAAATTCAAATTTAAAGTAATTATAGCAAATATGTTTTTTGCATTTAATAGGTATGAACCCTTAATATAATGTCTTTACTTAACATATTACTGGAAAAAGCAAAGCACACCAAACATTTTGCCAGTCACTGTACGTATTTTGCTTTAAAAAGCTTAAGAATAAATTAGAGTTTATAATCTCGTTCTTTCGTGTAGAAAAGTAAGCAGCCGCTTTTGGACTGGTAATGTTTTATTGTGGGCATTTGATAAAGTGCGATAAATATGACAGTCACGCGATTCGTAAGAACAAGGGTTGACCTGGCTTCTTTCTTGTTTTTCGCTCGCCTTTTGTCACATAAAAATTACCTACGACTTTCTGGTCATGCTATTGGTCTATGCTTTCTAAAAAATATTTAAAAATAAAATATTGCAGCGAAATTTTATTTAATTTTGTAAAGATTTTTAATTTTTATAAAATTCAAGACGTGCACAATTTATTGGTTACTATAGAAAAACTTTAAAGAATTCGTCAAGAAAAATTTTAATAAAATTAATGGATGCAAGATCAAATTAAAAAATCAAGAATAAAAAATATAAATTTGTTTTTTCTACCAAAGGCCAGAATCCACCTTACCACAGAACTGAGAACCACCTCAGAACACATGCTCAAACAAAGCGTTAATACGACTCGAGTATTACAACTTGGATGAAAGATAAAGAATGCTAAGTGAACATAACAAATAAGAATTACTATTAATTATTGTTAAAATGGCACCCGGTTTAAAATTAAATATACCCTTTACACAAATTAAAGCGATACTTTTCTTGATTTTAATTTTTTCTTAAGAGGTCAAGATTAATACCGTTCTTACACTGATGCAACAAGATTATATCCTCAATGCAAGAAGAATGGCCGGATGGGTTAATATGGTTTGCGAAAGCTGATTTGGTTTCAATTATATCTGAGTTTTCAAATTTGTCTACTAATTAACACTTACAAATTAGTCTAGACTAAGGTGGCTATGAACCCTAGTAAAAACCATTTGTCCGGATTGGCTACGAAAATCATTCTCATCGTTATAAATTAAACGTTTAACGTTTAAAAATTCTTTCAAATAATGCGGTTTTTTAATTTAGGAGGGTAAAGCTTGTTTTAAGATTGCTGACCTCTTTTTTATGACATTGACCAAAAATAAAAACTTTATTAACAACAACACACCTACAAACAAATTACCCCTGAGCAGAAAAAGAAAGAAAATAAAAAAAAATAAAAAATGCATAAACAAGATTATGAAAGGCTGCCATTTTGCTATGGGTAAAAGTAATGACTTAATATTCTAGAACCCTAAACCATTTAGTGAGAGCTTTCAAACGATGTATTGCATGACCCTATATATATTTTTATAATATATATTTTAGAAGTAAAATTGTTTTTATTTTTTAAGCGCAAACTATGCATCGGATGAAAAAAAACCAAAAAAAGTGATTAAGGATTTTAAAAATAATTTTTATTTTAAGAAAAAGCAGTGGCATAGTATTTTTTTCACTAAAAATATTCATTAGAAGACCTATAGGGACGCCACTTGCAGAGAAAATATTTTTTTGCATATCAAAAAATGCGTCTTGATGCAAAGAATACATGTACCAAATTTCATAAAAATGTCTACATTATTGTTTAAGTTATTATTAAAAAACTTATTTTTTTTGAAAGCTTTAACATCCTGTATCTCAAAAGTTAACACGTGTAGGACATATAACTTTTTTTCTTATAATGGGTTTAGGAATCACCCCCTTAAATATTAGCACGTCTTTAAGAAACACGATGTATATTATATTCTTGTATAGATGGTACATGTATGGTACATGGTGATGCATCGCCAAGATGGGCATAGGAAATCCCGTATAAATTATAATAGTTTTAAATTTTGGCTCTCCTGTATATTTTATAGAAAAACTGTATCAAACTATTTTAAAGGTGCAAGTGTAAGCTCAGCCACAATACCAAATTTCATTACTTTCTAATAAGTGCCTCACAATTTATTTGAAGAAAATGAAAATATGGCACTATCAGCCATATTATCAAAATTTTATATCAAAATGTTGTCATCTAATATTAAGTGTAATTTAAGAAAATACTTTTCATTACATTGAAAATTTATATACAGATTATCATAGATGAATCATAGTCTGTATCTGATATTTTTAAGTGTTACGTGTTCACTTTTTAAAGCCACAAATAACACAGTAATTTGCAAGAAAAGCTAATTACCTTCTAGTGATAAATTATTCCATTAAGTACGGGCTCCGACATCCGGAGGCCGCACTGGGCATTCCTGGATAACACCTTTAGAGGTTACAGCAATGACTTAATTTAGTGGAGTTTGAAATGCAAAGAGATAAAGATAAATACATTCTACGATTATGACATACGATAGATCTTTATACTTTAGAACACGCAACAGCCTTGATTAATTTTATGAACTTTTTTATTATGTAATACCTCTTTTTGAAATGGAACATTAAAATTGATGGCAAAAGAATATGGTTTATCGGTAATATAAAAAAAAGATAAAGTTAAAGTGGTAACTGCCGATACGTGTGTTTTGACTTTTTGGGTTCTTTAAGGGAGGGCAATCAGAAAACCAAAGGAAAGAGAGAGGAAAAAATACAAGGATACACGAACAGGAGCGATAAACCAATAAATGTAATCAATACATGCGGTTTTGGAAACAAAATACTGCATCTACACTGAAGAAGCATAAGTTGCCTGCATAACACAACCTTAACCCGAGTCAATATAGTTTCAAAGAATGAAATGTAGCACGGAGATTTAAATGCTAAAATTATAATGTTAATTGGGCTACTCTGTAAAATGGTTTCCGTCATCGGTTATACAAATTGGTTGTTTGCTCCTGTTAGTGAACTTCCATTTTTTTGCAGGAACACGTCTCGGCACGTACCACCTTTATTTCTTCTGCTTTCCGTCTTACGTATCCATAAATTATGGACAGGAGTATAGGAGTACAGGAGTATATAAGTTATCACTTTTCTGTAAATAAAGTCTGCATAGTGTGAAGTGTCAAATACTGCTGAAGTACTTAAGTGATCCACTATTAAAACGACTCTCTTCTTAGGGGAGAGTGGGGCAAGTAAATCATAGGGGGCAAGTGCGTTTCTAGAAATATGTCAAGCAACCGGCATCATAGCACGACAATGATCAGTGTAGTATACATGTCTATTAGCGCGTATTGTGTCCTTATGCATTTAGCTGAAAATTACTAAAATTAAGGTAAATATTAACATTTTTTAAATTTTGCGCGTTGTTTTATAATATTTTAAGCGAAATCAATAAGGATATTCCCTAATTTAAAGTGTTTTTAAGATTTAAATTTTTATATTTTAAGAACGATAGAACGATTGGGGTAAGTGAGTCATGCCTGACTGTACTACTGTAGTATAAAAAGTTCTTATAAATATATTTTATATATTGCAGAGAAAAAATGGTGCGTAAGTACGTGCGCAAAATCCAAAAAGGATTCTCAGAAGATGTCATTCGTGGTGCCTTAGAAGCGATTCAAAATAAAGAGATGTCAATTAAAAAAGCTAGTGTGGTTTTTAGTATTCCGAGAACCACCTTACAATCACGATTAAAGCGTCGACAGCTCACTCCACTTGTAAACCACGGCAGGTTCAAACCCGTATTCACTGAAAAAATTAAAAAGGAATTATGTGAACACATAATTTTGTTGAAAAAACTGTTTTATGGACTTTGGACCACAGATCTTCGAAGGATTGCATTTCAATTTTGCTGAAGCCTATCAAATAAGTCATCCTTTTAATAAAGATCGAATACTTGCAGGAAAAGACTGGGTGAGCTCATTTTTAAATCGTCAGAAAATCCTCTCCATTCGAAGACCTGAAGCAACCAGCATTGCAAGAGTAACAGGATTTTCCAAATCTAGGGTTAATGATTTTTTTCAAAACTTAAAAAAGACCTTGGACAAGTTTAATTTTCCGCCGCATCGGATTTTGAACTGTGATGAGACGGGGATTACCTGCGTTCAAAAACCGGGAAAAATTTTAGCTGAAAAGGGAAGAAAGCAAGTGGGAAGATTAACTTCTTTAGAGAGAGAAAAAAACACACCTTATTAGCTTGTGTCAGCGCTAATGAATCCTGATTTTTTGAGCGGTTCATTTCCTGGAGCACTAGGATTTCCTGCTGCATCAGGCTGGATGGATGCTGACCTATTTATCAAATTTTATATGCTGCACCAACAAATTGTCCAAGTGTACTGATACTAGATGGACATTTAAGTCATAAGTCCATTAATTTAGTAAGCCTGGCTAGAAAATCAGGCGTTTCTATTATAACCTTACCTCCTCACACATCAAATAAGTTGCAACCGCTAGACGTAAGTGTCTTTGGACCATTTAAAACTTATCTGGCAGGAGAAATGGATCACTGGCTCACAAATCATCCAGGCTCTAGGATCATAGAATATGATATGGATCCTATTATTAAAAATGCGCTTATTAAGGCTTTTACACCAATAAATATTATTAAGGGTTTTGAAAAAACAGGAATCTACCCATATAATCCAGATGTATTTCAAGACAGTAAGTTTGCGCCAGCCGAGAACATTCTTCAAAAGGAATGTAGGACAGAAAATCCCGTCGAGGGTCCCGTAATAAGTGATGAAGTCTTGTTGAGAAAAGATGATATCCAGAGTACTTTTAAAGAATTAGTAAACAACTTTAAGCCCAGTTCCAAAACCCTCTCAAAAGAAAGAAAATGCCAAATTCAAATCTAGGCGCATAGAAGGATCTGAAATAATAACCAGTTCTCCTTACAAAGATCAATTGGAAGAAAAATGAAAACCAGTGAAAGCTAAGCAAGTAAAAAAGAAACTAGACGACAAAGCAGGGACAAGTACTAGTAATGGAAAAAAATTAAAAGAAGGAATTTCTTAGCAAAAGAAGCAAAGTGCCACGTCAAGAGCAGAAGAGAAACAACATAACAGAAAAACAATACCGGACGAAGAGAAAAACACATTATGCATTTACTGTCATGAGACCTACGAAGACACTTGTTATGAAGAATGGATAATGTGCATGCAGTGTGGTGCCTGGTTACATGAGGATTGTTCCGATAATGAGCCAGGTACTAATAATTATGTTTATGACAATTGTCGTTGATTAATTAGCATTCGGACTCACTTACCCCATGTGGGTGACTCACTTACCCCTATAACTTGGGGCAAGAGAGTCATTTTTGTTTTTTTGTTTTAAGTTTGTTATTTTTCCAAAGAGTTAATGTTTAGTTTATTTTTAAGGTTATGTTAGTTTGAAACCAATTAAACTCGTGTTACAAACGATGAAAGTTTTTTAATTTCTAAGACGTAGTAAATTATACGCCGCAGAGCCTTAAGGTGTCTCACTTGCCCCATCCTCCCCTAACCATCTAATAGTGCGCATTCTCTAATACTTCGTATAATTCTTTTAGAATTATAATGTATGCAAATTACTCATTATGCCTCTGGATTCTAGAAAAATCCTTAATATTTAATTGGTGGTCACCTAGAAAAAAGAATGCGGGAAGAAGTGACGAGCGGCAAGAAAAAAAACTACAAGCGGTAAGTCACTTGTAAGATTTGTGCCAACCTATTTTTTAAACTGCCTCTTAACTATAGTCCGTATGCTCTCAAATAATGTTTATATTGTTAATAACTCGATATCTGAAAAATTTATTTTTGAGGGTTTTTTTTTAAACGCTCGAAATAAATATTCGTATTTATTTAGGGAAAAAATATGATGGTAGAGGGCTTGTGATTAACAAACTGAAATGGCATTTTTTTATCGCAATGCAAAATAATAAAATGTATGCTCAACTTTGATACTTTAAATTTTTAAAACGTCAAAGTTTTAATTTACATAAAGTATAATTAGGAATATTTGTTTATATTTTTAAACATTTGTCACAATAAAAATATGGCGGTATAACCACGACACACCTACAAGCAAATTACACTTGAACAGGTGTAATAAAGAAAATAAAAACGCGAAAAATAATATTTTGAAATTTGCCATTTTGCTATGGGTAGAAGTAATGACTTAATATTCTAGGATCATAAACCATTCAGTGGGAGGTTTCAAGCGATGAATCCATTAACCCCTTTTTCTATTTAATTTTATTTTTCAAAATTGCATTCTGCCGCCATTTTGATGTTTTGCAAAATGAGCTAGGAACCAAGAAGTAGTATTTAGGTTCCTAATGATGTGTGCTAAATTTCAAATTTTTATATAAATGCGTTCAAAATATAAGAGGGGTGGGAGGACAATTAGGAGCTACACTGTATGGTTGAGTAAGAGTTTAAATATATAAAAGCAGAATCACTTTAGTATTTAATCTATAGCCACCAAGAGCATTTGATTTATTTGCTTACAACTAATTCAACCAATATCCTCGTCTACAGAAACAAAATTAAATCAACTATGTAAGGTTTAAAAAAAATGTTACTATAAAATGGAATAAATAAAAATTTGTTCGTACATTACAAAATTACAAGAAAATATTATTTAAGTTAAAAGGCAGAATAAGATTATTTCTTTTATTGAAACTTCAAATAATCATATTATTTTTTTAAGGATTATTATGTTTAAAAAATAAGCCTTAGTATTTATATTTTGAATACAAAATACATCTGAAAAACTTATAATTAATTGTTTTATTTTCAATATTTAATTAAACGTGCAAACAGTTAAGAGCGTTTTTCAATAGCCATGAGATCGTATTTATTGATATCATGTGAAAAATCAGGAGTATTAAATGAACTTTTGATTCCACAAGAATCTGTAGTAATTCTATTAGAAATGAGAATTACATGTATTAAGGTAGAGTTAGCGTACATACTTAAAAATAGGATTGAACACACTCATTCCTCCTCCTCAATTAGAAGTGTTTATCATTTTTTATTTCACCATATCGTCTAACGAAGCCCCAGTTAGTTAGTTTTGCTTTTTGATGATGTAGCCAGCTAGACGATTTATTGTATACTGACATGTTTTAAGTTCTTATATTGTATTACCCCCTTCTGTTTTATATAAAAATAGGATGAGAAATGTTTTTTAGGATTAATTTATTGGTTAGTGAAAAAACTAATGAGGTTATACATAGCAAAGGTTAATGTAATTTCATATAGATCTGATAATGCCCGCTTGAACGAAACACGTGTAAGCTGGCTTAACTTTGTTTATATACTTAGATACTTTAGACCTTAACGTGATTTTTTTTTAACTACTGTTGTAACTTCTTATAAATACGTATCCACCAATCTAAATGAATTAGTAGACATATTTTCATTGCACCAAGTCTCTCAAACTTGTATAACATCATATTTATCCAGTGAACCAGTCTTAAAACCTGTAAAAAAAAAACACTACAAATAAAAATAAAGTATAGATATCAAGAAAATTATCGCTCTAAATTGCTTAAGAAATCGGCCTCCTTTTTCTTCATGATGACTCTAACATTCTTTCTCACAGGAATACATTTCTTCAAATTCTAATTTTCTTTTAAGATACCAGAAACTAAATTAGCATACGTGTATTAGTATTTTTCTTTCAATTTAACGTTAAAACATTTTTAATTGCCAATAGAATTAACTACTAGATAATTTCTCTAAATCAAGATTTTTGTGTTCTTAACGCCATCTGCAATTTCAAGTCCTAACTAATACTATATTAATCCAATCAATAATCTCAAATATTTGGCAGATTTACTGTTTTTCTAAATTTAATTTAATACTTTGCTATAATCAATAATTTCTAGTTTAAGAATTAAGCAAAAGAGGGCTATCTCAAGCGCATATATGGAAAAATATTATAATTGTTGTATTTTTCATAGAAAGATAATAAATTATTATGTCATCTTAGATAATTTTGCATACGGCCGCTAAGGTGAGCCCCAAGCAATTATTTGAGTGTATAAAAGTTTTAGAGGAACAAGTGAAGGATAGCATGAACGAAGTTCATGATAATATTCGATATTTTGGAATCGACATTGAGGGACCCATATAAGGATGTGAAAATCGATAGGTGATTGATTGATGTTTAGTAAGTAGGTAATAATAATAACGTTTATTAAAAACAATATACATATTATATACTTACTAACAATACAATAAATAAAAACATAAACGTTTAGAAATATCACCGAACCACACTAAGCACTTGTGCATGATTCGTGGTTATATAATCGGGTAAATGTCAAATTTAGTTAATTGTCCTTATTGGGTAAACAGTCTATAGCCGGGATTAGTAAGGTCATTTCAGAGTATAATCAGTACAATATTATATACGCATACATGTGTCAGTTGATATTTCAAAAGCCGTTAGAAACAAAAAGCATTCATTTGATGTATTCAAGATTTATTAGATCATTAAAAAGTTCTCTACCCTTTAAAAATATCTAATTTTTGGTTTTGCGTTTGAAAGAGTCAAAGCTTTTAACCATTCTTATATCATTTAGGAGCATGTTACACAGTCTTGGAGCATAATATTTTAAACTTTTTTGGTCATGAGTTTTACGAGTCGTGGTTGGATATGCCAAGTTGTTTTGCCTAGTAAATAAAATTTGGTTAATATTTAACTCTATCTTGTTTTTCTTTATATATTTAAGAATTTTTAAGCAATAGAGTTTACGCAAATCTAATATGTTACTTTCAGAAAACAAGTGGGATATGTTCTATCTCTGCCAAAAATTATTTTTAAAAACCATTTTGAAATTGATTTTAATTTTTGTATATGCGTTTCAGAAACGCTTTTCCATCCCAAAATATCATAAAACTAAATGACTTTGTACAAGAAACATATAAACAATTTTAGATATTCAGTAGTCAAAAAGTCTCGAAGGCACCTACATTTTGAGAGCACTCCCTTTAACTTTTGAACCACTTCATCGATATGAAGGTCCCATTTAAATAAATTGTCAATTCTAATACTCAACCGGGGCAGTGTCCCAACTTTCTACCGCAATAGGGGTCAATAAATCATTGACCTTACGATCTATTCACCTATTACTGTGAACCTTTTCAGCTCATGGAGGATGTCCTTTGAGGTCACAATGTCGGACCACAGGCATTATCTTTTTAAACTAAAGAAGCAGGCTCGGTGCGATACCCCAGCCTACAGAAATCTGAGGTGCACTGACTGAGACACTTTCGAGAGGAACTAGTCGGTGGTCTTGCGGACATGCCGGCAAGGTACACACTTTCGACCAACACAGAGATCGGGACTGTCAACCTAAATCGTGCGATACTCGCGCATTCCAGGGCAGCTGTCCCCTCAGACGGAGACCCGGCAATGCCAATGGTAACACGGAAAAGCACCGTGACACTACGTGCCGGCTCCTTCGCAGGGCTGAGCACACCAAGCTTGCCACTGACTGAGATGCATTCCACGCAGCTCAAAGGCAATACAAAAAGACACTCAAGGACTCCAAAATACAGTGCTGGAGACGATTCTGCTGTAACGTTAAAAACACACCCTCCGCGTCACGCCTGTGCAAATTACTGTCCAAGGACCCTGAAACTAAATTGGGGTCGCTGTCGCTTTCAGATGGCGGCTTTACTACCAATGAGCGGGAGTCACTAGGGGTCATGCTGCTTACTCACTTCCCAGACTCCAACTCATCTCGCGATCCCCATAGCTGCTTTCGGTACTCACATAGTCACATAGTCAGACTAACACATATTCAGACTATTCAGGACCTCCCTTACTTAGGGCTACGCCTATCTGCCTTACCAGCTTTATGCTGAAGTCGATAGAGAGGCTGATTGATCGGTACCTTGAAGAAAGCATCCTGGTCAAAAAACCACTGCAAGTGCAGCATTACGCCTATCAGGCGGGGAAATCCACGGGTCTGGCCCTTCACCACCTCGTGAGGAAGGCGGAGGGTGCTCTGGGTAGTGGCAAGGCCTGCCTGGGTACGTTTCTAGACATTGAAGGGGCGTTTGACAACATTCCTTTCGCAATAATCTGCCAAGCCATCGACAGCCGCGGCTCAGTATCCTAATTGGTTAGCTGGAAAGAGGCTATGCTCTCGCAACGTCATTTATCTGCCCAGCTTAACAGCGAGATTGTCAAAACGTTGGCGGCTAAAGGCTACCCGCAGGGAGGAGTATTGTCCCCTACCTTGTGGTGTCTTGTAGTCAACAGCCTGATACATTTTTTAAACAATGCTGGCCTATACACACAGGCCTACGCTGACGATCTGATAATCCTTTGTCCAAGGAAAGGCGCTACCTCAATGTGGGGCCCTATGATGAGAGGCCTGCGTATGGTGGACATATGGTGCCTCTCGGGGAGACTCAGTATTAACCCCAAAAAAGCAGAGCTCTTACTATTCACGAGGAGACATTTGGCACGCCCCCTGTTTTATCTCTAGGTGGCGTGCAGCTGCATTACTCCAAGACAGTTTGATTTCTGGAAATCAAGTTAGATCCCAAACCCTCCTGGTACGATCACGCAGATACTAGAATCAAGAAGGCCACCTGCGCGCTATGGGCCAGCAAGGTCTCCTAAGATCCTCCACTTGATCTACTCGCACATTGTGAGACCCCTTCTCACATACGGGACTATCGTTTGGTGACCATATACAGAGAAAGCGAAAATTCGTGCTCAACTGGACAGATAACGCCTTGGATGTCTCAGCATAACGGGTTCCATGCGAACAACGCCAACTAGAGCACTTGAGACTCTGCTGAGCCTTCCGCTTCTGGACCTCGTTGTGCAATTCGAGGCAATGAGGACTGCGTACAGGCTATACGTACTTGGCGAAAGACATACTGGCGAGACCGGTCACGCAAAAATCTGGTCACAGGCCATAAAGGAATGTCCTCTCCTTCTGATGGGCAGTGACGCAGTGACTGCATGGCTCCAGTGACAGTGGACTGCGAGGGATTCGTGACGCACATTGCAGGCAGAGAGGAGTAGCAGTATTTAAACAGACCTGCATTGCTAAATAGGGGGACCATCTGGTACACAGATGGCTTCAGAATGAATAACAGACCTGGATCAGGGCTTTGTGGTAGGATCCCACATAGTAGTAAAGGTTTTTCTAAGGCTATTGGGCTCTGGTCATCGCCGGTGGGGTGGCGAGTCCATCAGGAGATCTATATGCACAACTGTCTCTGGCAGCCCACTGTTTCGACAATTTTAATTTCAATTTCAATACCAAGATATTGAAAAGATGCTGCTTCGGGTATTTCACAAACCCCAATCTTAAGGTTGCCAAGCCTTGGAAGGCAATTTCTGTAAGTTTCTGTATTTTAAAGACTTTGCTCTACAGAGTAAAATAGTGTCATCTGCAAAACTAAGTAGCGTATCACTTAGTTAAAGATTAAGCATGTCGTTTACATAAATTGTAAAAAGTAAAGGACCCAACACAGTTCCCTGCGGTATGCCAAACCTAACATCTCTTTCACGGCTTATGGTTCCATTTATGTCAACACGCTACGTTCTATTTGTAAGGTAGTTAAAAGCTACCTGCAAGTCGAAAACTTTTCCTCAGCTGTGTAGTTTTTTTAACAGTGTTTCATGACAGATAGTATCAAAGGCTTTCGAAAGATCCACGAACAGGCATAAGCACGCTTGACTATTATCTAGTACATTATCTTATATTTGTGGTGCTAAAAATTTCATTCCATCTTGCGTAGATCTCCCTTCCCTAAAACCAAATTGCAAGTCTGACTATCAAGCTAAAATAGTATCTGCACACACACAACACGAGCCATTGAATTCTGCCTGCATTGAAAGCTGCCAAGAACACGAACAAAGGTCTGGCAAGTGATTCCAGGAAAGGACGACTTTAAAGAATCAGTCAAGCGGATCATTAGGTTGGTTAATGAAGATCATAGCCGTGATTTTTAACAACAGGTGACTTTTCAGATTTATTTTTAATTTTACTTGAACCGATCTTTATCCACAACGTTTCTATCTATTGGTACGAAGTTTGAAGTAGGAACGTTGGAGAAAGACGATATTGCTGAACAGGGGCCTCTGACGATCCAGACTTATATTACGCTCAGTGAGTACCATTTGACATAATCACGTGGGTACACTTGATATACAGTGTGTCCAAAAAGTCTGAAAAAATACCTTTCACAGGTAAACGATGCCTGGTTGACAAACGCTCGGACACGTCAATTCTCTTTTATTTTTTTGGATGTTTATTTTTTTGCATGTTTTGCAAAGTCTACAGGGTGCGTCAAAAAGAGTGGGCAGTTTGGAAGTGGGAAGTTTGGAAAAAGTGAACAGCTGTGTGGGTCTAACCCAAGAGTCAGGCAAGCTCAACATAACTGATAAAGAGACTAGCGAAAATATTTTCTACCTGCTTGCCAAAGACTCATATCAGAAGCCTGTATTTTCTAGGTAGAGGAGGTAAAGGAGGAGTTGCTGGTCGAGTACCTGAGAAGCCTGGTAATTCTCAAGCTAGCATGCGGATAACTTGGTCGAGAGGATAATTCACAGCATGTTAGAAGTTACAGGTTTACAGGTGAGCAATTTCTGGTGTGCTATTATATCTCTCAACGTGGTCCTGTGGAGAAAAGAGGGAAATCTTCTGCCAATATCGACATCCACCATATTTGGGATGATTTCGGGATAAAATGAGCTTAGGAAGGAGGAAGTATAATGATCTTACCTGCCGCAAATATACCTGCTGTTCTTCATTATAAGGAGACCTCGAGGCAAGAAGGCTAATTCACTAGGTTTAAGTCATCGTGTTTAGTATATATATGTCTAATGCATTAGTCAACTCTTTTCGTGAGTGTAGTGTTTTAATTCACACCTAAACGAATGTTAAAAACGCAGCAATATGATAGAGTCAGAGAAGTCGTCTATGATCTCTTCGGTATCCTCACTAGACATCTTATTATTATTCGCAGCGTAACAGCAGAAGAACATCAGAAAAAGTTTGTCCAGACAGCGATGGTATGCAACCTGTAGTGTTTTTTTTGTGATTGCTTAAAAAAAAATTAAAATTCTCAACATACAACTACATAGTATACTCTTGTCACATGGTGGATTTGGTTTAGCTGCTGTTAAAGTTTTTTTATTTCAAAGAATCGAAAAGATTTAATTGTTCTCTACTGAAATCGTTTTTGTGATAAAACTCGATCGCCAACTGCTAAGCTCAAATTATAGAGCATTTAATAAAATGTTAAAAATTTGATAGTCGTAATAGCCTGACACATTTCTTTCTGATTATGCTGGAGACAATAATTTTTAGATTTGGGCTGCTTTTCTAGAAAGTTCCCCGAGAGTATCCCACTCGTTAAAGAAATAATGCTGCGAACATTTGAAAATTTATTTTTTAGACTTTACCACTTTACCTTACTACTAGATCTTTTTAATAAATTCCAAATAGGAAATCTCATGCATAAATAATAAATCAAACTTTTATAAAAGCAGCTTTGATTTATTGCTTGATATAATAATTATTGAGCTTTATACGGTTATAATATTGAGAAGATTTATTACTACAAAATTGACTTAACCGTATTATTACGAACCATAAACACTAAAATATTTTTATTTGACCTATATGTGTCCCAGTTGCGAATCTAGCTAGAATTAGTTATTTTATTCAAGTCTTTAATTCAATGCTTATCATGAATGAAAAAAAAATTGATATTTTGGAGTTTCAAAAATATTTGTTAAGATTTTTTTTAGTCTGGCCGAAACCAAATAGACTTAATATTACTAATAACGTTATAATTTATGGTTATTTTTTCTTTTTTATTGTACCCTGTGTATTTCCAATGATGTCAGCATTTATTTTTCAGGTACGATGTTAGTTTAGCTTCAATTTATTTAAATATTATATTAATATGTAAATGTTTGTTTCACACAACAGATACTATTACTCTTTTATTACATTAATTTTTTTTTCAGCTGCAGCAGGATACATGGGACATCAACATTATTTTAGATGCATTAATATGTATTCTAAACTATGCGGAGTATATACTAATTTGCGTAACATTCGCATTTAATGACAAAGTTATTGAAAAACACATAAATTTTATTACTCACTTTTTAATCTATTGTGATAAGGAACTAATTGTTAATACTGATATAATTTGCAAGAGATATATGAAATGTATGTACACAACTCAATTAGCATAATACTTATTAAGTTGCTTATACAGTGATTATTGTTGATAGTAGGTTAGCCGCATAAAAAAAAAGGAAAATTAAATTTTCCTGAAAAAACTCAGGTGGAATAAATGCTTATAACAAAAGCTGAGCAACTAAGACTTAAAATAATTTAATATTTTAATTCATTATTTTAAAAGCCCTGCATGTTAGTTATCCTTAAGCAGATTTGTTTTATATTGCACAGAATTCTTTAAAACTAACAACGTATTCCTTAAACATTTAAGTCAATGGAAGTCAAATATTTTAAAGTTTTCGGTCAAAAAAACTCTTGTAACTGAGCATAGATCCTAAACCAAGTACATATCGAAGTATTAAGGGTCAATGCTTAGTTTTGTCAATTATCAATAAAAGATCCAGATAGCAGAATAGGCCAATACTGTCAAAATAAATAATCAAAAACTGTAGTAGTTGTAGTAGTAGTAAGGGTGAAAGAAATAGAACTCAGCAAGTAAGCCTGAGGAGTCCCTTTTTGCCAACCCCAGAATCACCCACCCCTACGCCTCCACTCCCAATGTGCGGTCTTCACTGAGTCGACCCGTCCTTTTAATAAAGGCTTGCACGTTATCCCAGTCCAGATCTGTAAAAGCTTTCCGTTGGAGTGTCGTTGCTCCGAAAGTTTTTCTTCTTAGGCGACTCCGCCTATCACAGATACCTAGTATGTGGTATGAAGTTTCTTCCGCTGTACCGCAATTAGGACAGAGCGGGCTTTCTCTTATACCAAGAAGGTGTAGATGCCTGTTTAGACAGTTGCGCCCAGTCAGAATTCCCACCAAGTCTTTGATACTCTGTCGGGTGTTTGCTAGCAGTCGTTTTGCTTTAGAGTCGTCATGGTCTGGTATTATTTCCTACATCTTTCTGTCCTTCTCCAATTCTTCCTTGTTTTTTCCCAGACCCAATTCTTATGTTCCTGGGAGATTTTTTTTTACTGAGACAGACACAAGGTTCGGGACCTACGAAAGGGGCTAACAGAACCTTGTCTGGCCATTTCGTCGGCCCGCTCATTGCTCTCGACACCCTGTTGCCCTGGGGCCCACCTCAGTCTCATTTCCCTGTGTGCTGCAGGTCTTTCCAAAGCGTCTTTGCATTCCTGGACTAGCGCTGAGCTGGCCCTGGGTTTCTGAATCGCGTTAAGGATAGCTTAACTATCAGAGTAGATTCAAATCTTCCCGTTACTTACCAATGCTTCTCGTTTGTTTGCTATTTCAAGTATAGCAAACACTTCCGCTTGGAAAATTGTCGTGTATTTCCCTAGCGGAAAGGATTCCCCTGTGTTTGTTTTCATCCTGAACACATCGGCTCCGGCTGAATTGGTGCTTTTCATCCATGATCCATCTGCCTATCAGGCTTGTAAGCTACTTGGCTCTTTGATTTGGTTTACCCACCATTCTTCCCTTGCCGGAATTTCGACTTGAAACCCTTTCTTTAACCTTAGTTTGCCACTCGCTTTAGTGCATCTGGATGTCAGAATTGGTATGCTCTTACTCATTCTGAGAGCAATCCTCATATGGCCTTGTGCAAAGTGAACATTGCACCACTCTCCGTTATCAATCATCCTTTTATGCGCCGCCATGGCCTCCCTCTCAATATAAACTGGGAGATCCGGTAGCCCAAAATGAATATTTAGTGGAGCCGCAGGTATTGTTCTCATAGCTCCAGTAATTCCCAAACAGACTCCTCTTTGCAGTATAGTCAGCTTTTGGGCATTGGTAACCTTCAATACGGCTGGCCACCATACCACGGATCCATGAGATCTTCGGTCGTATGACTGCAGTATAAAGCCGTAATTGCCATATTAGGACTGTTGCCTTATTTACTGCCTGCTCTACGTGAGTTTTAAAGGTGAGCTTGCTGTCTAAAGGAACTTCCAAGTATTTGACCTGCTGCCTCAAAGTTAGGCGAATGTGATACATAGTGGGACATTTAAAGCCTGTCAAATTCTGCCTCTTAATGAAGAGAATGAGCTTGGTCTATTCTGGGTTGACCGACAGCCCCGTCTCGTGACACCACTATTTCACTATCCCGCACGCGGCTTGCATCTGCTCACAGACTGTGTTCACGAATTTGTTCATGAATCACTAGTCCGTCGTCCGAGCATGCCTGTGCATAAAATTCGTCGAGTTTTAACTTCCTGAGAAAACCGTCCATCTCCAGACACCAGAGGTGTGGAGAAAGGCAACTGCTTTGCGGACAGCCACCCTTCACCCTGGTCTCGACACGATAGTCTCTTAGTGTAGTACTGATCTTCCGGTCTTCCAGCGCCGTTTTGACTCACCTGAGAAGATGAGCTGGAGTGCACCTGGTTAGGATAGCCTCGCAGATAGTATCTATTTTCGCCTTATCAAATGCTCCTTCCACGTCAAAGAAAAGAGCAAGTACCACTTCCTTGTTCTCTATGGCTTTTTCAGCTTTACTCACTATAAAGTGAAGTGCCGTTTCCGTTGACTTTCCCTTCATGTAGGTATGCTGATTTCTATGTAGTGGCGATTCTGTTAGAATCTCCTTTGTTATATACTCGTCTATTAGCTTATATATTAAAAACTGTAGTAGAGATTGGGCTGCAAAAAGCAATGCTTATGGCTTAACCCTAACGGACTATAATAAACTCATTTCCTCTGTTAGTGGCTTATTTGGATTCTGCTTCTACATTATTTGCCTTTAATAAAGTACACACAGAACGTAAAAGGCATTCGAGTTCCAGGTGAAACTATTGAAATTTTTCCTAAACTAAAACAGATTCTGGCTGCGGTGCATAAAACTTTAATTAAACATTAAGTATTACATTGCTCTTCAAACAAAATTATTTTGCGTAATACAATGCAGCAGAAATAATTACCACCAATATTACTGACAAAATGGTGTACCTTTGTACAAATTGTAGATAGGCAATTCTTGGGTTGCTCTAGAACGCCACCACATCTTTATAAAAATTTCCTCCAAAATTAAGGCAGGAATTGCTCAGCTGGATCACGAAATAACCATAGGAAGAGTAATCCTTCTAACTCTTCCACTGTATCTAGTGATAAAGATGTAATTACACTAAACATTCTCATATGCTTTTTAAAAACCGCAGGGATAATATCCATGGCAGCCATTTAATATGAATACTAGAGCTATAAGTATTTCCTATTATGGTGCAGACGACGGCTCCGTAGCAAAGGAAGCAGTATGTTATTTGGATTGAATATAAATAGGTAAAATAATGTGTTGGAAAATTTTGAAATATTTAAAATCGAGTGAAACATAACGCGGCAGATGTACCAATAATATGAGGTATCAAGATTTGCAATTGGAAACATTATGTAACATATGTCAAAAATCAGAAAACATAGTGATAGTACTTGCCGATATGTGTTCCTGCATACTAGCTTCTTTAGGGCAAGGCAGCCCAAAACCTAAAGGAGCAGAAAAAAAAGAAGGAATCTTAATGGATCACGAGAAGGAGCCAACAACTGATCCGGGTATTCATCTGTAGTACCGTCGTTATTAGAGGAAAAATAGAGCACAGTTAGCACGAAAAGTTACGTATCAAAAGTATGTGTTAAACAGGATGTTCCGTAAGTCGGAAATCACAAAAAATAAGGATGGTTACTGACATGTATTTCTGCTTATTATCTTCTTTAAGCCCGGTCCAGACGCTAGGTTTTGTACAACGTTTTGCCTGCATAGTTCAACACGTTGCAGACAAAAAGTTGCATGTGGATAAGAAAACTGTGCAGTTTGCCCTCTGTTGCTCAGTTGCTCCAGCAACAACAGAGGGCAAAGATATCCGTGGATTGCGCAGGTAAGTTGGTACGTGTGGACAATTGGTTCCGTTTTTTACGGTTTTTTATACATTTATTTCTTGATTTATTTACATTTTGTTGATTTGATTGGTGAAAATGGGAGACCTTCGGCAATGTTTCCGGGTGTTTTTAAGTGAATTTATTGCGTTATATGAAAGTTTCCCATGTCTTTGGCGTATTAAATTCAACGAATATAGTGAGAGGGACAAAAAGAGGCAGGCTTATGAGATTTTAGTAGAAAAATTTAAAGAAGTTGATGATGGAGCAAACAGGGAAACAGTTATAAAAAAAAATTATTCGTTGAGGAGTGCTTATCGAAAAGAGTTGGCAAAAGTTAACAAATCTAATCGATCTGGAGTTGGGGAATATGACATCTACAAGCCATCTCTTTGGTATTTTGATTTGTTCAACTCTAGGAATAATATGGATGAAGATGAGGATGTAGCGAGGGATGAAGTTTCTACAATTGAGGAAGCACCAAAGCAGGAGGTAAATAATTAAAATAATTATATTTGATCTTTTTGTAAGTAAGTTTCTAATTTATAAATTTATTTGATTATTAGTTTATTGTACAGTTATTAATTGTTTAAGGTTACAAATTTACCTTGCCAAGACACAGACCCTTCCTTCTTAAAGTACTGCTGAAATTTATCTCTGACCGCGATAGCACTATTCAAAATTTGGCCTCTTGTTCTATGCTAAAGGTCGTGTAATATTTCGGGTTCACATCTTTCACCTAATTCAACAGTACATTCAGAAATATTTTTCTGATTCATAGTTTCACGGTAACCATAGTGTATAGTTTTGGGGGGATCTTCTGCGTAAAAAGTTGTGTAAAGCGCAACATATAAGGACTACAGTATTGATGTTATCCAGTTTTAAATGTATACAGCTGTGAAAAATACGGAATAGTGACGCCAAAATTCCGAATGTGTTTCAACAACACGCCTTGCCTCAGATAGGCGGTAATTAAATATTCTTCGCTCCTTTATTAATGCTTCTCGCCGATACGGCTTTAGAAGTTCTGAGCGCATAGCAAAGGCTTTATCACCAATAAAAACATGTCCCAGAACTCTTTCTGAATTTGCCATGCACCGAGGACTTGAGATTCCTAACTCGTTGTTAATTGGTATTATTTATAACTCCACCATCTGACATCCTGCCATTTGTGCCTACATCACAATACAAAAATTCGCAATTCGCATTAGCTATTGCCATGAGAATAACACTTTGCGTTTTTTTGTAATTAAAGTAATAGGATCCACTTTCTTCAGGTGGCAGAATCCTAACTTGCTTTCCATCAATTGATCCTAAGCGATGAGATAACTGCCACTTTATATCAAATTCAGTTGCCACTTTTAGCCACTTCTCTTCAGTCTTGGAAATTGAAATTAAAAAACTAAATTAATTAATTAAAAACTACTTACACTACTTATTAGCTACATAAAATTGCTACTAAATAATAATATAACTACAAAATATTAATAATTATTATAAAGAAATCCTTATAATTTTTAGGTTAGGGAAGATACACATGAAAGTGAGTCTGATCCTGGACTTAGTGACGCTTCTGCTACTCCTATGTCTGAACCTTCAACCAGCAGATCAGTTAGTGGATCATTGTCCCGCAATACTGTAGCGTTTTATTTTTCTATTCCTTATGTTTACTAACGCTCCATTGACATTTCATTAATTTCAATAATTACAATTATAATTTCAGTCAACTTCTTTTATTCATATTTCTTTAAATTCACACTGTCAATGACACATTACTACTGTAACGCATCACTCTCCTGATTTAATTATCCATGCTTTCTGTTGACGGTCCGTCACTTCTCTGATTGGTCATAATTAATATTTTCTTTGATTGTCTGATATTGACAGCTTAGGCGACAGGTGGGTTCGTTATTGATTAAGTCGGTACTACGTCCATTTTTCGACGACTTGTTCCCGTGTTGCAGGTAGGAGCGCACGTAAAAGGCCAGTTTTATTTTAATTTCCGAAGTTTGTGAAGCAGGAAGTGGCCAATATGGTTTATAATTTATCGTCCTTAATCTTGTTCCTTTAGGGAACCGTTTATTTGATAATGCTGGTGCAGGATGCCCAAGATTTTGACGGATAGATAATGAAACCTAGCAAGGGCTTTACTTTTCCGTTTTCCTCAATCTTCTTCAATTGTTGATGGCTGCAGGCTTTTGCTTTCCCCGAAAAATTGCTGAATGCGGTAGAGCTGGAGTTAGAGTTAAAGCTAGTATTAGAGATTCCCAGTCCGGATAGCTGAGCTACAAATAGCATACATCCACAACCTCGGTTTTGAAGGCTAGCCGTTCATTTCTTGGAGGAATATATAGGCCAGTTTATTCCATTTATTTAATTTTTATTAATATACCTTTTACTTCAATTTAATGTTACAAATATTTAACCAATGTCATAATTTAATACGTCAATTTCTTATCTATAATATTAATTATTTTTTGTTCAGTAGTTTTCAGTACCCTTTTTGGTAGTTAAGTAGATATAGCACGGTTATATCATAACATCGGGTTCATAAAGCGAAATAATTCATTTTAAATTAATCTAAAAAAACGTTTTTACAAATTGCCATATAAATATTTTCTTCATTTTAAATTATTTTGCTGTGTGAATCCGCCATATTTTTTATTACAGCGTACCTTCAAGTACTCGTTTTTTAACACTCTGTAAATAGCTTCACATGTTTCAGGTATTATTTCACTTAATGATTGTTTGGTTGTAATTGTTGTGAATTCAAGGTCTTTATAACTTCTACCAGTTGCTAAAAATCTTAACGTTGCTGTCAACCATGGCGTGGTGATATTGCACTTCTTATACAAGTGTCTTCTTTTAATATATACGGTTTTACTAGTTCCAATAAATAAATATAAGTATCTATGTCCATTCTCAAGTAGTTTCGTTTAGTTTTTCTTTAGTAATTTGATGTGGAAAAAGTGCCGTCTTTTTAGAAGCCATTTTCGCGACCACTTTGATTGGTGGGTACTTTTAAAACATCGCGTTTGTTTCTTTTTTTTAACAATGCAAAGTGCAAAAATTGACCAAAGTAGTATTTCCTTCATGGTCGATGCACTAAAACTGAGCGAAAATAAATTCAACATTGGAACAGTGTGAACGCTCTACTTTTGTAACGTTTTCATTCCGTTTTAAGTACGCACAGGCAAAACGTTGTACAAAACCTAGCGTCTGGACCGGGCTTTAGGACGAGCTAACTAGAATATGAAAGAAGAAGGAAAATAGAGTTTACTTAAAAAAAAATATTATCCCTAAATCGTTTTAGTACAGAACTTGAATCCTAACTCCTGCCACCGCCTCGACGAATCAACGTTCGCTAGCTACAATCCAAACTTATTATTTGTTTAAAAATAAATCCAAACTTATTATTTGAGTAAAATAGAGAAAACTACTTGTTTTGTTGAGTATTAAAAATACATAGATTTCTTGGTCAAAAAGAGAAGTAGAATAAAGGATCCTTAAAATAAGTAAAATGTTGCACTTTCTTGTTTTGAAAGAATAATCAGAAATTAGATATGTGAATATATCAAATGTGTTTTTAAAAATCAAAACAAAAAATAAGCCGATAATGATAATAGACTAATACTAGATGTTTATTAAGTAACTTTAGAGATGTTCAAAACATGACGTTTTTTAATAGAAGTTTTTTAAGTTTACGTTTTTTAAGAAACGGAATATAAAAGTATTGTTTCTTACAATACATGTAATTGCAAAATGGCGTAAGTCATGTATCGAGCTACTATTCAAGTTTCTATACTTACTCATATCTTGGTAGTTTAGCAAACATAAAAAGTGCAAGCATTAAAAGAGGCAAACCAACATAACACAGACAAAATTAATTGAGTGGCTTAATGAGAAGCTTGATAGGCTTTATTATATACAAGAAGTTATGAGTTAAGTTGAACCACAATAGATTTAGGGTCTCAGTGGAGGGATACAAGGTGCCCCACTCACAACAAACCTAACAACGCTATAGATTAGGTTAGTTTATATTAAGTTGATATTTAATTACAATATTCTATGTAACATAATATAACCTCTTATATAATTATATAAAATAAGTATAATATATAAGGTATATACAGCATGTCACCTTTCAAATAGTAAAAAATGCTACAGTATATACAAAAACCATAAAAAAGTAATTTGAGATAGGATATCGATGGTCGGAATTGCTTCGTTTCCAAAATACGGGGTATTGAAATTTTTCAAAAAAGTCGATTTTTTTCCTCTTCAATAAAATCGCTTTAAGCGATTCAAATTAATTTTTTGGGTTTTAAATGATAGATGGTGAGGCAACATTTTGAGGAATTGCAAGTAATTTGATTTGTCCAGGGACGGACCTGCAGCACATGCACGTTAATTTTTTTATAAAAAAAAAAGGTACACCACTGTTTTTTTGAAAAAAAAATTATTTTTTCTGAATATTTTATTTATTTCTAACAAAATACAGCCTTTGCATTTTTGCGGTTTTGGTGCAAAAAATAAAATCCCTACCAGAGTTCTTTATTTTATTCGTTTTTTTTTATTTCCTGAAAATTTTAGGCAGTTTTTCTGAATAATCTCCGTAGAAGATTTTTTTTAGGAGATTGGATCGGAAGTCAATTTTTGCAGATCAAGATTGCAAATAATGTTATCAAAAAGAATATTAGAGATCAGAGAGAACTCTGGTCAGCACAATGGCTTTCCTAGATCAGAACTACAACAACAAGTGAATTGGTAGAGGTGGTCCAGTCCCTTGGCCAGCAAGATCACCTGATCTGACACCTCTAGACTTCTTTGTCTGGGGCGCCATGGAACAGCTTATCTACTCAACACGTGTAACCAACAGAGAAGATCTAGGTGCTAGAGCTGTGGTAGCTGCGGACTTTCTGGGAAACGATCCAGGGGTCTTTGGACAGATCAAATCACCTGCAATTCCTCAAAAAGTTGCGTCATCACCTATCATTTAAAACCTAAAAGTTTCATTCAAATCACTATAAGCGTTGTTAATAAGGAGGAAAAAAATCGTTTTTTTTTTAAATTTCAACACCCTGTATCTTGGAAACAGCGCCGGCTTCCGACCGAAGGTCGGAAGTTTCCGACTTATGACTTGGACTTAATCCATTTAATTTAAAAAACTCTTATACTACAGCTACAAGGTACACAGACCAGTTTATAAATTCATCTTTGTTTAAAGCCCATAATTCTTCTAAATTCATCTTTTCTTTTGTTCGTTATACCATTAGTTTGACCACTCCTTATTTATTTATAAAATGTATTTAATATAATAAACTTTCTTTTAGATATGTTGGTTTATATCTTATATGGATTAATATTTGTTGTTACCTATCCTTTAATATTCCAGAAGCAATGTATAATCGATCAAAGTAAGTTATCTTTTTTTAATTTATTATGTTATCTTTAGCGATGGCAAATTATTTAATACGTGAACAAATAGCTATGCGATGTAAAATAACAAAATATTGTAATGAATGAATGTTTAATTATTGATGATGGAAACATCATCCAAGAACAAAGAAAATAAATAAGAAGTGTTAAAAATTATTCCCATTATTTTAAAGATAAATATTTAGAATATTAGAGTCTGTTTTGAAACTCCTGGCTTACCTTTGCAAATCTATCTCTCGGTATTTTTGAACTATTCTTTCCATCAGTTGCTCTGTTGTGTCAGGTTGTATCTTAAAAACAACATATTTTAAATAATCTCAGAAAAAGAAATCAAAATATTGTCTCTTGGTCTGGGGATCTAGGACGCCATTCAGCAGAACCTCTACTTCCAATTTATTGATTATGATAATTTCCTTTATTCATTGTCTTTGTCATCAAGTTCTTGAAAGATCTCGTTATATAGAGATGAAGTGTATGTAATTAAAGTATTTTCTTTACAGATACGCAGGATAATGTTGTTTGCTGTAACTAACTGAGAAGTGGATAAAGAAGTACAATAAATTTAGTAGAATGTCCCAACTACTTCAATTTCCGTTGCTCCGTCCAACAATCTTGTTTCATCCTTTTTTTTTTTATATGAAACAGTACAAGTTTATTGAAATTTTGCCACTAGTTGGCGAATATAATGACTTGCATTTCTCTCCAGATGCCCTGCTGAAATACTTGAGCTACTCCCAATAAACCTGTTGAATATTATTTATTTTGGAGCTTATCATTGCTCACCTTTACAATTTGCATTTCTAAATTTACCTAGATCTCGTCATCTGCAGTATTTTATACGTGTTAAATAATACCGAACTGACTGATATAAGTATAATAAATACATAAAAGTGCAGTTTTATTTCATTTTTAGGGATAACTTTGAAGGACTTGAAGACATTGAAGATTTTTCTTTAAGCTTTTATGATTTGATATTTGAATTTTATCTTAATCAATGTCAATGATAGCATTTACAGTAGAGTTATACATGGCATAGCGTTATATGATAGTGGTATATAATGTGACAATTCCATCTAAACGCCAAAACATTTGGTCAAGAATATTTTTTTCTAATAACCTAAACGCAAAACAATATTAAAAAAAAAACGTAAACATATCTGGATTTACTATGCTCTATTCCGCTCGGTACTATAAAATATAAATAAATTACAGATTCAGAATTTATGGCCAGACATGATCCATGTGGAATGCCTACTCACAATTATTATCTATTTGATGCTACTGATCCTAAAATATTTGGATTTTTATTCTTCACTGAAGTAATTAGTATTATTCATTTTTGTCATTTGTCTTGCATAGTGTTCATAACAATTATCGGTAAGAATTAAAGCTTAAAACTTATAACAAGTATTTTTAGTGGTTAATTTAATGGTTATTTATTTACATTTGTTTATTTTAGGGGTTTTAATGCACATAACCTCACAATTAGAACATTGTGGATATAAATTTAAAAATCTAAACTATTACAGCAAGAATATACACGAAGAATTTTCTTTATGTGTAGAATATCATCAAGACATTTTGAAGTAAGTATTAGTTTTAAAACTCAAAATACATTTATTATTTTTTGTTTATACAGGGTGTTTCATAACTAGTGCGACAAACTTGGAGGGGTTGTAGATGGCCTTAAAATAAGCAAGTTTGCGCAAAATCATTAAATTTTGAGGTACAGGGTGATAAAATTTTAGGAAAAAAATCTTCACGATAAATTTCACATTCCTGTAGATGTTTTAGTGAAAATTAGTATTCTATACATCTAGTACTATTTCTTAATACCTAATTTAACTTTTTATTTTACCAGTGGCGTCCATGCGGGCTAGAACTTAGTGAATTCTTTAAAAAAAAAATGGTACGCCACTGTTTTTTTCTCAAATAAAAAATATTTTTTAAATCCTCATTTAATCTAGAGTGAATTTTTTTTTACTTTGTTTTCTCCGACATACCGTTTTTGCATAAACAAATAAAATTCATTGTTTGAAATTTATTTCTCGCTAAAAGTCAAATTGTTAGTTTCATCCGTTTGATAATATTTACGGTATTTATTGTAAGGAAAAAAAATTACCTGCTTTTAATGTGGAATTCGGTATCAGAAAGTGAATTTTTGGCTTTGTTAATGCTTTATACTAAATCAATACTCTCAGTTAAGTGACCATTTTTATGGTATCTGCATGTTAATATTTTTAGCAAGAAACAGATAACAAATTAACAAACAAAAAAAAACAATTAACAAATAGGTGTTTTAAAGTGGATGTAGGTATTCGAATGCGGAATACGCTGATAATCATCTAATCTATGGAGAAGCTGGTGGTAATGATAGAAGAGCTAAGCAGCTCTATGCGAAACGGTTTCTGAACGTAAAGTTTTTCCAAGGATTCATAGAAATCTTTATGAAACTACTAGCTAGCTAGTAGTAGCTTCCGACATTAGACGGGACAAGGGCGATCGTTTGCTATTCATACAGTTGAGATTGAAGAAGCGGTTTTAAACTATGTCTAGACTATGTCTAGCTCAATAGATGCATGCGTACTTTTTGCAAAAAGTTCTAGCCATAGGTGCAGATGATGACATGCCGCGACGCCGGTTTTGTAGGTGGTCGTTGAGATTTTGGCCGTCATGTTTTGTTTATGGATGAAACTTATTTTAAGCAAGACGTTGTTTTTAACAGTCGCCATAGCCATATTGGATGTGAAGATAATCCTCATGCTGTATCCCTTCGTAGAGAACAACACCAGTTTTCAATAAATATATGGGCTGGAATCGTAAACGAACAGGTCATCGGGCTATATTTTCTGCCACCACACTTAAATGGGCATATTTATGCTCAATTTCTACATAATAACCTAATAGGAGGATGAAAATATTAGAGCTCGTATGGCCAACAAGGCCGAGGCGGCCTTGTTCAATGGCCAGCGCGGTCGCCCGACTTAACCCTTTTTGATTTTTTTATGAGGTCACGTTAAAACGTTGGTGTATGAGACTCAAGACTATTCCCACTTAAGAAGAGCTTTTGGGACGAGTAATTGCTACATGTGCAGATGTTCAAAATACAGTGAGAATTGAGTTGAAAATACAGAGTTCGACAAAACATAAGCCGACTTGCTTAGCTTTGCAACGAAGGATTTGATGGATTTTTAAGCAGATCTTGTAAACTATGTATGACATCAATAAATTTGTAATATTCACATTGTTTCTTTTTGCTTTCCGGAAGGTGTTTGAGTAAAAAGTAGTCAAATAAAAGCTATATTTTTATGTATTTGAAATGTTTTTTTAATGGTTTATTTTTTTTATGCGAAAACCATAAGTCGGATAAAAAAAGCCAAGAAATTAAATTTACTCCAAATTAAATAAGGATTTTAAAAATATTTTTTATTTGAAAAAAACAACAGTGGCGTACATTGTTTAAAACTCAAAAAACTTTTTTTAAAGACTTTAGAGAGAACGAAAAAAAGGAATATTTTATTAAAGGACAATTGAGATTATTAAATAGTAGTGATAACAAACTCCAAGTCACAAGTCTTTATTAGTCAAATTTATTAAATAAAAGTCAGAGGATTAGGTTTTTGACCTATACTAGACATCACTAGATCCGCTTGTGTATTCACTAATAAAAAAGAGCAAAAAAGAAGCAGAGAACAATACTACATTGTACAGGGTGGCCAAATAAGAATGCGAGGTACTGTATCTGGAAACTATTCATCGTAGAAGCTTGCAATAAAAAAATTTATCACTAAAATGGCCAAGAGAATGACCTGGAAAATATTTTCAAGTTTCTAAAATGGCCGCTAGGGGGCGCAACTGCAATCTTGAATCTAGAAAACTGATGTTTCTGTAAATTTTGCTGAATTAACCTAACAAAAAAATAGCTGATTATTAAAGTAGAGACTAATCCGAACCTTTTTTATTTGAATAGTTTTGCTGTATCTCTAAAAATAAAGTGGTGGGGGGTGTTCAAAAGTTGGCTTAAAACACACCCTGTATACTAAAAACGCCTTAGCCGATTTTATCAAACTTGGGCTAGTTGAAAAGAGCTATTATTAAGCTACGAATATTATTATATTTCATGTTTTTTTAGTTTTACATCTCGCCGCTAGAGGGCTTTTTTCGGCTTTCTGACACAAATGACTAATTTTCTCAAAAAACTTAAATGCAATGGTATACATTTTTTTATACAAAAAAATAGCTTAATGACGCCTAAATATGCTTGCGAAAATCGCATCTTAATATCTTCATCCTAACCTAAAATTTAGGCCAAAGAAAATTTTATATGGAAATTAATATTTATAAGAACTACAAAATAATTTATTTCGAATTTCTTTTATAATGTAAGTTGTGGCCCTATAAAGGACCGATTTTAAAAAGAAAGGGTTTTAATGCCCCCGTAAATGCTCGAAATGCTGACCATCACGCTCTATGCATTGCTGAAGCCTCTCATGGGTAGATAGAACTGCAGCTTCAATTTCGGCTCTCGGTATGGTATGTATTGCATTACGAATGCGGTTTTTCATATCTTCTCTAGTCCTAGGCTGAGTCTGAAATACAATGTCCTTTAACCGCCCCGATAAATAGAAATCAAGACAGGTTAAGTCTGGGGATCGCGGAGGCCATGGAAACAGGCTTCCTCTTCCAATCCACCGCTGTTGAAAAATGTTATCAATATGCTCTCGCACATTACTAGCAAAATGTACTGGACAACCATCCAACTGCAAAAACAAATTTTGCCGGACTTCCAGTGGCACATCTTCCCGCAACAACGGTAATTGATTTACCAAAAAGTCGAAAAAAACATTGCCATTTAGAGATTGCTCAAAAAAATATGGTCCAATAATGTTGCCTCCAAGTATACCACACCACACATTTAAACTCCAGCGCCCTTGGTGCTGAACTTCACGCAACCAATGCGGATTTTCTGCAGACCAATAATGCATGTTATGCAGGTTGACTCTACCGTCACTATTAAATGTGGCTTCATCGGTCCAAAGAATTTTAAATAAAAAATCTCTGTCCTCGCGTATCATGGTGATAGTCCAACCTACGGTCCATGGCAATAGTCCATCCTACGGTCAAAGTCTGCTTCTTCCAATGCCTGATGTAAATTAACATGATATGGGTGCATTCTATAAATATATTAAAAAAAAAGCTGAACTTAAATAAATCCATATATGGCGATGGCTATTAGAATTTACCTATTGTCCTTCAAAATATTTTGAATCGTTGTTCTTGATATGCCTAATTCAAGGGATAATGCTCTTGTGCTAACATGAGGATTTCCTTCAATATATCCCAGTACGCTGTTAATATTGTCCACATTTCTTCTAATTCTTGGCCGTTGAAACCTAGGCCGAAAACTACCATTGGCTCGTAAGTTCGCCACTAATCGGGGAAAAAATCTAACATCGCAAGGACGCCGATTTGGATATCGAGCAGCATAAACTCTTTTTGCTACTGCAGCATTTTGAAGACATTCAAAATAAACCGCAAGCATATCAACAGCTTCATCGTTCGTAAAACGCATTTTGCAAAAACAAAAAATGCTCAAGTAACGTAAAACTTTTGACAACTTACTATTGACAATTTGAGGAATGTTTATAATTTGAGTAGACATTTGTTTTGTTGCATTCCATGGCCTGCTTTCTAATAATTATTTTTTTCGTATTATATCCATAGTGAATATATAACATAAAATAGGTCTGATTTTTGATATAAGCATTATTAATACTTACCTTTTAGTGATATTAGGTAATATTTTCAAAAATGGTAAATTTTGTTTTCAAAAGTAGTGAATTTTAAAAAATTCCAAAATAATTAGTATAAAAAAATTAAAATTTAAGGGTATAAAATATTCTTTGGCCTATATTTTAGGTTAGGAAGAAGATATCGAGTTGCGGTTTTCGCAAGATTATTTAGACATCATTTAGCTATTTTTCTATTAAAAAAAAATCATATCAACGCATTTAAGTTTTTTGAGAAAATTTGTCATTTGTGTCAGAAAGCCGAAAAAAGCCCTCTAGCGGCGAGATGTAAAACTAAAAAACATGAAATATAATAATATTCGTAGCTTAATAATAGCTCTTTTCAACTAGCCCAAGTTTGATAAAATCGGCTAAGGCGTTTTTAGTATACAGGGTGTGTTTTAAGCCAACTTTTGAACACCCCCCACCACTTTATTTTTAGAGATACAGCAAAACTATTCAAATAAAAAAGGTTCGGATTAGTCTCTACTTTAATAATCAGCTATTTTTTTGTTAGGTTAATTCAGCAAAATTTACAGAAACATCAGTTTTCTAGATTCAAGATTGCAGTTGCGCCCCCTAGCGGCCATTTTAGAAACTTGAAAATATTTTCCAGGTCATTCTCTTGGCCATTTTAGTGATAAATTTTTTTATCGCAAGCTTCTGCAATGAATAGTTTCCCAGATACAGTACCTCGCATTCTTATTTGGCCACCCGGTACAAATCAAGGGTAGAAATTAAGTTCAAATTGGTAAAATCGGACGGAGACTAGTTACTACACAAAATTCCACATTTTCGGAATTTAGATTATGTTTTCGAATAATATTTGAAAGTAACGACATAAGTACTAACATGCATTTACTAAACAAGCTAAAAAAATACATAATCTATTACTAAAAATAATGTTAAGGCAAAATATTCCAGGCCCACATACAGAGCAAAAAAAAATTTATTTATAAAATCTAAATCCATCTTAACTAAAAATTATAATAATATTCTTTGTAATAATGTAATAATATTTAAATTTCACTACTGGCTCATTAAAATTGACGTCTTTCTTTTAAGAATAGTATCACTAGATAACATCAGAGGGTTTGGATTTAGAGAATTAAATTAAGAAGCAACATTATAAGAAAAATACCATTTAAATATTTCAGTTTTATGTCTAGGAATTACCCTTTGGAATGTTATTTTCTCGTAAAGGTAAGGTAAACAATGATGCGTTAGAATTTTATGGTAGAAAGTACGTGAGTGAACTATTCTCCGATTCTGCATATCAAACCATCTTAAGACTAAAAACCTATATTGTGGGGGTGAGAGCGATAAATTTATGAGAGAAAAAGGATAAAAAATGAACATACTATAGGCTGTTGATACCTTTCTTCTGTATACTTGAGCTGCCCGTCACTCCCGTTACCGGCCGGTATTTTCGATAGCTTTCGCAAGGTTTTACGGGATTAGTTACTTAATTTAAGTACTAGTGGAGTATACACCAAAATTCCTCGAATACACGAAAATTGTTCTCTTTTAATTGCTTGGCCACTCCT
Organism: Anthonomus grandis grandis; assembly: GCF_022605725.1. Classification (NCBI taxonomy): domain Eukaryota; kingdom Metazoa; phylum Arthropoda; class Insecta; order Coleoptera; family Curculionidae; genus Anthonomus; species Anthonomus grandis. The sequence continues at coordinate 42,735,988 of NC_065548.1, forward strand.
CTCACGTCTGGTTCCTCGTTCATTTTTAGCAGGGGAATGAGGAATTTTGGTGCTAGCAAGCAGATATATTTTTAGATAAAGGGGTCATTTAAAATTTATTTAGAGAAGTGAGATTAATATAAGTATTTAAACAATTAATGCAAGTAATGCTAACGCCATTACTGAACATACTGCCCGCTTAAAATATGAATTTTACAATTAATATACAAACCCAAAACAAAAAAAATTAATTGACTGGTAGAGGAAATAGTTTATTCACTGAGTGAATAAAAGTTCCCTTATTAGTTTTTAATGTGACAACTCTTGTGATGCCATCACGACCGGGATTTGCGTGAGTAACTCGATCCCTAAGACCATTTATAGGGAGGTAAATCATCTTCTTTTATTAAACTAAAGTGCTTGGTACTATATGAGCTGTATTGTTTTTCTATTTACTGCGTTGCATTAGAGTATGTAAATATTCTGTGTGCCATCTGGCCCAAAAGCTTTGATGAAGTTGTTGCAAGAATTTGCAGCGTAAAAGACGACTAATATTGATAGCACCTAAGTCAGGTTTAGGAAAAGAATTCAAAGGGGCGAGCGTTAGGAACACTTTCTATTTGAATCACTACGGTATTGAGTATTTCAAATGTGAGTGTTTGCAAACCAATTACACGAACAAAGTATGTTTTTACTGATTTCACACCTGTTTCCCACAAACCTCCGAAATTTGGAGCATAGGGTGGATTAAAATGCCATTCAATTTTTTTCTTCTTGTGAGGCGAGTTGCATAAAAAACTAATTTCTTCTCTGATCGCTATAAATGTGGTTCACCCTACCTCTCCGAGCAATAAAACGGCTCAAGGCCGTCAAAAATGCAGCACTTGACATGTCTGAAGCAAGCTCTATTATATGCAGAGCCTTAGTTGCCATACATATAAAAAGACAAACATATGCTTTTAAAAACTTAGTACCTCTAACACGGCTTGAGCTTATAGAGAAGAGTCCGGCATAATCAACGCCAACATGAGCCCTTTACTGCTGTTAAACGACTAGGGGGTAAGTCACCCATGAGAGGTTGAACTAGCGTAGGGTTAGAGCGAAAACAATTGTGACATTTATAAATGATTAGACGAATGGTACGTTTTGGAGCCATTATCCAATATTTTTGGGAAAGAATATATTGAAGAGTTTGTAAGCTAGGGTATAACATAATTTTATGAGTATATTCTATAATTAAATCCGTTAAACAATTATTGGAAGGTAAGAGAATTGGATGTTTTTTATCAAAATCAATTTGGCTATATTTAATACGGCCGCCAACGCGGAAAATATCCGTTTTATCGATAAATGAGATGAGTTTGTGAAATATCTTTGATAAAAATTTATTAGATTTAAGAGCGTATAATTCAACTGAAAAACATTCATATTGAACAAACTTTATGAGGAGGAGCAAGGATTCTTCCAATTCAAAAAATGAAAACATTCCATATTTGCGATTTGAGGGTTGAATTTTACAATTATCAATAAATCTTTTTAAGTAACAAACAGTGTTTTGAATCTTTGTCAGAGAAGAAAATCGATTAATTATTAGTGCAAAGAAGTCTCAAATGCCGATAAACATGGAATGCGACATTCTTCGGAGGGTTCGAAAAGTTCAAAATTGCTTGTTGGCCAATTAGAATGGCCAATTAGAATAAAGTTCAGTAAGCCAAGGGGGCCCTGCCCGCCATAAGTTATAAGTAAGTAATTCCAAGTAAAAAAGACTACTGGAACCTGGTCAGCCGGGTTATCCTCTGAAATAACATAATGCCATTTAGAGGGAAAAATTTATTCTTGGATATGAGCAACTTTATTTGCGACAAAAGTTGTCCATTTTCGTGGCTCATTTTTTATCTAACACAAAACAATTCTTGAATCTGTCCAAGCAAAAATCTTATTAATTTTAATTTTATTAGAGAAACATAAGTTACCGAAAACATAAGTTACCAATTTTGAGTAATACGGCCGCGCATAACTCTAAGCGGGGAATAGAAATCCTTCTTAAAGGGCATACCTTTGATTTTGAAGTTAAAAATTTGGTTTTTATTGAGCCATCTTTATCTAAATTTCGTAGGTATACTACTGCACAATATGTTTCCTGAATAGAATCGCAAAATCTGTGCAATTGAGATGAGACTATATTATTTTCAATTATTCGCCGAGGAATTTTTAATTGAGATAAATTATTAACTTGCATTCTTATTTAAGTCCAGGTATCAATAATATTTTAAGGAGGCTGGGAATCCCAATCACACCCGCTACTCCAAAGCCTTTAAATTAAAATTTTTAGAGATATTGTTACTGGAGACAAAAAACCCAAAGGATCAAATATTCTTGCAAGTTCTAATAATAAGTGTCTTTTAGTGCAAGCTATATATTCCTTTGAGCAATTTTGAATGTAAAACAATCAACGTTGAAATTCCATGAGAGTCCCAAATTTTTTAAAGTAGAGTCATCACTTGAGTTAAATGAAAGAGGATCGAATAGCCTGGAATAGGAAGGTAAGCGCGAGATAAGATCGGGATGGTTACTGGCCCATTTTTGTAATTTAAAACCAGAAGACATAAGAATTAATATGAGATCGTTTTGCAACTTTAATGCATCTTGCAAAGAGTTTCCTCCTGAGAGAATATCGTCAACAAAAATATCATTTTTTAATACTTTTGAAGCTTTCGGATAGTCTTTACAACATTCTTTTCCTACCTCCAAAATGGTTTTGATGGCTAAATAGGGACTACAACTAACGCCAAAAGTAACAGTTTGTAATTCAGTCCTGGATTGGATCATCGAAGGAGAATCGATGCAATATTCGTTGATAGGGAGTGTGCTTAGGGTTTACTAAAATTTGTTTATACATCTGCTTTATATTCGCAGTAAAGACAATAGAGGGGAATCTAAAATTTAAAATAATAGTAACAATATTTTGTAGAAGCTTGGGGCCTGCATAAAGACATTTATTTAAACTTTGCCCATTTAAATCAGGTGCGCTAGCATCAAAAACAACTCTTAACTTGCTAGTAGAGCTATCTGGTTTGAGAACACAATAATGAGGTATATAGTAAGGCCGTAAGCAGCCAATATTTTGCGAAATATCAATGCGATACATATGTATGTCCCAAAGCAAGATATTCTTTTAAACATTCATTATACTTATTGTAAAGAGAGTTATTTTTTAAGAGCCTTCTTTCAAGAGATAAAAACCTTCCCAAAGCTATATCTCGGGATCCATTAAAGGAGGGTTCCGCCACCTTGAACGGTAGTTCAATAACATATCTGCCATCATATTTATAAAAGTAATCTTTTCAATTTCCCCTTCGAACTTCCCCTTTGAACCCTTCAATTTTCCAAAATTGTTTTATAGTGTCTTCGAGATTATTGACAGGTTAAATAAGTATTATTAGAAGGAGAGATATTTTGAGAGGGGGATGTAGAAACTTTACCCATAACAATCCATCCAAAAGAGGTATCTAGTGCTACAGGTTTATCGAGTGACATAGAGAGAGAATTGCCCCTTAATAAATATCCAAAAATATCAGCACCTAAGAGCATGTCTATGGCTATTCATAAAATTTTGAGTCAGCTAGAGATAAATGAGAGAAATTGTTATAATAATCTTGGGGGAGAGAGACAGTAGGATGATTATTACATATTTTGGACAAAATAACAAAATCGAGTGTATAAGAGGGGTTAAGTTTTCCTACTGGCTTAAAAGTACATGAAATGCCACCTGTAGCCCGTGAGTGAGTTTGACCGATACCGTTTATATCCAGAGAAAGAGAATACCTTAATAAACCTAATTTTTTAAACCATTTCGAGGTTATAAAATTACTTTGAGAGGCACTATCTAGAAGAGCTCGAACAGATTTATATAGACCCATTGCATCGCGGCCTTCTATAATATCAGTGGCTAATAATACTGTGCTAGAAATATTTGAGACTAGTGAGGCTGTAGTAGCTAAGTTACAATCAACATTTGACGTATTACTTGAGGAGAGAGGAACATTTGTTTCAGATCCAGAGTTACTATTAATGACTGAAAGAGTGTCCATATCTAAGAGTGTGTTATGTTTTTTAGAGCAAATTTGACACACTGCACGAGAACTGCAGTGCCAGGACGTGTGTTTCGTACCCAAACAATTAGTGCACCATCTTTTTTCTTTTATAAGAGAAAATCTCTCACCTGGATTTTTTGCACTAAAAATTGGGCAATTATATATGAGATGATCCTCAAAACATAACTGACAGAACATTTTCTTATTTATGATACTGTTCCTCTGTTTTTGTTGTGAGTTAACGTCAAAACTAGAAGTAGGTTTTGCTTTATACTGAGAGTGATTATTTGGTTTTTTATCATTGAGCTTAAAATGCGACTTTCGTTTCTCATACTCCGACCTTTTATCAGAGCTATTAGAGTAAAAAACAGTGTCTAATGCTAAACATTGTTTATTTAAAAAACTAACAAGTACTTAAAAGTTGTTATGTAAGTTTTCATCTTTGACAAATCTGAACCACATTCTAATTCAAAACGAGCAGCAGTCGCTTGATCCAATCGATCCATTAATATATTAAATAAAATAAAATCCCAGAACTTGACAGGGTAACCTAAATTTTCCAAAACTGAGATATTTTCCAAAAAAGTATACACTAATAATCCACAGTAAAGGAGCAGATACCTCTGCTGAGGTACCTGAGGAATTGGAACAGTTGATAATGAATGAATAATGAATGTGAAATAAAAAACTGTCAAAGAACATTACAGCTTACTTGTTACAACTTACTTACTTGTTACTTATACAACAGCAACGATAGATTCTAATTAAATTTCACTTTCAACGACGACAGTTTTACCACAAGCTAAAAACAAGAAATGAGTAAATGGTACTGATTCAGGGTCACAGTCAAATTTAATAAGTATACATTGTATAAAAGTTAGAATTAGATCGTGAAAAAATAAATATACCTTTATCAGAAATAAACGAGATTGAAACGAATATTATAATACATTTTCTTTCATTTTATTTTTCACTAAAAAATTATTTTTGATTGGATTTATTTAATCACAGTTTTAAATTATCCAAAAAATTTCAATTTGGCATACTACAATAAGAAAAAATAAAACTGGGAAACAATTAACCTATTCCAAAAAAACATTGCTAGGTTAAATCATAACAGGAACCATGAAATTGAAATATTACATACTAACTTAAAATTAGTTGAAAAAAATCCTAAAATAAATCAGAGAATAGTACACAATGCTGACAAGAGGTTGGAGATATAACACCATAAACTGGGCTTTAATTGATTTTTAAGTTAGAGGTAAAAATGTAAAAAACGTTTTAAGTTAAAGGTGAACTCTAGAGGAATTAGAACCAAAGAAAATATTATCAAATGCGGTTTATAGAAAGCCGCTGTTAAATACATTAAATGCCATCTCAAACCATTCTGGGAACGTTGGTCGTAAGATTACTTGCATTGCTTGATGTGCGAGTGTAAGCGGTCTTCACTTTATATTGCATCATGAAGAGGAACAAGAACGCTAAACGAACACTATAAAAACGAGTTGTAAACCTTTTCTTTAATTTCTAAAAGTAATTACTGAATGTTTAATCAGATTATATTTATATATATATATATATATATATATATATATATATATATATATATATATATATATATATATATATATATATATATATATATATTATTACCGAGTCCTAGATTATTAAGTCATTACTTCTACCTATAGCAAAATGGCAACAATTCAAAATCGTATTTTTGGCATTGTTATTTCTATTTAAATTAATTAAACTTTAGATAAAATAGAAATGTAAGTATTTCACTACAAAAAATGTTGAAAATGTGCACCATAAACTTCAAGACAGTAAAATAACCTATTGGAGAACTCTTCACGAAGATTTTGGTGAAGGTTCTCCAATAGGTTATTTTACTGCCTTGAAGTTAATGGTGCACAAGTGGCAGCATCAATTATTCTTAAACGTAGATCGAAGATGGCTGAGTGACATAGACTTTTTTTTCCAAGTACCCCCTAAAAAAAAGTCCAGAGGTATAAGATCGGGCGATCTGGCTGGACACTCGGTAGGCTCTCGACGACCAATTCACCGAGTAGGCTAAGCAATAATCAAATATTCTGCTAAAGTGAAGCGGTGCCCTATCCTATTGAAAAACTGTTTCCAACTCAAATTCATGAGGCATTTTCCAACATATTTAATAAAGGTTCCCTGTCAAATTTTGGTCTAAAACTAAAAGAATTAAGAACTCTTTATGATGTGCTCTTTCACAAATGTCTTATCTATAAAGGAAACTACACACTCACATATAACTATGATAAGCTACACACATCAAACATATAGCCTCAGTTTACATTTTTCATTACCAATAAATTCACACAATAAATTCAATAAGCGGTTTTCCGATTGTACTTAGTTATTTAATAATTTTACTTTAATCCTACAAAAAAAACAAATTAATATTTTTGAAATTTATTACGCCTTCACGTACACTCACTGCAGTTTAAATATTTTAGGTACGGACAAAAAACTTTCGCATTGTTTAGCAATACAGTCGCTGCTAACGTTACTCTTACGTCTTTTGCAACTGCTGTTATAGCCTACCAACTGGTTACTGCTGCAAACTATCATTTGAGATTCAAATATACAATGCTGCTAAATGGATGGGCACTGTTATTATTTTTAATATGTTTATATGCTCAAAAAATGGAGGATATGGTAAAAATACCTTAATTTAAGTTACAAATAAATAAGATAAATTATTTTTTACACATAATAATTTTTTTTTTAATAATTGGGAAATATTTGCAAGGTTCTTGAAAATAGTATCAAAATTTTATGTTAATAAACATATTCGTAGTTAATTCAATTTCTAAATATTTGTAGTCGGTTACCATTGCAATGTCAATATACGAAAGCAACTGGTATTCTATTAGCGATCTAAATATACGTAGAAAAATCCTTATGGTTATAGTCAGATCACAATCTCCATTGAAATTAAAACTAAATTATTTTGGAGCAGTATCCTTACGTCAATTTGTCGCTGTAAGTATTTAAAGTTATAAGTATTTTAATTTCATTCAGTATCACTGTATTTGCGATAGGTACCGAACGGTTGACCGCGGTGATATAATAAACCGAGTTGAAATTCCTTGGCATATTTTGTATGAATATTAAGTTTTATAACGAATTTAAAAAGGAATAAAACGGATGTAGTTAGACTGTAAGTTGTATATTTTGCAATGTTTATTTACGTTCACGCCGCTTTCCATTTCATGTTAAACCTTTGGCAATAGCAGTGTAGAGGAAAAAAACCCTAACAAATCTAATATTATTTATGAATTCTCAATATTAGGCATAATGAAAATGAAATAGATAGTATGGATATGGATGATAGTATTCACCTGTTAGCACTAGTTGGAGCCAGTCTAGCAGAGAGATACATTCTAACGCGCTGAATAACCGGGCGACTAATTGCCGAGGCATTTTCGCTTAGGTCAATAAGCCAGACATCCTTTCTGTTGAAGATCCTGGAAAAGGTAATTGATGAATATGTCAGAGATGTAGCGCTGGCGAAACGCCCGCTTAGTATCCATGAATACGCCTACCATGTAGGTAAATCAATAGAGAAAAAAAAGTGGCGGCCTTCTTAGACATAGAAGGGGTCCTCAACAACGCACTGCCCTCTTATCTGCATCAACTGAATCAAAGCCATGCTAAGTGGCAGAAGAATGAAACAGATAATTTAGTTTCTTTTACTACACCTATTTACAAAACAAAAATTGAAATGTCATCATAATGATTAATTAAATTGACTGCACTAATTAAGACATATTTCGATTGAAATATACGTTCTGCTTAGTGTATAAGTAAGTAATTTGTAATTTGAACCTTATGTATGCTGTAAACAAATATTCTGGAATTCTAATTTTAATAATTTTAATGATTTTAAGCTAATAACGTTTTTCCTAAAATCATAGCCCTGATGATGTCTTACGGCCGACATCTACCTATTGCTTGTAGATGTCACTATATTTGTTACACTGAATACGTATTTTTATTCCATTTGACTTTCCCGATACCTCATTAACAGTAAGATAAAAGACCCTTTTTTAAAATCAGGTCTTTGATTAGTAGTGAAGAAAGTTTATTATAGTAAATAAAAATTCTGACATGGTGGATACAAGCTAAATTGATACACGTATGTCCTAAGGGTATTAAGCTTGATTTATTACAGAAGATGGAAATTACTAAATCCCCATTTTATCTTGTATTAATGACGTATTTAACTTTGAATCACATTTAATTTTCAATAACTTAAATTTATCACCTTAGTTAATATTTTACACCATGGTTAGTGTAACCTGTCTGTATAATGATGCTCGGCCCCCGACTTGACAAATCGTATTTTTATGTTTTATATTTATATTTTATTTTTCATTTCTTCAACTTTCTTTTAACCTAGCCTTATTTTATTATGTATTTATTTTTAAGAAATGTCATTTGTTTGACAGTATTTCTAAATACTTTTTAAAAAACTTTAGCCTTATCCCAATATCACAAAGCATTTTTATTAGAAGGTAAGTTCTAGAACTAGGTCTATTTGATTAGGATTACGATTGTGTCTTTTTCCTTATTCTTAGATCCAATGATGCCTTAGATAGAGGGCGAAATTACAGTCAGTTATATACTTTTTGTGGCACAGTACGGTCGATCTTGTAGGACAGGTTCCTATAGTGTGAAAAGTATATTATCTGCCTTATTGTAGCTCTGAAGGATTTAATAAAAAAAATGTTAGCTAATACAATGAAAAATATATTATAATTAAACTCTGATTATTTAAAAATCTCTCATGTTTTGAACGTGTTTAAGAATACATTTTCTTTTTTATTTCGTAACTTTTGACCACAAAATTTTGTGAATTAAAATCAAGTTTTGTTAAATAAGATAGTTTTAGATTAAGCATGTGGATGATTGTAAGAAAATATTATTTAATTGAATATTGGGGTGTCCCCACTACTAATATTATATTAGAGGTCTTCCCTGACACCTCTCCTGAAACAATGCAAGTCAGAGTTTCCCTTTTTTTTCACTGATATATTTTACCGACTTTACATTCACTGAATGCGGTAAAGGCATATTAATCAATTCGAATAAATATCAGAAACTGGCTTCTCTAAGAATCGAATAGGTACAGCCTACTTGAAAAATGTTGTACCCAAAGTTTTGTTTTTTTCCTTTAATTATAATTGGGTAATACTAAAAGCTCATAAAATATATTGAACAATCTTTAACTATCTTATAATAGTAAATAATATAAATAATCAGTTAAAATTTTAATACCTACATAATATTATTTATGATTTGAAAATAATAAATAATGATTTAATGTTTGTTTTAGGTAATGAAAAGTGCTTATTCTTTATTTACACTTTTGGTAACTGTAACCAATTAAACACCTTTCTAGTAATGCTGAACATATATTAATCTTGGAGTTAGGAGAGAAACGGTACCCCTTATGTATTGCAATTTCATAATTGATAGAAGTAGAGCCGTAAAATAATATAATATAAAGATGTTTGTGTTTTGTTTTTTTATTTAATTCCTAAAATCAAATATGTGCCTGGGTCAAAAATATGTAGTGTGTGTATATTTGACCTAGTCGAGCGTGTTTTTAACATTCTTAAGGTCTGATGATGCTCTTAGGAGCGAAACACGTGTCACCACTTTAACAAATAAAATAATTTTTTGAGGCCGAAAAAAATGATAAAAAGATTTATTAAAGGGAGTTATAATTTGAAACCATCTAAACCTAAATATGGTCTTACTTTGACGTAGAACCGGTATTGAATTATATAGCCTTCCTTTACCGCTTAGAATCCTTATCACTTGAAAAATTAACAATCAAAACGGTAATACTTATCGGGTCTAAGCTCATCGAATTTAAATTTTAAGCAAAATTAATATTAATAACATCATACATTCTATCGATAAAATTGAAATTAAGATACCTGAGAAAATAAAAACATCAACACCTTACAACAATCAGGCTATTTAAAATTTTCCATATTTTGACAAACCCCTTTATGTGTTGCGTTTACCTTAAAACATTATATTAAAGTCACCGCAAATATTCATTCAAATTGCACTTTATTATTTTGAATATAAAAAAACCAAACAATCCCGCAACTATTCAATCCTTGGGCACGTGGATTAAGTTAACATTGAAGAATAGCGATGTAAATGTTAATACTGTTACGGCATGATACTAATACTCGAGAAGATAAACCCACGCGCATGAGATAGCCTATCTCTATCGCACGCCTGACGTCAGTCGATGACAAATTTCCCCAGGAACAGCTTTTAATACACACAACCAAACTTATATGGAATCACCCAGTAATTTCGCAAAATGGAATTTATTTAAAAAAATAGTCATTGAGGATTAAAGGGCACTTTTTCAAAACTAAGTTTATTAAAAAAAATAATAAAACTGATTACAATTTTCACAATAATAGAACAAAAAACAAAAAGTGTAGATTTCTATAAAAATGATTTTTCTGAATATGACAAATTAACAAGATAGTTAATTTAAAATTAAATGTTAATAATCAGTATTGCCACCTCTAGCATCGATGCAAGCACGAATTCGACGAGGCATGCTATTTATCAAATTGTCAATGTCTTCTTGGGGAACATTTGTCCATTCCTCTAAAACCGCTTGAATAAGTTGCTCAGTGTTACCAGGAGCATTCTGGCGAGCTCTAATCTTTCTTTTTATCTTATCCCATAAGTGCTCTATAGGATTAAGATCCGGTGAGCAAGAAGGCCACTCTAAAACGGCAATACCTTCCGTTTCTAAGAAACATTTTGCAACTCTGCTGGTATGTGGAGGGGCATTATCTTGCATAAATAAAAAAAAATTGCCAGAACCACCTCGCCAGAGCCTAACTACAGGTTGCAATACCAAATCTACATACCTTTGACCTGTTAGGGTTTGTCGAATTGGAATTAAAGGAGTTCTTTCACCAATCATAATTCCACCCCAAAACATTACAGTACCTCCTTTGTATTTCGGGATAGGTTTGGCAGCACGAAGTCTAGCTTGTCTCCCTCTACCTCTTAAAATGCGAATCCGCCGGTCATCGGATCGTAGTCCTATTCTGGTTTCATCCGAACATAAGACATTTCTCCAATTTTTAATATCCCAATTTTCATGCTCCAAACACCAATTTAAACGGTCAATTTTATGTTGCCTTGAAAGTTCTGGAACCCTTAACTGTCTTCTGCTAAATAAATTCTGAGCGCGAAGTCTTCTTCTAATAGTTTCGACAGAAACACTCACACCCGTAGCTTGTAAAAGTTGCCTTTGAAGCTCTGGATCAGATGTTGTGGGATTTCTTCTTGCTATTTGAGCTAAAAAGCGATCCTGCCCTTCAGTAGTTGCTCTTTCACGACTTCTCCTTGGTCTGTTTTTCAAGGTTCCCAATTCCAGAAATCTTGAATATGTTTTTGAAACAACACCTTGTGAAACCCCCACCGTTCTAGCTATCTGCCTTTGTGACATGCCTTGTTCTGCCAGAGCAATAATTCTTCCCCTCTGAACTTCCGATAGCCCAATGTATGGCACATATGGGCTTCCGATAGCCCATTCTTATTTAGTTTTCAAAAATAAATAAATTATAAATTTGATGCGACTTGCGAGTGAAACAGTAAAATCGACACTGCTAGGTAAAACATTATTATTTATTATTAATCTGCCTGTCCTTGAGAGTAAATACTTGTACTTTTTTATTGCTTGCAACAAAAAATATCTTACTAAAATATTTCGTATTAATACAAGGTGATTCCATATAAGTTTGGTTGTGTGTACATGAACAGAGTTTTATTTAATACATTTTAATATGACCTTTCGTTTTTGCTTTAGATGTTCAATGGATTTAGGGTTAGGGCATGGTTTATTTGTTTTGTGTGTATTTTGTGTGACAAATATGGCAGAGCTTCTTAAATTATAATAATTAAAATTTTTTTATCATGGTGTACTGTGCATTTGTGGGTTGTTCAAGCAACAACAACAAAAAAAGTAAGGTAGTTTCGGATTGCCGATTCTTTAGATTTCCAAAGAACAAACAAGTTTGCCGACAATGGATTACAAAACTATTTTAATAACACGTCTACCCATAAGCAATTTAAAAAAATATAGATTATAGATACTTAAGAAAGTGAAATTAATTGGTTGTATGTCATCAATGGCATCATGCATTTTCTTTTGGCATTTACTGGTAACACTATTATTACCAACAACCAATGGGTACTCATATGTATACTTAGCGCACACAATTTTATGAAAGTTAATTGTCACAATAGGCTGTATATCAATCCTCTATTTTTGTTTTATTTTTTTAAAAATATAATAAAATATGTACATATTATATCACTGATATTTTTCTGCAGAGGCATTCGTCTAAAGTAAAAAAAAGTTAAATAAAAACCATAAATCCTTTTTTTTTGGCTATAAAGTATTATTAATTTATTATTAATTAACAAGCCTTCAGACGTTTCATATTGTGTATATTTATTTTCAAATTAAAATACCTTAAATAATAAAAATCGTTTTTTAAACCTTATCCAAAACCAAAATAGGCATTTATATTATATAAGGCTTTACTATCCTTGCACGGATCCACGAATCCTACATACTAATAATACTTAATAAGTAATGTTAAATAAAAAAGGCTTTAAAATACTGCTTTTCCAACCGACAAACAGAATTCTTGTCATCGAGTGACGTCATGCGCAAAGTCACACGAAATTGCATCGCCAAGTGGGTTTATCTTGCCAGTAATAGTATCATGCTGTTACGGGATATAGCGTAAGACATGCATCTACGTCAGCAGCTGTTAAATCAGGAGTTAAATGTCATTAAAAATACAGCAGGCTAAAGTCCCCATTCAAACGTTTTCTTTTATAACCGTCCTGTAGGTACACCTAATGACTTTTTACAAATACAATATTAAATTTAGCGTTATAAACACATTGATTTAAATTACTTACACAATAAATGACATAGACATTAAGTTTTGTATTATTTTTTAATGATGTATTTTATGTTACGCTACTACTTTTAGACACGCTTATTATAGACAGTATAAGCAAAGTATATAGATTTCAACTGTTAGACTGTGGTATAAGATTATATTTTCTCTGAGCGGTGATATAAGAGGCCGAATTTTTGATATTAATCAGACAGAACGTTTAGGCCCTCCGCACATTAAGAAACTAAAAAGAAACTCAACTAATTGGAAATTTAAATCACAAACTAGTTACCAACTAAGAATCGCATACGATGCAACTGATAAAATCACTTCGCTTCTGAATTATCGGGGGAATTTTGTGCTTAAACTATTATTTTAGTACAGTGCGCGTTAAAAAAATGTCTAGTGATTCGAGTGATGAGGATATTATCCTTTATTACTATTATAGAAAAGGGAGAAACCGACAAAAGAAAAGGAGATATTGGATTCACTCCTACATTGAGAAAAATATAAAATGCAGAGCTTTTGTTGCTGCTACAAAAGAACTACAAGAAACTGACGCCAAGTTTCTGGCCTTTTATAGAATGTCAAAGGAATCATATGTACATTTAGTACAAATTTATTTTCTTTAATATAAAAACTGAAGAATTATAAATAAATGTTATTTACTAAATTAAACATCATTAGTATTGAATATATTTCCCACAAATTCATAATAAGACAAGGCTCTCTGTGGATTATGCGTTGCAATATGAAGGGTGGGTCAAAATATTTCCTTGTTCTGTTTGAATTGTTGAGGTTGTAGGTTGCAACTCTGCCGAGACTTTAGACCCTGTCGATATATTTGAATTTGAGCTCAAAATCTTTAGCGTACTATGCACTATATCATCAATTAAATCCATTACTTTTCGCTTAAACATTCTTGTTTGGTGGGAAGACATCTCGTTTAAATCGGGCAGTAGGCTCAGTAGGCTCAGACTAAAAACATTTTATTGGCCTCCTGCAGCGGGTCCATGTTGGCATCAAGTTTTTTTTTCTATTAAATATTCATCAAAGCTTTCATCTACATTATCTTTTGATTGTTTATTATCTCTGCGCCTTGAAGATGATTTTTTTTTATGAATTGATGATTGTGGAGGCTCAGATGGCAAAGCATACGAGTGAGGAGATGGTAATTGTAATTAATTTGATTGTGGGGATGGTGCTGGCAGGGACACAGAATTTGTCCGTGGAAGTGTTGTCTGGGAATCATCCGACTCTTCTTTTTCATGAGCATCATGAACTTCTTCCGATTGTTTTGGAAATTCCCTGAAGTCGCGGAATTTAAAGCTTTTATATATGGTAAAGCAAACTGCATCGCAGCTGTTAGATAATAAGCCTTTTTTAATTTAGCTGAAGAGTCAGGGAGAAGCTGGTTTCATATGTCTCACAAATACTGTTCTCAAGTTTTTCCACTTGTCCTTGCATTCGGTCCCTAAATTAAAAAATGTATTTAGAAATTATGTTTCTGATTTGTGTTTTTTGCCTATCTTTTATTTAAATGAAAACTATTAGTCCAAGGCAAATTTCCGCAGAAAAGTATAGGGTAGAAGAGTGTGTAAAAAAATTCAAAATAAAAACAAAATATGTATAGTGTTATTTTAAATACATTTTTGTTTCAGATATCTTGCGACTGGAGGAACATTCGTCAGTCTGGCTTTATATTTTGCTAGAGGGGACAATGCCGTTTCACAAATTGTGACCGAAACCACGGCTATTATATGGGATGTATTAAAGGAAGAATATCTGCCCATTCCAGATATACAGGGTGATTCAATTAATATTGCACGAAAATGAAATGCCGGTTTTTTTGGGTTAAATTATGACGAAAAGTTCCTATAAACATATGTCCGAAAGTGCTTCGTTTCCAAGATACAGGGTGTTCAAATTTTCTTAAAAAATCGATTTTTTATTAATATCTAAGAAATGCCTTTGCTGTTTGCAATGTCATTCACACCATTTCTGGATATCTTAATGATGTATCTTTTTGACATATGACAGTTGATTTGTTATTCCAGGGACGTGCCCACGGGGTAAGCGGGTTAGGTTTTTTGTACAAAAAATAGCACCTAGTAGATTTTTTGAACCTCCTGTACATTTTTTGGATGACGCAACTAAAGATGGAATTGTTTCAACTCTTGGATGTTTTTCGTATCTCCCTCCGTTTTCGATAAAAAAATTAAGAATTGCTTTTTTGCATCCCTCTGTAAAAATACAAGTAAATGCTTTTAAATCACGCGAAAGCAAAGAAATAATTTTCTTCCTAAAATGTAATACTTACCTATTCATAGTGTCGAATATCAAGTACAGCATTAACAACTGCTGATCTAAAAAATACTGCGGAATGTTGAAATTGTAAATACGTATTAAACAAAATTTAGTAAATACTATTATCGTTTTAGTTTTTGTCGCATTCTTTTCGTTGCTTTGAAAATGCAATAAATAAAATACCAGTTCATTTAACATTACTAGGTGTGGCTCAGTGATAAGGTGTTGTTTTTTTCCTGTCAAGTAGACAATTTCCTCATTTTTGTCTAAAATGGAGTACACTTATAGTGAAATGTGCGATATGCACTTTGTGTATGGTCTTGCTAATGGTAATTCACAAGCAGCGAGGCGTATTTACGCGGACAAATACCCTAACCGAGTACTTCCTCATAGTCAAATGTTTACTCGCCTCCATCAACGTCTCAGAGAAAGTGGAAGTTTTAAAAAACTTACAGTCGACAATGGACGACCCCGCACAGTTGCAACCGCAGAAGCTGAAGAAGCAGTGCTCCACGAAATCGAGGATAATCCTTCAACGAGTACAAGACAGATTGCTGCCACTTTAAACATTAGTCAGCCAACAGTGTTTAGAATACTGAAAAATCAGCTTTTGTACCCGTATCACATCCAGCGGGTACAAGCACTTTTGCCAGACCACTATCCTCATAGAGTGGCTTTCTGTCGATGGTTACAACAAAACATTGTAGAAAATCCTCCTTTTTTATCAAAAATACTTTTCACGGACGAAGCTAATTTCTCCAGGAATTCGATAATGAATTTCCATAATAATCACATTTGGGCAGATGAAAATCCACATGGAATAAGTGAAAGTCGCCATCAACACCAATTTTCACTGAATGTTTGGGTTGGAATCATTGAAGACCACTTAATTGGTCCTTTCTTTTTGCAACAAAGGTTAAGTGGAGAAGTGTATCGGCGTTTTCTTCAAGAGGAGTTGCCAACACTATTAGAAAACGTCCCGCTTGACTTAAGGTACCAAATGTTTTTCATGCATGATGGCGCTCCGGCGCATTTCAGCTTAATTGCTCGACAGTATTTAGATAGAGTATATCCCAATCGTTGGATAGGTCGTGGAGGTATACAACCCTGGCCTGCGCGATCTCCCGATCTAAATCCAATAGACTTTTTTCTCTGGGGCCACCTCAAGTAATTAGTTTATACCACCCCCATCGAAAATGTTGAAGAATTAAGAAATCGTATTATTGCAAATTGCGATATTATTCGAAACACGCCAGGAATCTTTGAACGTGTTCGCCAGTCAATGCGTCGCAGGACAGACGCATGCATTGCAGTTGGAGGAACTCATTTTGAACAACTATTATAGCGTACGTTTCTTAGTCCATAGCTTTTCATTACCTTCATCAATTTACTAATGTTTATTCTAAGAATTTAATTAATGTACCTAAGTTTAATTAAAACTATTTTTCAACAGGTAGTACAGTTAATGTCATGTCAAAATTCCAAATTACCGTATTTACTATTCTTCACCCTGTAAATCGATAAGTAGGCATTTTATTATGTTTATTCAAGTTTTTTCAAACGTTTGCATTAAACTAATTTTTTTATCGAAAACGGAGGGAGATACGAAAAACACCCAAGAGTTGAAACAATTCCATCTTTAGTTGCGTCATCCAAAAAATGTACAGGAGGTTCAAAAAATCTACTAGGTGCTATTTTTTGTACAAAAAACCTAACCCGCTTACCCCGTGGGCACGTCCCTGGAATAACAAATCAACTGTCATATGTCAAAAAGATACATCATTAAGATATCCAGAAATGGTGTGAATGACATTGCAAACAGCAAAGGCATTTCTAAGATATTAATAAAAAATCGATTTTTTAAGAAAATTTGAACACCCTGTATCTCGGAAACGAAGCACTTTCGGACATATGTTTATAGGAACTTTTCGTCATAATTTAACCCAAAAAAACCGGCATTTCATTTTCGTGCAATATTAATGAATCACCCTGTAGAACAATGGAAAAAATTGCAGAACGCTTTGGTTTATTGTGGAATTTACCTAACAGCCTAGGCGCTATTGACGGAAAACATATTCGTATTGAAAAACTTCCAAATTCCGGATCCACTAATTTTAATTATAAATCGTACCATTCTATCGTACTGATGGCATGCTGTGACGCTGATGGTCTATTTACATTAATTGAAATGGGTTATGCAGGCAGAAATAGCGATGGCGGAATTTTCCGTGCTTCAGCTATTAAGCATTGGATTGAAAATGAAGTCCTAAATTTTCCACTATCTTCAAAATTGCCCAGTGACGCGAGCAATAATCAATTCCCTCACTACTTTGCTGGCGACGAAGCATTTCCCTTACTACGCTACTTAATGAGACCATATCCACAACGTACATTGGATATTGTAAGAAGGATTTTCAATTACCGATTAAGTCGGGAAAGACGTATCATAGAATGTTCATTCGGAATGATGGCCGAGAAATTTTAAGTTTTAGATACTGCAATAAAATGTCATTTGCCCGAGAAAATCATTAAAATAATAAAATCTGTGTGTATTCTACACAATTAACGGGAAGGATTATATGTGTATATAATCCACAGCAATTTGAAGAAAATAATAGCTCGGTCATAAATCCCGATATAGAACCTCAAAATCTTCACATAAGTGCTCAATCTTCCGCACACAACTTAAGGAATTATTTATCTAACTATTTCATAACTCCAGCAGCTGCTCTTCCATGGCAATGGAATTACACTGTATAGCTTATTTTGTAATAATTTAAATAAATCTGTATAAATCAATACATACCTGATAAATTTAGTTCCTTTCCAATAACATTCCAAGACTTTTCGGTTATGTCTTTGCGCGAATATTCATTTAATGTATAGTCATATAGACAGGGGTATTTTTCCACTTCTTGAACTAATCTAATATTCAATGATTGTTCTGCTATTTTCGACATTTTGAATGTTTTCTCATAAAACACATTAGAAACTAATCGCGAGCGACTCGCATGTCCAGTTGCTGCTGACAAATCACCGAAGCGTTTCAAACTGGTTACCAATTAGTTGCGCTGTGTGCGAGTGCTCATAGAAATACACGGGCCGCAACTAATAAGCAACTGATTGACGAGTTAAATTTGCAATTAGTTTCTTTTTAGTTGCCTAATGTGCGAAGGGCCTTACGTATCGTTTAGAATATGTATCTCGTTGATCCTTTGTAACAAGTAGCAATAACTTCTTTCCAGTGGCGGCTCGTGACTTTAGGAAGAGGTGAAGCGCAAAACCCAAAATATACCTTAAGCAGCAAAAACAAAATATTATTATGCAAATTGGGTCCTATAACAACATTTTATAAAAAAAATTCCCGAACGCGATGGAATTTACTTCCGATAAACAAGAACTAAGTCAATAGAATAAGAACCTTTGGCTGGCAGCGGCATGCATACGCAGCGCCGTTCTGTAAATTACCCCGCGTGTTTGTCCGTCCGTTGCCATAGCAACCGTCGTAAGCGCATTATTGTTTCTGCTAATTGTGCTGCATTGACACATGCGGTGGCGGTCGCCGCTACTCTTATGAGAATATGTTTAGCGCGCTCGGGTTTCTGAATACTTTTACAAATATATTCTTTATTACTAATAATATATTTTATACTTAATACTAATTTTGATAAATCAGATAAAATAAAGAATTAATTTGTTATAAAATATAAAACAAACTAAATTGTAAATGTAAAGATGTCGATTTTAAAACTCTTAAGTTTGTTAAAATTTGTGGTGAAGCGGCGGTTCACCCGCGTCCCCTGACGAGCCGCTACTGCTTCTTTCACTTTGTTTTTATAGATTAAAGTGGTCAAATTGAACTTTAGTTTCTCTCAACCCAACATATTTACTGGTCCTTCGTGCTCGGATACAAAGTAGTTCAGATTTCGCCCTGAAATCTCTAAAACCCAAGCAACCTGTGTGTGCAGAACGGCATCGTCTCCGACGCCATTATGAAGAGAAGATGCTAAAGCCCGGTAATATTGCAGAAATATTTAAAACCTGTTTGATAGTAATTTGGAGAAACATGATTAGTCCTTCACATACCTACCTACCTATTTAGCCTAAAATTTATCCATTTAACCTAAAATTTACCTATTTTAACCAAACAAAATTATCTTAATTATTTTATCAAGCAACTTTAACAACAAGCGTATAAATACGTACAAAAACGTTACCAAAACTTCTTATAAGTAACATTATGTGCCTTTTGATCCCTATTTAACACCTTCAGTGCCACAATGGTACCAAAAAATGTGGGTCTTCTGGCCAAAAATTTTTTTTTTCTTAATTTGTTTAAAAAATGTATATTTACACATAAAATGAAAAAAAAAATTTAGAAAAAAAATAGATGCACTCAAAACATGGATTTGAAAATGTATCTACATTGGATACACGTGGCCATTATATTAGTTTTGGTTATTGTAACCGCATGTATCCAACCCAGATACATGGGAGATATATTTGACAACACTGCTTGAATATGAAGCCGCACGCATCGCGGTTGCGCCCCTTTAGTTATTTTACTTGCCGACGGTTGTTTGTTGTACCTGTCGTCTGTCAGTTCTTGGAAACTGTAAACATTCGTTGCTCTTAACACGTGCTTTACTTTAGTACTTTAATTGCAGTTGTTTTATTCTCATCGCCGATAGTGGTTTGCTGTGTGTGTTATTTTTCAAAATGGCGTGAAGAAGAACAAGCTAAATTAGAGAAAATGATGCAGGAAATTCTCTCTGAAGATGAAGATTCTGTATTCGGTGACGTTTATTTGTCAGACGAGTATCAACCCGAAAGCGGAAACGAAAGCAGTGACTCATCTACTTTATCTATTACACCTAAGCGACGTAAAAAAAATGCAATACCTCAACAACCAATTTATGGTGAAGTTGTTTGATAGGGGTTCAATAAAATAAAATCGCAATAACATTAATTTTAATTATTATAAACTCAAAATTCTTTCTATCTTACAAAGTATATAATTTGTAATAAGAACTTTTTGTCTTTATATATAGTCCTCAACCTAGTACAAGCAAAGGTGTAGCCACTAACGTGTGTTTGGAAACTCAGCAATCCAGTCCAGATCGTACACGTACCTTGATGTCTTTAGATGACGAAGCAACCTCCAATTTTTCCACGCATGATAATGGTACCAGCCAGATTTCACAAACGATAGAGGATGTGATAAGAAGTTTTTGATTACACACCACCTCAAATTCAGAAGACGATGAAGATATTAAAGCTTCTGATAACCAACCATCCTGGAATCCAGTTACAGGTATGAATTAAAAAAAAAATCGTTTATGGAGAATGATCCTGGCGTAAAACTAAAATTTCATGACCAGTTTTTTGATAAAAATCCATATAATTTTTATACTTATGGTACCTGCTGAAGTTATAAATCATATAGTCGTTGAAACAAATCGTTATGCAGCACAATCTAAAAACAAAAATATTAAACGAAAGTCCAGAATACAGAAATGGGTGGACACCAATTCGGAAGAAATTGAAAGGTTCCTTGGTATAAATATGTGGATGGGACTATTTCAGCTGCCAAGTATCCAAGCATATTGGCAGACATCTTTTTTGTACTTCAATAAAGTAAGATTTTTTATGGGCAGAAACAGATTCCACTGCTACTAAAAATGCTTCATTTTAACGATAATGTAGGTGTTGTTCAAAATCATCTTTATAAAATAGACCCACTTCTCAAAAAACTCATAACCAGTTTTCAAGCACCTATTATACCTGATAATGAGGTATGTATTGACGAGACTCTCGTCCCCTTTAGAGGACGTCTCTCTTTCCGACAGTGCATAAAAAACAAGAAGCATAAATTCGGCATAAAGCTGTTCAAATTGTGTGTATCCAAGGGATATACCTATAACCTCAGTGTATATTGCGGTGCTGATAAAAAAGGGGATGCCTGTGTCTACTGCAGTTGTAATGTCTCTTATGAATAACTTACTTGATAAAGGACGAACTCTATATACAGACAGTTACTACACCAGTGTCGTGTTAGCTCATTGTCTGACAAAATGAAAAACTCACTTAGTTGGAACGCTGCGTGCAAACCGAAAACTGAACCCGAAAGATGTATTCAGTAAAAAACTTCTAAAGAACGAAGTTGTTGCAGCCGAAAGTGACACTGGTGTAGTAGTTCTGAAATGGAAAGATAAACGTGACGTCTTGGTTCTGAGTACTAAACATACAGACAAACAAGTAACTGTTAGACAAAAAGGTGGCGAAGTTAAAAAACCTGAAATTATAGCCGACTATAATAAATGTAACGCGTTTATTAATTTTATCTGACCAGATGAAGTCATATGGAACATCATTGAGGCGAGGAGTAAAGTGGTACAAAAAATTAGCTATAGAGTTACTAGCGGGAACTCCAGTCATAAATGCTTACATTTTGCACCAAGAAGTTGCCATCGAAAAGATGTCAATAACAAAATTTAAAGAAATGGTTGTAGGAGAAATGCTTCGCATTCCACCTGTTGATGCGGATGCTCGAGGTCCCGATAATCAGGTGAAACATATTTTGGTAGAAAGTCAGGTGCTGAACGAAAAAGAGGTCGATGTGTCCACTGTTACAAAAAAAAATCTGAAGAGGTTGGGAGTAAATTAGCGGCTAAACAAGGGACTCAGAGTAAATTTAGGTGTGAAGTTTGTGAGAAATTTTATTGTTTATCCTGTTTTTTTGAAACTTACACTTGCCTTAAGTGAATAAGCCACATTTTTTGTTTTAACTTATTTTGTTTTATTACGTTTAATTTCATGTTTAGTTTAATTCATATTTAATAAATTTATGTCAATAAACCACATTTTTCTATGTATTTATTTTTGTATGCATTTATTTCAAAATTCCTCTGCAGAATAAAGAGCAAAAATAAATTTCGTAGGCCAAACCGTTTTTGGGTACCCCAGGCCACCATATAAAAGCTCCCATAACAATACATGCAAACCGTGCATCCAATGCGGATGCAGGCGGCCAGAAATACAAAAACCAGTTTGTATCCATACAAACAGGTTTTTGCTATTAATATCTTATTAATACATGCGGCCATTTAATCATCATGATATATGCATCCATGTTGGATACATGTGGCGCTCAACGTGTTAAGTATTTAACCCTACATTATAATCTGCATGCATATTTTTAGATTGATTAGTCTAAGCCTTAAATAACTTTAATAACAGGTGATTTGTCATTTCATCTAATTTCATAAACCTCCAATATGCCTAAATCCAAGAAAATAAGCAAATCGAATACTTATGTGGAATCCAATACAGAATCTCAAACCGAACAACAAATTACTTTATATTATAACCTTATAGCTCGTCGTGATGTTCTAACAAATAGATCAAATCTTTTTAGAAACCGAATGTATCTCTTTAGATGATCCTCTTTTAAAGTTTGATTTGAGTAAGCGATTAAGTAAAATTGAAAAGCAATAATTCATTCTCACGTCAAATGTGTTTTTGATTTAGCCACAGTGAAAAATGAGTCGTATTTTCAATTAAGAAAATCCTTAGACCGGTTTCAAAACCATTTCAAATCACTTGAAATCCTTGATGAACCTATAGACAATTGGAATACGCTTTTAATTTATCATTAAAACGCAAAAATGGATATTAAAACACAAAAATTTAAACAGAATGGGAAAACTATTCAAAAGACTTTAACTCACCAAAAATGCTAGATTTTTTATTATTTTTATCGCAGCGTTGCCGCTTTTTAGAATCCGTAGATTTTAAACTAAACGCTAAGAAACCTATTAACAAATTTGAAAGGATTTATGAACGAAAAAGCCGAGAATTTTCCAAAATTCTAGCTCACTTTGTCCTATACGTAAAAATAACCACTTCATTTACTCTTGTAAAAAGGTAACTCGTTCTTCGTTCAAGTTCTTCAAAACAAAAAAGGCGAACTTATGCACCAATTGTCTGTGGCCGAAACATCGTAATGCAGAATGTCGCTCGGTTCACACTTGCAAAAAATGCCAACATAAACACCACACCCTTTTACACAATGAAGTAAATACTTTTAAATACTAAAAAAATTTTAATTCTAATCAGCATAAACGCACTCTCCATTTAATTAACAATCAAAATAATAATTCAGAGTCCGTCTCGGTACCCACTTATAATTCAAATAATGGTTTCAACCCTAACCATTCAACCCACGGAGACAACTCTACTTCTCAAACCATACTTTTAACCTCTAACCATGGCCTGAATCGCTCTGATTTAAACAATGGCAAATTGTATGAAAATGCACTCTTAAACTCAAACCACACCCCCTCAAATGCAACAACCTATCCACCTATGCAAAATAACCAATATCTGCATTGTACAAATCAAGATCCTCTTTTTTTTGTGCTGCTATCTACGGCATTCATATATCTCTATGATAAAAATCATAACCCTATTCTTTGCAAGGCTGTTTTTGACAATGGCAGTCAATCTAATTTTATTACTGAAAAACTATTGAACCACCTTGGTTTACCCTATAATTCTGTAAATATGCATATCTCTGGCATTGGTCCAGATGTAACAAACCGTAAGAAATGTACGCAATTGCATATAAAATCCACTATCAGCGACTTTGCTGGAAAAACACCTGCTTTGGTAATTCCAAAAATTACGGAGCTAACCCGTCAAGTCCAAAATCACTCTTCCTAAAGGATTAACTCTTGTGGACGCCGAGTTTGATAAACCCTCAGAAATTGATATTCTGATTGGCGCAGGATTATTTTATGAACTTCTCGGCCCAAATTAATAAAAACTGGAAAGAGTAAAACCATCCTTCAAGAAACCAAACTTGGTTGGATTGTTAGTGATCCAATATCTTTACTAACCTATGTTTCTGATAACCCAAGGCCTTCTCAATCTTTATTTTGTGCCAACACTCTTCAAACCAGCCTGGAAAGATTTTAGTCTCTTGAAGAAACTACGGAACAGCATCCTTATACCCAATCCAAAGAAGAGCTTGAGTGTGAAGAACACTTCAAGAATACAATTACTCGTGATCCCACAGGTCGTTTTGTAGTAAGTCTTCCTATCAAACCGTCAGTATTTGAATTAGGTGATTCTTTAAAATCAGCCTTAAAGCGATTCCAATGCTTTGAGCAAAAATTCTATAAAAATCCTGCAATTAAAACCCAATACTTAACTTTTATTCATGAATACATTAACCTAGGACATATGACTGAAATAAATCCTGATCAAGCTATATCTTCCCCATATCCAATTTATTATCTGCCACACCATTGCGTGGAAAAATCAGATAGTACTACCACTCGTCTAAGAGTAGTCTTTTATGCCTCCTGTGCTACCACTAGTGGTATGTCTCTCACCAATATGTAATCGAGTTTCTCAAATTTGAAACCTCACTAATGTAAACAGTTGGCATTACGTTTTATCCACTGAAAATCCAGCTGACAATATTTCCAGAGGAATAAGTCCCGTAGACTTGAAAACTTGCCATTTATGGTGGCATGGCCCATCGTTTTTATTACAACCTTTGGAATTTTGGCCCAATGAAACTCATATCTCTAACTATCAGCGCAAGAGTTCTGATCCTGAGGTCTTAGAACTAAATCCCAAATCGATAATTCTTACCTCAGCAATTATTGCCCAAAACCTAATCTTTGAGAAATTCTCAAATTACATTAAACTAATTAATGTAATTGCTTACTGCTTTAGATTCTTTCAGAATTTAAAAACTCCTAAATCACATCGTGAACTTGGAATTTTAACTCCCTCTGAACGCAACAAAGCATTAACTATCTTAGTAAAATTAGTTCAAAACGAATCCTTTTCTAGCAATATAAAACACTTTCAATCTAAACACGGTTTACATAATCAAATCAATTTAAAATCCCTTAACTTTTTTATTGATTTGAATGGAATCCTACGAGTTGGTAGGCCACTTGAAAATTCAAATTTAAACTTTCAAGCTAAACATCCTATCCTTTTGCCTAAAAACCATCCTTTTACCCGCTTGGTGATAGCCTACGAATATTTAAGACATTTTCATTCTGGCATCCAGTCAATCTTGTCGTTTGTAAGGCAAACCTTCTTAAATGTTTATCTTATTATAAACTTATACCTCAAACCCTATCTACCCTCATGGGTGACCTTCCAGCACCAAGAGTACATCCTTCCAGACTTTTCCTCCATACTGGTATAGACTATGCCGGATTTTTCCTTAACAAAAACTTAAAATTAAGAAATCGACAATTAGTCAAACCCTACCTGTGTATCTTTGTATGCTTAGCCACTAAGGCAGTTCATGTAGAACTAGTGAGTGATCTCACTTCTCAAAGCTTCTTATCTATGCTCAAACGGTTTGTGTCAAGATGTGGTTTATGTCAACATATTTATTGCGATAACAGAACTAATTTAAACAACTACAAAGTTCAGAAGACAACCGAAGGAAAATTTAAAGAATTATCAAATACCTTAGTTACCTGTATGAAGATTAATAGTAATTTTCGAGCTTGTCTTTCGATATGATTACCATCCTTTCATAAGACCGCCTTATTTACGAGAGAAATTTTCATTCAAAACGGAATGACAATAAAAAATTATTTAGCTTTAAATGGTTATCGATGGTAAACCACATACACAGTATGTTAAATATATAAAGAAATAATAATTATTAATAATTATAATTAATAACAATTTAATACTTTAATTCTTTATTTATCCAATACTTTAATTTATAATTTAATTATACTTATACTTCAATAAAATATAAGCGCCACCTGTTTTACCCCAGATGGATAAAAAAATCCCGATGACCAAGAAAACAGGAAATTACTAAAATCACTATACCTATAAACCTGAAAGAAAATCTCACAAGGAAGAACAGACAGGGAGATTTATAAATACAATTAGTTATATTGACCCTTAATATTATGTACAAGTGTTATAGTGTAATTAATAAATTAACAATAAAATAAATATTAACCTTTTACTTTGGCTATTAAATTATATGCTATTAAATTACAGCTTTATTGTGAGAGCACCTTAAAACTCATATGTCTCACACCAAAAGTCCCTTGTCTAACTTAGAAAGTTAGGTTATCTTTAAAAAATCAAAATAAACATAAAAAAAGCTTTAGTTCTAAGATACCTTTAAGTGAATCTATCTTAAAAGAAAAGTTAATAATCAAACTTATTACTTTAAAAACAAGTTATGTTGCCCGTCCTGAATGTAGTGTCTATATCAAGGCTAACAACTCATATTATGTTGTTTGGGGCTAAAAGTTCGCGTGAGTACTTTCGTAATCGAAATAGGCCTATTTATCCAGTTTACAAGGAGATCTATACGGTCCATTTCAATAAAATTACTAATATGCACCTAGTTATTCTGAAACTATTCAAAACAACAGTGAAGTAGTGAAATCTAATAATGAGAGTGATGAACAATGTAATTTTGAGGTTAGTATTTAGTATAATATACTACAGTAAAGCTAATAAATGTTACATACATCATGTTAAATACATCACAAACATTGATCAAACCTGGCTCCAAAAGGGCTGCCTGATTGAGATGGAGGACCTGGGTGGATCGGTTTAACAGTGAATGTCAATGTAGATGTTGTGGACGTTACTGGAGTAGATCAGTGGAGATTTTTTTTACCTCTCATAATAGTGGATAAAGACCATACCGGGAAGAAAAGAAAAAAAAAGCCTGAAATTGGAAGAATACCCAGATTGAGGAATCGCCAATAGAGTAAGTAGATATAAGCATTGATGGTTAAACTTAACGGTATGCTTGAGTCTACTTATATAAAAATACATGTGTAATATGTAGAGTATCATAAACCAAGATGCCAAATTAAAATATTAGGACTTACCAATTACATTGGTCTTTTCTCGGGAACACAAAACTGGACACTTAAACAAAGAACCTTGAAAAAGTTGTGATTTAACTACACCACTTATAATCCTGCACTATTGAGGAAAAATCGGCAAAAATACCAAGAAACAACCTTCTTCAAAGGCTTGTTCTTCAAGACTCCTAGAGGTCAAAGATTTTCGCGCCAGAAATGGTTTTAGTAGGGATATAGGAGAATGAGCTGGGATCTTATTGGCTAGGATATGACTTCTGACATTAGTAAAATCAAAACAATTAAAAAAATTAATATTATGATTAATAATTTGAGTTTCATCATAAGAGTTGAAAATTATTGATATCAGAAATAGAATTAATACTGAAATGATAACTGTTTATTTTATTAACTTTAGCACCAGAATAACTTAGAAATTTCCTCTTAAAGTTAGTATATAATCCAGCTATGCTTTCCTAACATTTTGGATTTATCCTATTTTCTTATTCTTTATGTATCTGAAGAAAATAAACTGTAACAAGTAATCGTAGACAAGCTCGGAAAAATACGATTAATCTTTAAATTTTCTTCTAGAACGGAAACCTGTATTGTAAGAGAAGGGGAATACGATGAAGCAACAGTGAGTGATAAACGTACACGCTTATTAGACAATAAACATTATTGTATAGTATATAATTATTGTGAAATAAATAATTTTGTTGTTTATCAATTATTTTAATGCATCATCAAAATAATGCAACATATAGTTGAATCAATGGATCTTTGCGTTTACGTCATCACATGTTCAAGGTTGATGTTTATATGAATCAATCAGTTGTCAAACCAGCATCAGTGGCGGCGGCATTTAATTTTTAAACTTAAAAAAAAAAATAGGTTTTTATGCTCAATTTCCGTGGCGGCGATTTTCGCCAGAGATAAAATCTGCGATTCTTTGAAATTTGTTTTTAGTATATTGTCACTTTTAGGGCAGCTAATTTATTTATAGCTATTTGCTGTCTATTTCAACCTGCTGTTCTTTATTACTGGTAGAATATTTCTTTAAATTACTCACGTCTTTTCTACTTATAAATGCAATAGGTACTTCATAGAATTTTTTGAGATACATATTTATTTTTAATTCCAAGTTTTTGACATAAGGTACTTCATACACAGTGTCTTTTAGGACCTCATAAAAGTTATCATAAGATTTTTTTTTACTTCACAATAAAATATTAATAACAATTTTTAATAAAGAAAGATTTTCATCGAAAATAGACAGTATACATATTATATAACGATAAATTTCCATGAACTTTATTCCTTTAAAGCTCATGAAAAGCTTTAACACTTTGTATAAAGGTTTGAGACATAATTATAATGTTTTCATGAGCGTTTTAAACCATTATTATTTACTTTATTGCAGTCCTATTTCTAAAAACAAGTTATTGACAAAAAAAAAACAAAAAATGAATCGTTTGTACCTCCATTCAAATTTTTCTTTTTTTTTTACAAACAAGAGATTTAGTTAATAAGAGATACTTATTATGATAATATGCTAAAAGAAATGGAGCAACCCGTATATTATACCGTAACCCAAATATTCTTACACCAAAACATTTTTTTCAAAACAAGTTTTTTCTCATTGAACAAAAAAATATCAAAGTTTAAGATAGAAAATTCAGTTATGAGTAATCACTGTCACTATCTTCTGAGCTAGTTTCACTGTTTAAACTAATCAGAATTTGGGGTATCTCTTCAATAATGACTTCCCTATCATACCAGTCCTTGATTATTTTTTCAGTGTGGCAAACCTTAGCGTTCCATACTTCTGGTGTACATTTCTCTAATGATTTTTTCCACATATCCAGTACATTTTCATTTTTATGCATCCATTTTCACCAATATGGGTATTGTAAACATTTTTGGCATCTGCCCAAATCATCTCAATCGCATTAAATTGACAATAATAGGGTGGCAATCTTAAAACTTCATGTCCATTTTCTTGCAATATTTCATCTATTTTATATTGCTTTGGCCTTTTGTACATTTTTGCTATGCTTAATAACTCAGGCTTAAACATTTCTCTATTGTATGGTATATTATTTTTCACTAACCACTCAGCAATTTCTTGTTTTTTCCATGAGGATGAAGGTTGCTTTTCTAGCTGGACAGAATGGTACGGAGCATTATCCATTATAATTAATGAAGGTTCCTCTAGATTTGGGATCAACTGATTTTCAACCCACTTCGTAAATAGTTCGTGGTTCATTTCTCCATGATAATCCAATGTTTTAGATTTAGAGGCAAAAATTAAACTGGCATTTTTAATAAATCCTCCACTATGTCCAGCATGCAACACAATAAAACGTTTTCCATCAAAACCGCCTGGCTTACGAACACTCTTAACACTATTGTCTTGCCATGATCTCATCTTGCTGCATTTAGAAAAGATCCAAGTTTTATCCAAAAACACAAGTTGACGTGCAAATGGTGAGTTTTTGTTTTCCATATATTTTCTGAAAAAAGCTGCCCTCATTGAAGATATATTGGTTGTCTCCATTAATGCACGTCTGTTATCATCCTTAAGGTATTTAAATCCCAGGTTAAAGAGGAGTGTTCGAAGGCTTCCATAACTAATGTGAAGAATTTCTTTTCGATTTAGCTCTTCCTTTAGCATATGAATTGTAACTTGTTTTTCTGAAAAGATAAAATAAAATGTTTAGCTATAAAATAATGCAGTGTAATAATGTTGTACTTACTTTGTGCATACATGTCATACAATGTACTACGAACATCCATTTTTGTAAATTCATTAAGATCTTGAGTTTTTTCCTTCCTCCGTGGCCGGTCCTTGCCTGGTGTTGAGGGCAACTCATTTCGGTCTTTGGAAATTTTTATGCTTGATACTGTTCGAAGGCTTATCTTCAAAGCATCAGCAACTCTCTGCAAAGTTCAAATATTTATTTACTAAAATAAAAAAATTTAACTATATTTATAATGTTCATTATTACTATAACTTATATTTTTTATTATAAGGCTATGTCTATCCATCCTCATTATAGCATATTTCATAATAATTAAATTTTTTGAGTCTATTTAGTATATTGAAATTCTAGGATTTTTTACAATTCAGTTTTAGGTTTAAAATTCACATGTTTATCAAATTTAATTCCACAATGAATAGTGTGGTAGACATTTCCTAATTATTAATAAAAAATTAAAATAATATTTACCTCTTGGATAGCATTTAAAGAAATTAGGGGTCCCTTATTATCTTTTCAGACGTAAAGTACGAGATTAAATTTCCAACAAGCATACGAGCTTGAGAATTCAAGCGTTTTCCAGGCATTCGAATGTTAGGTTAAATACCGAATGGCACAAAATAAGTTCTCAAAAGAACTGTTTGTAAAACAGAAAAAGGTTTGGCAAAAAACTATTTCAATAGACTTTCAACCAAACACAAAACACAACGATGAACAGTAAATAA
Source organism: Anthonomus grandis grandis (assembly GCF_022605725.1). NCBI lineage: Eukaryota > Metazoa > Arthropoda > Insecta > Coleoptera > Curculionidae > Anthonomus > Anthonomus grandis. Next base: position 42,766,748 of record NC_065548.1, read on the forward strand.
GAAAACAAAACAAATCAAATTTCTCTAAAACTCTTTGGCAAGGCAAAGCAAAGTCGAGAACATAAACAAACATGGTTGCTTGTGGTTGCATACGAAGATCTAAGATGTACAAAGAACTTTCCACAAAATGTACTAAACATGAGGTGTTATTACAGAAAATTCTAAATTAAAACTTGTTTTGTTTACAAGCCGTGGTTTCCTTTCTTCATTAGAAGAAAACAAGTTATTTTTTTAATATCCAAACATAAAACATATATTATACCAGTATAGTTCTATATAAAAAATGTATTATATTTAGTACATTTTTGCGAAAACGGGGGGCCAATGATGTTAAAAGTTTATCATACGACCTTATTATACCTGACTTATTATATACTTATTATTATACCCTTACTTATTATACCCGACGGGGAGCCAATGATGTTAAAAGTTTATCATAGACATGCGATCGAATGTCCTTGTCTAACTCATAACTGTCGCTCCGACCGTAGGTCGAGTATTTTGAAGACTTACGTTCTGTGCTCTTTCTCATTTGATTTATCTAAATTAGAAAGAGGGCGGATGAGAAACAATTGTGTTGAGTTGAATGATAGTTTAGTGACGTGAACGCAAAGATCCATTGATCCAACTATAGAGGTTAAGAGTAACGTAAAGGTTATCAAATGTTTAACGAATAAAGACATAACCGATTAAAGTTTTCGATATTATCAAAAATAAATGTACTTGATAAATCATCAAAGATAAATGTACTAAGCAAAATTCATATTTTTTTATATACCTCGTATAAGACTAGACAAAATTTATATCTGATGGTTGCATTTTTGGTTTTGGATCAAGCAGAACTTTTTATAAAGAATATTTTTTTAATTAATAATAAAAAAGTTTTTCGTATGGTGCGAACTTGACTGAACTGACTGTATGGCGAAACTAACGGTTTTGTTAAAATAATTAACACTTTATTTTTAACTTTTCTGATAAGCAGTTGGGGTTATCAAAAATGAAAGTGATTGAATTATAGTGACATGAATGTGACTATATTTATTAAAAATTTTACGTTTTATAAAAAACAGTGTTATCATTTTCATATTTTATTTCAGATGAAAGTTTAAATAAATAATACTTATAGATTGCACATATTAACATTTAACACATATTCTACTTCAGTAATCTTCAAATTTACTTAAAAAGGGCGCAATTGAAGTGGTATCTTGACAGTCTGGAAGCATTTTTCCTCTAAATTTTACGCAAGCATCTGCACAGAATTGTCCTTCAAAATATGGGCCAAACATCTTTTTACATTGAGCACAATTTCTAATGCAAACCCCTAAAACAAATAAAACATTACTATGCTTTAGGTTTTAAAATGCAGTATGGTTTCGACCTATTATTTACAAATACTGTAATACTTTTTTAAAAATGAAATAATAAAAACCAATTATTCTTAATGTTATATTTAAGTACACTTTTTAATTCGGAGCTGATTACTAAAATTATATGTTGTCACATTCCAAGCATGGATAATGAAACAAAAGGTTTGGCTTATTAATAAAGAAATTCTTACCAATCATATTTGCATCCGTGTAAACAATTGTTATAAAAATCATGAAGAAAAACAATAAAAAGGGCGTTTTACAAACAGGCATCTAAAAAATAAAAAAACTGTATAACAAATTGTACATTCTCCATATAACTAACTCTATAAATAGGCTAACATACCGCAGATACTTACAATTGCTGCAAAAAAACGGGTGTCTACTTAATGAGACTACACTAAAGTGCTAAAATACGCTTAAAAGACCTGAAATTACTTATTTACTGTAGTAAATATTGTGCTAAGTTAGAATCTATATCCTGGCTTATATATGTTGGTTCCATTAAGAGAAACCGCAGGGAAGAATTGAGAATAGTTCAGCCTAATAAAGTTATCCCTTTCGGAGAGATTTATTTCTACTAAACCAACTTAAGCTATTCGCAGATAAGATAATTTATAAAATGCCTTTCTGGAAATGTCCAACAAACCATATTAAATTATATACAGGATTTAAGTGAGTAACTTTAGTAATACCGCTAACATTGTCATCTTTATAATGGTAAGCATTGCAGATTAACATAATTTAATAGCATCTTTGTAGAAATTAAATTTAGCTAAAAGCTGTCCTGCTAATAAATCGAAATTAATAACACTTGTCAGGGCCTAAATTCTTGAGAGGGCGTATTATAATACTTCCAGTTATTTTTATTTGATTTTAATATATGTACAACATCTTGTCAGGATGTATTACAACAATAAACTTGTAAACAGTAAACTTTTAAACAGTAGCAAAAACGATAAATGTACTTACAGTAAGTAACTTGTGGTGTATATTTGGAACATGTAATAAGACAGAATGATAGATGTATTACTTACGTCAGGATTCGAGATTATTGATATGAAATGATACGATACTACATACCTAAAAAGTAAAAGGTACCTGTGAGCAAATATTTTACCCTAGTTATTGTGATTGTTAAATAAAAGTAAAATACGTTCACACAAGGCCGATTCAAATTTATAGCACTTGTACACAATACCATAAAACTATCAATAAGACTAACATCCTTCAAATTATAGACATCAGTAGACCTTGTTAAAGAGTTGTTCTCCAATCCAGGCAGAACAAAACCTGATGTCCTGCATTAGTAATCGAGTTGATGAGATAGTGCTAGCAAGCACTCCACAAAACAACACACTGATTTAATGGCCAATTACACAGTCTACAAAATAATCCCAGGTGCCACAACACTCGGAGTTGCACTAGTGCCACACACCTACTTACACTAGCTAGCGCTGTTTTACGTACCAAGGTATCAGGTCACTACACCTAGCACGGAAGGATGCGCATTTAAATATTACTTTCTTTATACTGATAATGATTTAAATAGTGGGAAAAACATAAGGTAAGACAATGCTCAGTGAAAACTCTCACCTTTGTAATTTGACAAGTTTGATTGTCCAATAAAGGCACTAACCACAACACTAGGGAAAAGTTACGGGAGAACAAGTGGGCACTGCTGCACGACTGTTTTCAAGTAAAATTACCGTCGAACTGAATTCTAAAAAGGATCATATTAGAAATATCCCTTAAAAGAATTCTGGTAAACATCTGTCATCGCCTATGTTTTTGAGAACTTGTAAATACCAACATTCCCACACACTATAGTGTGCTATTTCTGTCTATTTTGTTATCTCCGAAAACCTCTTAAAACCATATAACTTAAAGATTCTCACAGATCGTCCTTACCTTCCATAAGAGAAGTGCAATTATCGATAACTCACAGAGGTGTTGCCACACTGCAGAAACGATTGCATCGCAATTTATATAGGGTGTTACGTATGTAAAATAATGTGATATACATGGAGCAACATATTTTATGATATTTTTGCCATTTGTTTTTTCACCTCTAAGAGAGGGGAGGGTCAATTTCTTATTTTAAATAGAATGATGTACGGCAAATATGAAGCCTGTTTCGGACCTGTTTATAATATATGTTTAATTAATTAAATCAAGGTTATTTTAATCCTAATTATTTATCAAGTTATCAAGAACAGACTGTAAAAAAAAATATAAATTATTATTGCTTCAGTCACCACACTGAAATAAGGTGATCCTTCTGTTTTCAACACACACCCTTAGTGACTATGTAATGAGCGAAATAAAATAGAACCAAAATAAGAAGAGACACAATTTAACGCAAAAGGAAAATATGACTCGACTTACCCTAGTAATAAATGAAGTATAGGATGTTGATATAAGGAACAACCCAATCAGCTTTTATTAAATCGACAAAGACGTGATGTACTTCGGTATTATCTCACATGAGATTTAGTTACCAGTGATTGCTGTTGTACTACTGCTTTCCGGTACTGCACACATGTTCCGTATTTTAAGTATTTGGCGGATGATCTTGGTCAAATAGCTCAGTCCTCTCGCCCCGAGGGGTCCATAAGGTAAAGTAGGATAAAAGAGCAAGGCTTTATGGAAGGAACATTGGCGTAAGATAGTAAGGAAATGTAAGATAGGTCGAGTTTAAGTATTAACAATTTACCAAGAAACCTCGTATGTTATACCGGGTGAACTTTTATATGCAAAATCAATGTAAATAAACCAAAATTAACAAAGTATTACCGAACTAATTATTAAATTTCTTAAACTTTGAAGAAAACTTATGTTAACTAAAAATAAGTAAAATTAGCAAAAAAATAACAAAAGGAAAGAGAACGAAACAAAACCTGTATGCAAAAAATATATATCCATCTACTAGTTACCTTTTAATTGCGGAATTATGACTATAAATAATTACAATAATAAAAATTGGTCTGGTAAATCTTCTGAGTCGTAGGAGTAGTAGCCATTACTTTATCCATCATAAATCCACATGAAAAAAAATCAAGGAAGTCAAATCTCGCGAACAAGCAGGGCAGTTGATAGGACCACCTGGACCAAGCAAACAAAAGTCTACTTTTCAAAAATTTAATTTCAATAATTACCCTTTCATTTAAATACTTACACCTGTTCATTTAAATTATCCTTATTAACTTTATCCTCAAAAATACCATACCATACAAAAGACCAAGGATTCTTATTTAGTATCGTTCTTATTCAGTGACGATTATTAGCCGTCGTGTAATTTAGATTGTTTGTTTATCTTTTAGAAAAACAAACAATAAAAACTGAATATGACCTCATTAAAATAAATTGAAGCTCTTGATGAAGTGTAAGGAAAGGAGAAGGAGGAAACTTATTCCTGTTCAAAATTGCTATAATTGATGTTTGACTAATTTCAGCATCTAAAGAAAGCCTATTTGAGGATTAATAGCTACCGTTCCTAAAATATCAACTGCCTTATTTTTATTTGTGTGGGGTTTAATCCGATGGTTCTAGTTGACTATAGGTATCTCCGATCTTTAACATTTTTAAATGTGAAATAGTAAGCTAATCTTCTTTGGAATATTTTAGGCAAAAAATAGGAGGATGAATAATACTTTCTTTAATGAAATGATAAAAAAAGAAAAAAAATTAAAATGCGCTACAAGTATTTTGTAGCTGGTGATGAGAGTGAACTAAGAACCCTGCGCATGGAGGTAAGTAAAACTCATTAGAGACGAGTTCGGACATTTGAAAGTGACACTTGTTAGCGCGACGCGACTATTTCTATCGGGTGTGACTTAATGTAGGACAGGATTACCGCTTTAATAATAATATTGTTTTTGCATGATGTCTGCAACCTACATTTATTTTTCATTCTGATTTGTTTTTATTAAATAAAGCATCAAAAATTCATAGTTTTATTATGCCGGATGATTATGCTTTTATAAAAGTTAGTAAAAACGTGATCAGATGTAAAATAAAAACGAAAGAAGAAGTAGATGTAAGTATATTTTACGCAATCTCCTCTTGGAGGTCTTCCTGTAGGTTGCATTATTTCTACATCGGAAAAAACTGAAATTTTTAGGGCAGCGTTATACAATTTAATAGAAATAATGCCTACTAAAATTAACCCTAGTGTATTAATAACAGACGATGACCTAAAGGAATGCACCGTCACTAACACTGATCAACGGCATGTGAATGCAGAAAGCAACGGGAAACGATTGCATTAAAGATCAATTTTCCAACTTCAAACTCGAATTTCTCGGAAAAAAAGACTTGATCCAAAAATTAGATTAACAAAACAGAATGTGAAAAATGGTCAAAAGGCCAAAAAGTTATAAATAGCAACATGGAACGTCGTTTGAAGAAGGCAAGGCTCATAACACTATCGAAGAAAATCAGAGGCTTCAAATCAGTCTCATAGGAATTAGTGAAATGCGCTGGCCAGACTCGGGCAAATGCGAACAACTCGGGCAAATGATTGATTATTCAAGTATCACGCAACTGACTGATTTTATAAAGTAGTTTTTGTAGCTATTACAAGCAAAGGATACTGGACGTAATTATTAGAAAGGGGCAAAAAATATCCGTTCAGCCTACGCATTCCGCGCACAGTACGTCGAGAGCAATGTAGGATTGGGAGCAATAAAATTTGCAAAATATTCTTAAGTCTCGTTACTGTAGCGGAACGACCTCTACTTTTGCTATAGTTTGTTCTATTAGAATATCGGGCGTCTTAAATATTTTCTTTATTTGTGGAAATGTATCACATTCTTTAAAGCCTACATTTCTACTCGGAGTAGTCCAGGGCCGAGCCGTGCCGGGGGTGCAAGGGGTGCGCCGCACCCGGGCGGCGCTCATTTGGGGCGGTAAAATATCCGAAAAATAAAATAAAAAAGCGCCAAGTAATGAAGAAAAAAATTATGAATAACAAAAATTTATAAAATTTAAAACTTATAATTAAGGCGCCAACAGAATACAATGTTTACTGAAACCGAGCACTGTTCCCCGAATCGTTGCTACAATAATAATAATCTATATAGATAAATAAATAGGTACCAGGACCAGGTGATAAAAACAATAGCACCGCAATTATTATGGTGGGTTTAGCCAGGGCGGCGCCGGCGCCGCTGCCGGTGCTGATGATGTTATAAGGGCGGCGTAATTAAGAGAGCCGCGTAAAGTACCACCAATAGTAATTCCTCGAAATTTATTTCTCGCAGAATTTCAATACTTTTGCGTAATAAATAATATGTATTTTGGAGCTGCAGAAATAAGCGGGGGTGTAATGTTTAGAAATTCCCACCCTTTTGTTTTTAATTTATTTTAATTTGCGAGTTTTAAAGCGACTTGTTGATTAGTGTTTATTTTTAATACATTTTATATAAAAATTGTGTTTGTGTTGTTAACGGTAAGTTTAAAATATTTTATTAATATCTTCCAAATATTTAGAACTTCATACCTTAAGCAATTTTTCATTGAAAAAAGTAATGTCTGATTTTTGTGCCAATTCTAAAAAAAATATTTGTTGATTTAGATAGCTGATGGTCGAAAGAGGCATTCTGGTTCCCAATACCGAAAAAGGAAGCTAGAAAAGGAGGAAGATGACAGGCGGTTAGCAGGTTCGTTAAAAAAGTTTTTTGCGTCATCAACGAACCCACAACCGGCACAACCTCAACCTTCAACAAGCCAAAGGCCGGATATTCAACCTTTGACGTCAACTGAAGCCGATGCCGATGTAGAACAACCAAATGATGGAGATCAACAACCATTAGGAGATGAACTGAAACAAGATGATCACTCGACGAATACGCCAGCAAATACGCAAACTGAGAACATTGAAGCTATTCAGATAAATGAAGAACGATTTAAAGAGCCAGCATATTGGCTCGAAATATTAACGGATAATATTAGATTATTGATTTTAGGAATAGAACCTGTTCAAATTAAAAATATTATTTATCCCATTAATAATTTAAATAGATGTTTTAGCGCTGCTTACTTTGAAAAAAGATTAACTAACAATGAAAAAGTTCCTAGAACCTGGCTTATTTACTCAAAATCTAAAGATTTAGTGTACTGTTTTCCTTGTAAATTATTTAAAGTTTCTGATAATAGTTTTAATAACGGGAATGGCTATAGTGACTGGCGACATTTATCTCGGACTTTAGAAAGACACGAAACCAGTAAGGGGCATTTTGAAAGTGTTAGGAAATGGCTTGAATTAAAAAAATCAATAGAAAAAGGTTTAACTGTGGACTCTATCAATCAAAATTTATTTCAAATGGAAAAAAAAAGATGGACTTCGATTTAAGAGAGAATAATATCTGTTATCCAGTTTTTAGCTGGACAAAATTTAGCTTTTAGGGGTAATAGTCAAAAACTATTTGATAAGGATAACGGTAATTTTCTGAAATTAATTGAGATGATTGCAAAATTTAATTCTGTAATGGCCGAACATATTGATAGAGTCCAAAAAGATGGGAACAAAATGCCGCATTATTTGGGAGATAAAATACAAAATGAATTGATTTTTTTAATAGGAGAAAAAGTAAAAAAGTGTATTGTTGAATGTTTAAAATTATGCAAATATTTCTCAATCATTCTTGACTGTACACCTGACGTTAGTCACCAAGAACAAATTACCTTTATTGTTAGATTCGTTTTTATTGATGATTGTTCTAAAAGTATAGAAATTCGAGAACATTTTTTAGGATGTTGTAAAGTTACAAACACTACTGGTCAGGGGTTAACAGATTTTTTATTAAATTATTTAAAAGAACTGGATATTGATATTGCCGATATGAGAAGTCAGGGCTATGACAACGGAGGAAACATGAAAGGCAAGCACAATGACCTACAAAAAAAAATTTTAAATATTAATCCTAGAGCCTTTTTTGTACCCTGTGCCGCCCATAGTTTCAATTTAGTAGTTAATGATGCAGCAAAAAGCTCTCTAGAAGTAACTAATTTTTTTAGCATTATTCAGGAAATATATGTCTTTTTTTCAGCCTCAACTCACAGATGGAATGCTCTCTTAAAAGAGCTGCCCAGGCTAACACTAGAGCCCTTATCGGATACCCACTGGGAAAGCCGTATTGAGGCAATAAAAACTCTTAGATTTGAGTTAGAGAAAGTGTATGATGCTCTGTTTACGCTTTTTAATGATGAAAGCAGAGATAATGAAACAAAGAATATTGCAATGTCCCTAATAAATAAAATAAAATCATTTAAATTTATTTGTTCGTTAGTTATTTGGTACAACATTTTGGCAAAAATTAATATATTAAGCAAAACACTGCAAAAGTCTAATGTTATTTTACCAGAAGCTGTACAGATGCTAAAAGAAATCAAATTATTTTTGACACAAATGAGATCGGAAAACGGGTTTTTAGACATGATAAATGAATCTAAGAAAATTGCGGAAGAAGTAGATGCCGAAATTTCCTTTCCAGCCATTCACTCAATAAGACCAAGGAAAAAAAAACGTTCTTTGATTATGAACACAAGGATAAGCCAATCCAATCTCCAGAAATAAATTTTAAAGTAATTTTTTTTTTAATATTCTCGATATTTCAACCTCAAAATTGGATGAGAGATTTCACGATTTACAAAAACATATTGAATTATTTGGTTTTTTTAAACAATTTGAAAGCATTTTCCAGACCCGAAATAATGACCTATTGTAAGAATTTAGAAGCTAAATTAACTGACCCTGAAACAAAAAATATGGACATAAATGGATTGGACCTCTATAATGAAATCGACATATTATCAATTTACATTAATGATAGAAATATTTTCTCGGCCAAAGAAATAATAATATATCTGGTTGCTAACGATTTGAAAGGTATATTTCCAAATTTATTCGTAACTTTAAGAATATTTTTAACAATACCAGTCACTGTAGCTCATGGGGAACACTCATTTTCCAAACTAAAATTAATAAAAAACTACTTAAGATCCACAATGAGCCAATCAAGACTATCAAATTTATCAATAATAAGTATTGAGGAAGACATTGTTTCTAATTTAGATATTACCGACTTAATTAGGAAATTTGCATATAAAAAGGCAAGAAAATTAAATGTTAGCATTTAAACCAGGGTTCTATAACCCTGTTCTATAACTTTTATATTACTTTTATAATTACTTTTTTTTAATTTCTTTAAATTAGTATGTAAGTAAAATATATTTTCTTTAGGTGTTTATATCGATGTAATTACATATTATTATAGAAATACTTATATAAGTAAATAAAATATGCTTTTATGTTAATTTTTTTTATAGATAATATTGATTAGTATATGTGTGTTTGGAATTTAATTCAATATGATTTTTTCATTACACCCTTTTTTTTAAACGTTGTTTAAAAAAACAACGTTTAAAACAACTTTGGTAAGAGCATTTTTTAAAACACTTTTTATAAAAATCACTGCAGAAGGGGCGGCAAAATTAGCTCTTGCACCCGGGCGGCAAATACCCTAGGCTCGGCCCTGGAGTAGTCTTATGATTATTACTTCGTTTGTCACCATTTAATAAAGAAGTGTGGCGCCTTTGACTCCGTGATTTCATTAAAGGGTTTTAAGCCGGGTCAGTGCTTTTATTATTAAAAGGTAAGGTTACAACTGTCCTGTTTCTTGGCTAGCAATTTATATTATCTATTTTATTATTAAAAGGTGTTAAAACTAAACCCGAAACTGAGCTGAATTTTTTGAGCTTTGACCTACGAACCCCCGGGACTAAAAATCCCATTACATTATTAATAATTATATTTTACCTGTAATAATGTAGGATACATAATTATACCGAGTAGGAAATTGTTTATATAATATTTAAAAAAAATAGTTTTTACCTTTTCTTATAATTAAGTCCGTTATTTTTAAACAATGTAAAAACATACCAAAGACACCCGTAATTATTATTTATTGTTTTGGATTTTTTAGATTTTGCTTTGAATTAAAAATAATTTGAAATATGGGTTATTTTATATATAAATTATAAAAACAAAATTTCCTTCCTGTTATTATTCTTTTTTATTAACGTATCCGGCGTTTGACATAACGCCGCGAGGAGACAACGTTGCCATCTTAGAACATTGAATACACTAGAATAAACATTGGATACTTTGGATTGATCGCAACAGCTACACAGGGGGCAGAGGGAATAATTTGTTGATAAAAATGCTTAGTATTCCATTTTGCCAGTGATTACTCAATTTTAACAGAAAAAAACAAAGTAATATAATAAATTATTATAATTAGCAGAAACTGAATTGCATTCTTTATTATAAAGCAAAAAAAAGAGGGAACCAAAACTATTTTATATTATACTTACACTAAACGCTAATAACAATTAATATTTTTAATTCCGATTCTTTAAATTACCAAATTTCCATACACAGCGGCAACGCTGTACATTTAGCCCAGAAATATTTTCGCGATAAATGGATTTGGCAACTGCGCTCGTTGTTTATTTTTGGATGGTGCTCCTTTCCTACAGTATTAGTATTGTGTCAATGGTCAAATGGTGTGATCCTTCTAGATTATAATATTGTGAAGTATCTATTGAGTATTGGATACGAAAATTAGGCTTTTTTCCTTCATTTCTTTACGAACATATTAATAAAAATGTGTAATTAACTATATTATTATAATCTATAACAAATTTAGTTAGTATTAGTGTCAATGGTCAAATGGTGTGATCCTTCCAGATTATAATATTGTGAAGTATCTATTGAGTATTGGATACGAAAATTAGGCTTTTTTCCTTCATTTCTTTACGAACATATTAATAAAAATGTGTAATTAACTATATTATTATAATCTATAACAAATTTATTGCTTATTAGAATCCGAAATGTCGCGAATGAAGGTAGTGTCTGATCGATATCCAGCAACTAGTCGAAAACGCAGCATACGTCATTTGCCAGCAACATATTTATCGTCCGCGTCTACTGTTATTTAATCAATGTAATACCCGTATCTCCTAGAGTTCTAAAAGAGGTTTAAATAATTTTTTGTCTAGATATTAACAATGGATAAGTAAATCGGTTTATAGCAGAGATAAACTTCGACAAACTAAGGTTTCTTTGTAAAAATTAATTAAAAGGTTATTTTCCAAATGGTTGCAACCTCTACAAACGAAAGTTTTTTTACTACAACTTATTGAGTTAAATGTTATAAATGAGGGAGCTCATTCCGCCTTAAGCCAGTAGCGGTCTTTGCCCACCCTATCCTCCTTCTGGGCTCTGGTGCATAAACTTGTTACCACTGGGCAACTTACCTACCAAGCACCAGGGACGGGACTGTATACATTTTCTCCATTCAGAGAAAACAAGCGAATAAGTAAAGGAAGAGATAAGGATCGCTAAATATATTGGTACTCTATAGGCGTTTCCTGATTTACTTCGTTGCTTCTCGGGTATAGAGAATCCGATATTACCGATTCTAAAAACATTAGGCATCTCGGCAAGATAGACTCGTGAATAAAGAAAAAAGAAGTAGAAATTGGCAATATTGACATTTTTATGTTTTTTTTTTGTTTTCAATTTGTTTCGACTCATTCCCTATAGAGTTTTTCTTTATTTAAAATGTTACCCGTGCAAAGATATTTAATAAATAATGAAAAGAATCGCGGACAAATGTATAGATATAATTTACAAAAAAGGATTTTCAGAGCTAATAGTGATCCCTTTGCGTTAGCTGATCGGCGATTCCAGGATTTATTTCGATTAAATAAAAGCTTGTGGCATAGTTGTTTAATAATCTACTAACCCCTATGGAAAAGTGGCGATCTCATCCGATTGTAGTTACAGAGTACAAATGTCGAAGCGATAAGGATTATAGAGAATCGCTGTCGGTAACAAGGTCCTTTAAACTTTTTTTTCTTTTATTAAAACCTTTTTTTTTTTTAAATATTTGCATTTTTTTTTTTTAATTATTTTTTTAAATAACGTGAAATCATCACTCTTGCATGGTTGTCTTCTTCACCAAGCCGATAAAAGATTTATTGCGAATAGGTGTTTAATACAAAAAAAAAAGTTGTTAATAATAATAAGTATTTAGTTACTTGGATAGACGAAGCAAAATTTTAATGGACAAATGGGTAATAACGGGAGGAAAAAAGAGTATAATAGTATGGGAAGTAATGGGTACAAGGAAACCAAGCGAAAAAGGAACAGAAGAGGGAAACTTACTATAGAGGTGACGGCTTATTCTTATCCTAGGTGAGGATCTTCTCAAAGGGAAGCTGACTAGCACTAACCACTTTGGCAGAGTGGCGTGGATTCAACAAGAGTATAAGCGCCAAAATAAAGTATAATCGCCATCTGTTTTATCCCAGGTTCAACATTTAAAATAAACATGAAAGAAAAGCTTTGGTTCTGAGATGCATTTAAGTGAATCTATATTAAAAGAAGTTAATAATCAAACTTATTACTTTAAAAACAAGTAATATTGCCCTTCCTAAATGTAGTATCTATATCAATGGTAAAATCTCATATTCTATTATTTGGGGCTAAAAGTTCGCGTGAATACCTTGGAAATAGGCTTATTTATCCAGTTTACAAGGAGATCTATACGATTTATTATAATGAAATAACTAATATACACTTAATTATTATGAAACTATTGAAAACAACAATGTAGTAGTGAAATCTAATACTGAGGGAGATAAAATGTATTTTTGAGGTTAGTATTTAGTATAATATACTACAGTAAAGCTAACAAATGTTGATAGGACTTTCGTTTACTGACTACATGGTTCACTATACATCACAAACATTGACCAAACCTGGCTCTAAGAGGGTTGCATGATTGAGATGGAAGACCTGAGTGAATCGGTTTAACAGTAGATGTCAATGTAGATGTTGTCGAAGTTATTGAAGTAGATGAGTGGAGATTTCTACTTCTTACAGTAGTGGATGAAAACCATACCCAGAAAAAAAAGCCTGAAAAAGGAAGAATACCCAGATTAAGGAATCGCCAATACAGTAAGTAGATATAAGCATTGATGTTTAAACCTTAACTGTATGCTTAAGTATAGTTAGAGTACCATAAACCAAGATTCCAAATAAAAATATTAGGACGTACCAATGGAATTGACCTTTTCTCGGGAAGACAAAACTGGACACTAAACGAAGAACCTTAAAAAAGTTGGGATATAACTACACCTCTTATAATCCTGCACTATTTTCCGCGCCATAAATGGTTTAAGTAGAGATATAGAAGAATGAGCTGAAATCTTATTAGCTAGGATATAACTTTTGACATTAGTAAAATCAAAACAATGAAAAAAATTAATATTACGATTAATAATTTGAGTTTCGTCATAAAGAGTTGAAAATTATTGCTATCAAAAATAGAATTAATACTGAAATGATAACTATTTATTTTATTAACTCTAGCGCCAGAATAACTTAGAAATTGCCCTTTAAATTTCTGTAATCGAGCTATGCTTTAGCTAACGTTTTGGATTTATTTTATTTTCTTATTCTTTATGTATCTAAAGAAAATAAACTGTAACATAGACTTTGTCATGTTTAGGAAATACTGTCTGTTTCTGATTGGCATTATGTTCCTATTCTTCACAAAATTCAGCAGATTGCGCAAGTCGTGGTCAAACGCCCTTTTAACTTTTGTATACTTTATGGTCGGCAGGTCCATCATTTTTTTCATTACCTAGAAGTACACGGCCTTGTCACCCAACCTTTAATATTCAGTTTGATTCGAATTTATCCGTGGAAGTCAAAAAGGAAGAGAGGCAAATATGAAAATTGTTCTTGCTACCACCGTGATGAATGACAATTTTATATTAAATTTACTGAACCTTCTTTACCTAAAATCCAAAGGATTCTAGCGAATGTTCTACGATTTATAAATAACTCTAAGTCGAATGAAAACTTAACTAAGTCCTTACTCCACATGAAGTAAACTCATCACTACAACCAATTATTCGTTTGGTACAACAGAAGGTGTTTTCCGATCTTTTTCTGAAAATCGAAGAAAACACACTATTTCCTAAACCTTTTCGCAAACTAGCTCCTTTTGTGGATTGATATGGTTTGCTGAGAGTTGGGGGTAGACTTAAACAATCTTCTCTTAGTTACAACACTAAACATCTCATTTTCTTGCCTTAAGCACACAGGCTTACCGAGTTGATTATTGAATGGGTTCATTCTCCACATTTGTATCCAGGATTAAAAACGATGCAATATTTGCTGCTCCAGCAATATTGGATCTTATCTCCCAAGAGCACAATTTATAAACGGTTGCCTAGATGCATTAAGTGCTTTCGTGCGAAGCCTAAATCCTACAACCCTTATATGGCCGATCTGCCGTCATTCCGTATATCGCAATTGAAGGCATTGTCTTCTATTTGCATTGATTTTGCGGGTCCGTTTTCGCTTTTGGTGGGTAGACATCAGGGAGCCAGATTATCTAAGGGTTATACTTGTGTTTTATACTTTATTTATACTGCCACTAAGGCTATTCATCCGGAAGCTACCTCCGATCTCAGCTCTAATTCTTTCTTAGCAGCTTTTAGATGTTTTATCGCACGTATCATCAGGGTATCAATTTTAAGGATGCGAATAATCAACTTACAGAATATGCACAATGTGCAGCGCAAAAACTGGATACTTATTTGAATTTTAATCCATCCGCTTCTCCACATTTTATTGGACTAGCTAAGGCCAGCGTCAAACAATTCAAAACATATTTTTACCGCGTAATTGGTTCCCAAATTTTTTCATTTGAGACATTTTATACCGTGGTAACACAAATCGAGGCCTTACTGAACTCTCGCCCTTTGTGCGCGATTAGTTTAGATCCCAATGAAATACAGCCACTTACGCCGGGACATTTTTTAGTCTTTGAAGCATTAAATACTCCTATTCCTGAATCTGACCCTAGTCATTTAAGCCTTAATAAATTATTCCGCTGACAATTATAAAACGCCTTCAGAGATTTCTGGAAACGGTAGTCACTAGAATATATTATCACTCTTTAAAAAAGACAGAAGTGTCAGTCACCTGTCATTTCTAGGGACGATCTAGTAATCACCAAAGATAATCAACGAGCTCCTCTACATTGGAAACTTACTAAAAGAATTATCTTTCTTTCCGCCTAAATTAGTTAGGCCTATTATTTTTTATTGATAAACAATTGTTGGGAAGACGCGCGTGATAATTAAAAGTTGCCAAGCTGAGCATTGGTCCCTGAAGATCCAGAAGTGTAGTTTACCGGGTGGGTACCATTTTGATATAGTAACGTTGTGGATATATTTGATTTATATTTTGTTTAATACTAATTACTTACATAAATTATTATTTGTTGCCGTTAAACTTTAAATACAGTATGCTTAAATCAATACAGTATCAATCTACAGGATAGAAAATTCGCTTAAACATTTTCACCATTAATTAATAATTCTTGCTTTAACAGATTATATAAATAATATAATATATATAACAGATTATATATATTTTTACTGGGAAATATTTTATTTGAACCACCAATCAAAAAATATTCCTCAATATTGCTCACATCATTGTAAGTTGAATTCGTAGTATAAGGTTTGGAAAGGGGAGTTGTGAATGTAGGGCTGAACTTCGTACAGGAATTGAGGCAAGGGTTGGTGTGAATAAGATTGCGACTGTAGGGAACGTCAGGAAACGTACAGGAATTATATTAGGGTAGGGTTGGTTTGAATAAGAAAGCTGCCATATGTCATATTGTACCATATCAGCCGTGAGTATATTGTTAATATGATATTGTACTATGGCTGTTTTTTTTTTAATGTGGCTTTTGAGTTTAGGAGAAATATGCTGCCCATATACTCCACATTCGTCGCCTTAATTTCATTTATTATTGGCCACTGCATTTTTCAGAAGACTAGGGTTTGTTTGGTCATCCTTTGTACTTTTTACAGTTTCTTCAGGCCTTTTTCGCTTTTTAACTTGTTTGGCAGGACTAGTAGATATTGCTCCTTCACTTTGGAACTAACGCATTTATAGCGTGGATTTGAGAATGTGTCTTTGCAATGGTTTGCTCGAGTTCCAGAAATTAGTTGTTTCGAATTCTGTCTGTACATTATTTTCTATACCACTTTCCGAATAGTGTTCTAAATAACCCTTTTCCCGAAACATAAAATATTGAGTAGAGAGGATTAATAACAAAGCTATGAGCTATGATAATAAATCCAATTTCTGTATAGTTTTAATTACCCTTATTGATTCCAACTATAATCTTATATTTGCTAACGTTGGATACCAACGCCGGATATACAACGGTTTAGAGAAAATAATGTACGTAATGGTAACTAGAGATAGGAAAAACTTTTAGAGACACACCATTGTTGCTTTTAAATAATGTACCACGAATGTCAGCAGCTTTAGCTAAAGAAATCCGCAATAACTTTGCTCAATGTTCAATCAATGATTACTTGTAATTTCATTTATATACCTCAACTAAATTATCTCTTTTTTCTGAATCTATAGTATTTCTGGGCTTATCCTTGTCTAGCAGAAAAGCCATACGTGAAAACTCAAACCATTTCAAAGGTTCATTAATTTTTTACTAAAAAATTTAAAAAAATAGTGCGCTGGAGACCACACGACTGAAGTAAAACTTCTTTAGCTTCACTCATATGTACCGGGTGTACAACTAAGAGAGGTCGCCGGCCATATCTCAGTAACTAGTCATCCCACAGCATAGGAAAAAAATATTTCTTATAAAAGCAGCAAAGAGAAATCGTTAGAAATTATTTATAAGTTCGTATGATGACCGCTAGGGGGCGTAATACAGTATTGAAATAGGAAAAATTGGTTTTATTGAAAATATTCAAAGTAAATCCTAGAAAAGAATGCTGCCATTTAAAAGTATTATAAATTCTAAACATTTTTTATTTCAAACTTTTTTTTCTAATCTGTCAAATAATAGGTGGGGGAAGGGTTGAATATTTATATCTAAAATTGTTGATAACTTTTGATTGGCCTAACCAATTTTAACGAGCTTACTTTTGTTTTCAAGAATAATTATCAGGCTTTTATGTGGTATAATTACTTAATTATGTGGTACAATTAATAGCCGTTTTGTTGAGCGCTAGAGGGCGGTTTGTGTTATTTTGGACTTTTTCAGTGATTTTCTGGCAAATATTAAATACAACGATATAATTTTACTTAAGCTAAAAGAGCATGAAAAAAGATAAAAACTGGCGCAAACCGCAACTCGATATCTTATTTTATTCCGAAATTATTAATTAAACTGTTTTTGAACAATAAAAATAAAACTCCAGAACTCAAATTTTTGTAATAAATAAATTGTTTTATATTTTTAATGGTGTCTTAGATGCTCAAACTATTTTCCTTCATTTTCAATACACAGTCGAAGTCGTTGCGTCGTTGACAGAACCGCTGTTTGGATTTATGCTGTGGGTAAGGAATTTATTGCATTGCGTATTTGGTCCTGCATGTCGTTGTGTGTTTTGGGCGGGGTGACAAAAACTAAATCTTTAATCCTTCCCCACAGATAAAAATCTAGAACAGTCAGATCTGGGGTCGAGCAGGCCAAGGAAAAATACTTCCTCTTCCTATCCACAAACGATATTGTCTAGTTAAGTATTGACGAACTTGAATGGCAAAATGTGCAGGGCAACCATCATGTTGGAAAATTATTGGCCCTCTTGTTTCCAAATCAATATCTTCCAGTAACTAGGAGATTATTTTGCAAATAAATTAAATACACATTTCCAGAAAGTGTTTGATTGAAAAAGAAAGGACCAATAATTTTTCCGCCAATAATTCAGCACCACACATTTACAGTCCATCTGCCTTGGTGTTGAGTCTAGCAAATCCAACAGGGATTTTGTTCTGCCCAATAATGCAAATTATGCAGGTTTACACCACCATCACTGCTAAATGATGCCTCGTCCGTCCATAATATCTTCGAGATAAATCGGGTATCTTCTCTAACTATGTTCAACAGCCAATAACAGAAATTGGTCTGTTATCAAAGTCTTTTTCGAGAAGCGCCTGGTGCAAAACCACGTGATATGGGTAAATGGACTTATTAGTGTTGTAACAAATAAAAATAGGTATCTGTGCTTTTTCAGAATATTTTCTACTGGGTCGAGGGACACTGCCAATTCACTACAAATATTTCGGACGCTTAGTTGAGGGTTTATTTCAATATATGCCTAAATATTTATAACGTTTGCCTCTATGCGCCCTCGCCTTCGTCTTCGATGAATATTGCCGCGAATAATTTCAGTATTTCTTAGCCTGGTAGTTAAACCGGTAAAGACTCTATGATTATTGTGTCTTCTGTCAGGAGATATCTTTGGGCATATATACGGGCTGCAATACGTGCATTTTGCATTAACTCAAAATACACTGCTAGCTACGTTTGGCATTTTTAAAAACTTAAATGATTTCAAAATCTGTCTTCGACGTTACATTTGACATCGATCATAAACCTTTTATCATGGCCTCGAAAATATTTATCAAATTTATTTGTTTCCAAAGCTTACTATTGACTATGTGACGCAATAATGCCAGCGCGGCGACAAATTCCATTGTTCAAAAACATTTTAATTTATAATTTCGGAATAAAATAAGATATGGAGTTGCGGTTTGCGCCAGTTTTTATGTTTTTTCATGCTCTTTTAGCTTAAGTAAAAAAAATTATATCGTTGTATTTAATATTTGCCAGAAAATCGCTGAAAAAGTACAAATTAAAACAAACCGCCCTCTAGCGCTCAACAAAACAACTAAAACGGCTAAGTAATTATACCACATAAAAGCCTAATACTTATCCTTTAAAACAAAAGTAAGCTCGTTGAAATTCGTTAGACCAATCCAAAGTTATCAAGAATTTTAGATATAAATATTCTACCCTTCCCCCACCTATTATTTGAAAGATTAGAAAAAAAAGTTTAAAATAAAAAATGTTTAGAATTTATAATACTTTTAAATGGCAGTATTCTTTTCTAGGATTTACTTTGAATATTTTCAATAAAACCAATTTTTTCTATTTCAATGTTGTATTGCGCCCCCTAGCGGTCATCGTACGAACTTGTAAATAATTTCCAGCAATTTCTCTTTGCCGCTTTTATTAAAAATATTTTTTCCCCTACGCTGTGCGATAAGTAGTTACTCAGATATGGCCGGCGACCTCTCTTAGTTTTACACCCGGTACATATATATTGTATGTATACCCTCTCTTGCTCCGACAGTAATATATGAACCGTAACTCTTTCTCTTTCTATCTCCACTCACTCATATCTCCTTCTCAATGACCGTTCGCCTCGTCCGATTACATTTTTCGTAACGCATTCACCAGCGTACTCTCCAACTCAAGCGTGCATACAGAAGTTATACTTCAAAAAACCTTTGCCTATTTCTATGAATTTTGTACCTTTCAGTTTTTCCCTTCTAAAACTCGATGGAAGTCTTTCCATTTTTTCTTCACGTCTATTACGGATAAGTTGTTTGTTATATTGTTACACCGCGTTTGATTTATTCGGAGTTTTTTGTTGCAACTCAATACCCACCGCTTGTAGATTATTATTATAATGTCACACCGTTTGATATATGAAAGCTTATCTGGAGGTGAGAAGATGATTGATAGAACTGTATTAAATTTAAAATTAAACTTCCTCCTGTATATCTAAATTAACACATTTTTCTTTTTTCCAATAATAAAATATTTGCAACTTAATTTTTGACATTACTTGAATATAATAAATAAAAAAACTTGAGAATAATAAATAAATTAGTTTAAGTAGCTGTTATTAAAACTGATTTTCCACCAGAGATATTTATTAACATCAAGCCTTTAATTAAGTTTTTTTCATGTACTGGTCTATAATTTTCTTATTATTAATTCTGAACATAAAGGTTTAAATCGCCAAATATTTAAAGACTTTTTTATTTTCGAAATCCGGTAACATCTATAAAAATCCATAAAAACTAAGCAAAAGTTAGAAGACAAGTAGTAATTATAGCGTTATAAACATTTTGCTCATTTTTAGTCTCCGGTATGACGGGTATAATAATAAAACTGCTTTTGTTAAATATTATTATTATAGTCAATGGTGATAAATATCCTAAATATGTTGAATTTATGCTTAATATGGCTGAAAATTCTAGAATTTCATACTTTGATTGTAACAAACAAGGTAATTTATATATTTTTTCTGCTTTCTACTATTTGCTTCTAGCCAACGTTTCGACTAATAATTAGTTCATCTTTAGGGCTTCTACAATAGATGGAAAGAAATGGTATTAAATATTTTTTAATTTCTTTGTTTAGCTTGTTAAAACTTTAGCTTCTTTTTTAAACTCTTTTATGTCGTAGAGTTTTAAGAAGGGGGCAAAGGAAATCTTTCAAAAACAGTTACCGAAGTCGTAGTTCTCTCTCTTTTAATTAAAATAGTACATTTTATATGTATGGTTTAAACACAAAACGTACATATAGGAATAAAAATGTAGATATAACAGTTAAAGGATGGTTACGTAGAGAAGGTGTTATTAAAATATATAATTGCGTGAAACTCACTTATATATTTTAATATTTATATGATAAAAATAATATTCCTAAAAAAATAAACAGCTATCTACCCATAATTTCTGCAAACATGAAGAATGATTTGTAAATTTGACAAGTGTAGATGTACCACAGAATGTACAAATTTTCTTGAGTTTGGATAATAAATTTAAGTTATCTTACAACTCAAAATGTCTACTTTTAAAAGACCTGATTATTGATGTGAAATATATTTTTTCCAAAATATCGGGTTTTCCAAAGAGCGAACTCTGAAACGAAATTCTATTGTCAACATCATTACTAATTTTACCAATGCTTCTAAACTTATTGAAAAGTCAAACGACACAAGACATACTTGAATAAAACCATTAAAATAACAAAATAATTTGAACAAACTCAGCCTAACTTATTAGCAACAACATCTGACGAAGGTAATATAACTGTGTTTGCAAAAAAATTTCTTATCAAGGGAAAATAACCCTTTAAGTGACAGAACTTCTTACCGAAAATTATTAAACGATCCCACAAAAACGATACGAAACAAATATAACGAGCTTATAAAACCCGTCATTTTATAAACGCCTAGTCGAATTTTATAGCTCCATCAAGTGTAACAATTCAAAGCGAAGTTTCAACTGCAATAGAACCTGTTATTGAACTATACAAATTGTCTCAAATTTTCTCTATAGTGAATATGACGGTAATCAAATTTTTTTTTAGCAAATTTTAGATGTTTGCAATCATGCCATTGATATGTGTGGTTTACAAAACTTTCCACTGCCCATCCATATTAAAAATAGATTAAGAGATAGAGCGGCACGATTAATTAATTCTCGATGTTCCGTCTCAGTAAATAAGAATTAGTGAAAAACGCGACAACAGCGTGAATAACTGAAGCGCGCTGGTTTGATGTTGCAGCGGTCCTGTCAAAAATATAGACTCTTCTCGCTTCTCTCACGTTACGTTCACGTTCACGACTCAATTTATAACTTTAGGCTGTAGGAAGCATAAAAGCATACAATTTGTACTTTTAATTTTAAATAAATACATAAAAAAGTAAGGAGAGTTTAGTTCCCTCATGGGTGGTCCTTCAAAGAAGATAAAGTGAACCTCGACACAACATTTTGGTCCAATCGAGCGGATTCAAGATCCAAGCAACACGGCCTATGGTGGTAAACAATGGCGGCGAATGGAAAAATCTGAAGCCTGCATCTCGACACACGAATAAGGTTAGATCGTTCTATGCTTCCTATCCAGCCTATCCTTCACGTTAATCCTTCTTTCACGTATTTTCTCGTAGTTATTCTCGTTTCCGTAGTATATTATGTAGTTAGAAATTGGTATTCGCATATTTCATAATTTTATTGACTCGGCCATATTGCAAAAATTCCTTGTTCTCGTTGTGGGTACACGTAATCGGAGCGTCAAGCGACGTTGCCAAATCACTCGATTTTTCACGTATATATTTGTATTTACCGTATATAGTTAATTTACACGAATTTTTGAAACGGTCGTTGATTTTACACGGTGTATCTCGTTTGCCTAAGCATTTGGCATATTGACACGAAAGTATTATCGAGTTTAAGAGCCATTTTTGACAAGAATCGAGCCAAAAATGGGTAAGAACAATATAACCATTGCCGATGATGAAATTCAGGAATATAAGCACGCACGTGAAGTAATATGTGAAAGATTAGATCGGGTTTCTAATTTTTTGCGCGAATATAAAGACGAAATATTTCAAATCGAAACGCGTTTAAAGAGTGTTGAAGACGACTTCTCGGAATTTGATCGGATTCAGACACGGTTAGAGTTCTTATTGCCAGAAGAAAAAGACTACCGTTTAGACACAGAATCTGAATTTTACAGGGTTATCTCGTACGCGAAGAAACTTTTATCCGAATCCGAATTTATTCAACGCGCGAAAATAAATTCTTCCGGTTTGGCAATGCCTCAACCTCAGCAAACGTTGGCATTGGGCACGGGCGCTGTAGCCAAACTACCAGACCTGGGGTTGCCAAATTTTCATGGAAAGTACGAGACTTGGTATGGGTTTATAGATGTTTTTAATTCGGTGGTAAATGATAGACACGACCTCAGTGAAATCGATAAGTTTTTATACTTAAAGATTTGTTGTAAAGATGACGCGCTAAAACTAATTGATTCTTTAGACGTAACCGCGGTAAATTACACGATCGCGTTAGATTTATTGAGAAACCGCTATGAAAATAAAAGGGCAATCATAAATCACCATGTAAATAATATTTTGTTTAATCTGCCAAACGTAGTAAAAGAATCATCCGCCCAGCTACGAAAGCTACTCGACACTTTACACCAACATAAAACGGCCCTTGAAAAGTTAGAATTACCCGTGCGATATTGGGACACGCTTCTAATTCCCATCGTTTTACAAAAGCTTGATGACAGAAGTAAAAGAGAATGGGAAAATAAACAATCGAACAACAGTTTACCAACTTTGCAAGAATTACCCGAATTTTTAACTAAAAAATGCTTCACGCTTGAGGCAATTAACATTAATTTTGACAGTACAAAATCGGCAAATCGCGAAAATACACATCCTCAACCTCAAAAGAAAATATATATAAATAACCCAAAGTGTTTTTATTCCACCCCTAACCCGAATGCCTTTGAAAACAAATGTTATATTTGCCACGAAACAACTCATTTCATCTATTACTGTCCTCGCTTTATAAATCTATCGTTATCCGAAAAATATAACGAAGTAAAAAAGCACAGGTTATGCACGAATTGCTTGAGACCGGGTCATTCAAAATTCGATTGTAAATCCAGCGGGTGTAAGAAATGTGAATTAAAACACAACACATCTCTGCATAACGATCAGTATCGACCCGCAACGAGAAAACCTCCGCCTCACAACGGCAACACTTCCTTTCACCAGCGCCACTTTAGACGGAGAGAAACCGAAGCCACGCCGATGACGTCGCAGCGGGAAAATCAGCAGCAGCAGCAAGCGCAGCAGCAGTCAAGACACGGCGAAGTAAATCAAAGGGATGGAGAAATAAGAAACTTCGATGATTCACGCGACTCGGATGGACGAGCTGATGTCATGAGGGATCAAATTAGGCCGGGCGTTCATAGTTTCTGCAGTATGGATGGTTTTAATTGTAAGGATGTAAATAGGAACGATAATAATGAAATAAATGAACCAAGAATGTCTGATGAATCTATTTCTTACTCGACATTTAATAAAAATCACGTCCTATTATCGACTGCAACGATATTTATTGCCGACAATATGGGGTATTGGCATAAATGCAATGTTTTACTCGATTCGGGAAGCCAGTCAAATTTAATTAGCCAATCCCTATGTAAAAAATTAAATTTATCATGTGAAGAAATAAATTTACCTTTATCTGGAATTAACCAAATCGTAACGAATATCTCGCATCGTGCTTACACAAATATAAAATCGCGATTTAATACTTTTCAGATAGGTTTATCATTTTTAGTTTTACCCGTTATAACAGAAAAATTGCCACTTTTTAAATTTGATAAGTCCTTATTAAATTACCCTAAAAACATTAACTTAGCAGACGAACAGTTTAATGTGCCAAAGGAAATAGACGCGTTACTCGGTGCTGGCATATTTTTTGAATTGCTCGAAAGCGGAAAAATAAAACTAGGAAATAACATGCCAATCCTACAAAAAACCTGTTTAGGATGGATTTTTAGCGGGAATTTAAGTTTTAACGAACAATACGAAAAAACAGTTTGTAATTTTGCGAAAATTACGAATCGGGACTTAGACGAATCTTTAAAGAAATTTTGGCAACTCGAAGAATTTTCGAATGAAAAAATATTGTCAAAAAATGAACAATATTGCGAAAACTATTTTAAAGAAACGACGACGCGCAGTACCGACGGAACGTTTATCGTAAAATACCCGTTCAATCAAAATGTTGAAGGCGAACTAGGCGACTCTAAATCAGTGGCTCTCAAATGATTCAGACACTTAGAAACGCGATTAAATAAAAAAAAAACTTAAAGGATCAATACACGGCTTTTATGAACGAATATGAAACTTTGGGGCACATGACCTTTAAATGTTATTTAGACTCGGACCAATCGATCGCAAATCAATCATTTTTTATGCCACATTCTGCAGTTTTAAGAGACTCGGTAACGACAAAATGCAGAGTAGTTTTCGACGCGAGCGCGAAAAGTGAAACCGGTGTTTCATTTAATGATATGATTTTAGCCGGACCGACTATACAATTAGATCTATTCTCGATTCTTTTGCGATCAAGACTTAGAAAATATGTTATTTGCGCGGACATAAAAATGATGTATCGATGCATTTTAATCGATCCTAGCGAACGCGAGTTTCAACAGATTTTATGGCGAACGAATCCCGATGAACCGATTAAAGTTTATAAACTAAATACGGTGACGTATGAGACGGCAAGTGCACCATTTCAAGCGACCCGGTGCGTAAAAGAGCTTGCTATAAAAAATAAAGAAAAATATCCCAGGATTTCAAAAATTATTGAAGACTCGCTTTACATGGATGATCTATATTTAAGCGTAATTTCGATTAGTGAAGCAATAGAAATTTATCACGAAATCACGGATGTTTTATCTCAGGCCAACTTAAACTTAAGAAAATGGTCATCTAACGAAAGGTCAATTTTAAACTATATTTTACAGACAACCGAAAAACCAGAAGAAAACTTAGTTATATTTCACGACAAGAAAGAACTTAAAACATTAGGGATATTTTGGGATGCAAGTCGGGATATATTAAAATATTCTGTAAACGTTAAAATTAGCAATAATAAAGTTACAAAACGCTCAGTACTCTCTGTCATATCACAAATATTCGATCCCCTCGGACTTATAGGCCCAGCCATAATAAACGCAAAGTTGCTTATTCAAACATTATGGCAACTTAAATTAGATTGGGATGAGGAATTACCCAACAATTTAAAAGAATATTGGTTACGATTTCTTTCACAAATTCCTCTAAATAAAATCGAAATAAATCGTCAAGTTTTGGTTTCTAATCCAGCGACAATCGAACTATATGGGTTTTGCGATAGTTCTGAAAAGGCGTACGGCGCATGTGTGTATTTGTGCTCTGTAAACGAAACCGGCGAAAAACAAATACAACTTCTAACGGCAAAATCTAAAGTAGCACCTATTAAAAAACAGACTTTACCTCGATTAGAGTTAATCGCAGCGCACTTACTCGCGGAGTTAGTATACAAAATTAGGAAAATTTTCGATATTGACATTGGTAAAACTATTTATTTCACGGACTCGACTATAGTGTTATCGTGGCTTAAAATTGAACCATGTAACCTCAAGACCTTTGTAGCTAACCGAGTTGCAAAGATTACAGAAATTTCTAGTATAGGAAATTGGAGACACGTCAAAAATGAAGAAAACGCTGCAGATATTATCTCACGTGGGTTAGACCCAAAAGAACTAATCGAAAACCAAATATGGTTTTACGGACCCGAATTTCTAAGATACGGTTTTCAAAATTGTGTGCTCGATGAAAATTTAGATATGATGGATAATTTACCTGAGTTAAAAACAAAAACAATATCGTTAAATGTTGCGAGTAAAGCGTTAGAAAATGATATAAATATTTTTCACAAGTTCTCGACTATGAACAAATTACGTAGAGTGGTAGCTTATATTAGTAGATTTAAAAATCGCACGTTAAAGAAAATAAAAGCTTCTTCCGATGTATTAACCGTCGAAGAGCTACATGAGTCTGATTTACTTTTAATTCGAAAGGCCCAAGGTGAATGTTTTACGCAAGAAATCGCGAATCTTAAAAAATTGGAAAATGTTTGCAGTAATAGTAAGATTCTCAGTCCACACCCCTTTTTAGATAGCGATGGCATTCTCAGGGTAGGAGGTAGATTGACAAACTCTGATATAGACTATTATCAGAAACATCCAATAATCTTGCCTTACAAACATAAGTTAACTGACCTTATTATTTTAGAGCAACATTTAAAAAACCTACACGCGGGTGTTCAAAACCTGTTATCAGTTATTCGACTAAAATTTTGGCCAATTAACGGCAAGAATGCAGTTAAACGAATAATTCACAAGTGCGTACGATGTTACCGCGTAGCTTCAAAACCAAGTAAGTTTTTAATGGGGTCTCTACCGCGTTCACGAGTCACACCAAGTAGACCGTTCACGAATTGTGGGGTAGATTACGCGGGACCGATATATGTTAAAGAGGGTGCATTACGCAGAAGTAAGTTAATTAAAACATACATATGTAATTTTATTTGTTTCGCGACGCGAGCAGTCCACGTGGAGTTAGTAACGGATATGACGACAGATAGCTTTCTTAACGCGTTAAAACGATTTTGTTCTCGACGCGGCAAACCTAGCGACATATATTCGGACAACGGTTCCAATTTCATTGGAGCAAACAATTATTTTATGGAACTTTATACACTATTAAATAGCAAAGCGCACAATGAGACGATTACCTCATTTTTGGCACGGGACGAAATAAAATGGCATTTCGTACCGGCGCGATCAGCCCATGTAGGAGGCTTGTGGGCGGCATCAGTGAAATCAATGAAGTTTCACTTAAAAAGAGTTCTGGGCAATTCGTCGCTGCGTTTTGATGAAATGTACACATTACTAGTGCAAATCGAGGCATGTTTAAATTCGTGTCCTCTCGTACCGATTTCTAATGATATAAATGACTACATTCCTTTGACACCGTCCCACTTCAGTTCTCCTGAAGCCGATGTACGAGACATTTCCGTATCCAGATTATCCAGGTATCAGAGGTTGCAGCAGCTGTATCAACAGTTTTGGACCCGATGGTCGAAAGAATACCTGGCCAATTTCCAGACACGCACGAAGTGGAAGAAAAACTTCGAGAACACGGTGAAGGTGGGCACGCTTGTGGTTTTGGTGAAGGACAATATGCCACCCTTGCGCTGGCCTATGGCGCGGATTGTGGAGTTGCACCCAGGAGCAGACAACGTCGTGAGGGTTGTTTCAGTTCGCCTGGCTAATGGGACAACGTCAAGAAGATCCTTATCGAAGATTTGTGTTCTACCAGTGGAAGACTTATAAACGTTAAAGTGCTTAAATGATGTAAAAGTAAGAATCCATGTTTTCGTTTATTTCATGTTATGTTATCATAGATTCTAGTTATCTTTAGTACTATTGTATAGTACTATAGTATACTTGTTTTGAAAAGTAGGACTTTTCAACGGGGGCGGCATGTTCCGTCTCAGTAAATAAGAATTAGTGAAAAACGCGACAACAGCGTGAATAACTGAAGCGCGCTGGTTTGATGTTGCAGCGGTCCTGTCAAAAATATAGACTCTTCTCGCTTCTCTCACGTTACGTTCACGTTCACGACTCAATTTATAACTTTAGGCTGTAGGAAGCATAAAAGCATACAATTTGTACTTTTAATTTTAAATAAATACATAAAAAAGTAAGGAGAGTTTAGTTCCCTCATGGGTGGTCCTTCAAAGAAGATAAAGTGAACCTCGACACAACACTCGAAATCCTTGACATATGAAGAGATAAAACAATTTTTCAATGCTCATTTTGGCGATTCAGAAGATTTATCTTTACTTATTCAAGATTTACAATGAATTAGACAATTAAAAAAATTAAAATCCTCTAATATTCGTGAATCGTTTAGAAGTTTTAAATTCAAAAATTCATCCTAATATTCAAAAATCCAATTTATCTGTTAATCAAAAACAAGCACCGATTATTTTATTAGAATACATAGCGTTAAATACATTATTAACTGGTTTACAATCTCATATTGCACATATAATTCGAGCAAGTAATTCAAGTACTTCTAGAAGCCGAAATAAGAATTAAACATGAATTACAATTATCATATTTTAAAACTCAAAACTCTCAATTAAGACAAACACAACTAGTATTTCAAAAGAAATTAAATACAAGAACACAAAATTGCAATACTAATCAAAATAATTCACAGCAATCTTATGGTCTTAGAACAATCTTAAATTTCAAGACCAAATTACCAACAATTCAAGAAAGACCTCAATTTACTCCAATTCCTCAATTTCAACAAAATCAAAGACCATTAGTTATTCAAAGTAATGGTCTTTGAGAGCACATATTATTAATTATTCTGATAATAACAAGTTTTATCCTGAAGAGTATATTTATTTAAATATTGAACAATAAGAAACATATTGTAACGAAATTCGGGAACACACTTTTATTGTCAACGTCAAAAACGCTAACCTAACTCGCCTTGACTGTCGTTTAATTGTTTCCAAGGTAAAAAATGACTAAACAATTAAAACTGAATGAATTGTCACGAAGCGCGTCCTTTTTAATACCCGATGGAACAGTTTCGAAATATTTAGAATTATCTTCATTGTTTTTGCTCAAAGAGACCAATAATTTTAGGAGAATACTGACAGTCAAAGCAAGCAAGTATACAAATTCTAGAAAATTCGCAAGATGGCGTGCTAACGAACAACACGTAGTCTATAGTCGTCGCTCTACAATTTTTGTAAAAAGTTAAGTTTAAAGTGAGTTTTTAGTACCAGTGTTGTGATCTAAGGGTAGCGGAAGGGCCCTTTTTTATATTTTGCTTCCTGTCTATTTATCTGCCGCCATCATGGTTCTTTCATCTAGTGATATTCGAGAGATCAAGTCTGTTATTATAGGAGTTTTTACCGATAAATTTCTAGAAGAAATAGCCGGTAAGGTTGCAAACATGGTCGAAAAAAAGTTTGAAGAGCAAATTCTTCTTCATACAAAGGAAATTGCTTTAGCAAAAACGGAAATCTCCGCCCTACAGAAAGAAAATAAATTAATGCGTAGCCGTTTGGATGACCAAGAACAGTCCCTGCGCATTAACAACATTCGCATTTTTGGATTTCAATCTGGTCAGAATGAAAACCTGCAGGAAAAAGTAACTAGACGATTTAATGACAAAATGAATGCGAACATTCCAAATTCTGCCATAAAAATATGCTATAGGATCGCACCAAAATTGCAAAGCAATAAGCCGCCGGCAGTACTAGTGCAGTTTGCGTCTGAAGCAGCCCGGGCATCAGTTCTCAAACAGCGAAAATTGTTGAAATCTACGGGTATCCAAATAAAAGAGGACCTAACAAAAGATCGATTGTGATTATTCGAAAAGGCGGTTAAAGTGTTTTCTTACAGAAGTGCTTGGGTTTTGCATGGTAGTGTATATGTGAAGTGTAAGGATAATATAGTGCATCGAATTTCCACACAGCAAGATCTAGATGACATTGTTAAAACTCAAAACTAAAAGGTACTGTAAACTCCTTAAATATTGTTTTTTTTTGGATTGTTAATACATATTTTTTATTTATTAAACTTAAGAGCATAGAAAGACTCGGATTTAAGAGTAATAGGTATATTACTTCTATTTATCTGCTATTTTTTGTTTTGATTTTGCATTAGAAGATTTACATTTTTGTTATTTTTAGAGAATTTACTTGTGTAAAATGAAAATTGGACACCTGAATATTAGATCAGTGTTTACTAACTTTAATGATTTTAGAATTTTATTTGAGGCTCAAAACTTTGATATTTTTTTTCTCACCGAAACATGGTTATCTGAAAACGATAAATCTGATGCTTTTCAAATTCAGGGTTACAAGTTTTTACGGTGCGACCGAGTCGGTAGGGGTGAAGGTATAGCGGCTTATGTCAGAAATAATATTAAACTTCAAACTTTTTCTTTTGATTTTAACCTAAGTAATGAACTTGAATATTTGTTTTTAAAGGTTACCCTAAAGTCGCTTAGTTTGGCAGTTGGGGCTATGTATAGACCTCATGATCGAAATATGAATAGTTTTATATCAGTTTGTGATAATGTTTTTTCCTACGTATGTCCCATTTTTGATCAGGTCATATGTTTGGGAGATTTTAACTCAGATTTTTTTGACCTTGGCAATCCCATTGCTTCCTGTTTGCAGTATTATAACTTGAGTCAAGTAATTAGTGAGCCAACTAGGACTACGCAATATACCAGCAGACTTCTGGATCCTATATTTTTAACCTGTCCTGATCGGGTAATTTGATCTGGTATCTTAGATACAAACCATATTTCGGATCATAGCCTGACGTACTGTATTTTGAATATATCTGTAACAAAAGGAAAACCTAGAATAATAAATATAAGAGACTATAAAAATTTTACCTTTGATAATTTTGAACAGGATTTAGAAAGGAAGGATTGGCATAGCTTTAGGGAAAATGATGTTGATAGAAAGCTTAATATTTTGAATCAGCATATTCTCTCTATTTTTGATCAGCATGCGCCTATTATAACCATAAAAGTCTCCAAATTCAAAGCACCCTGGCCTACTCCTAACTTGAAACTCATTATGAAACAAAGAGATAATGCTTTACAAAAATTCAAGCGAAGTCGTTTCCAGATTGATTGGGATGAGTATAAACAACGTCGTAATTTTGCATTGACTTGCGTACGGAGGGAGAAAAAAGCCTATTTAGATAACTTAGCTAAAAATCACACTAATCCGAAACTTCTTTGGCAATCCTTAGGTGATTTAAATGTTAAAATCCTAAAGTCCTATGACCTTCCTAAGGAATTATCTAATCCGCAAGAAATTAACAATTATTTTTGCAGTTTTTTGCAGTGTCACCTGACTGTGAAAATCAAATTAAATTTTTTAATAGCAATTTTTATAATTTAAATAATTGTTTAAAATTAGAATTTGCTACAATTGAGCAGATAAGTCATATTATTAATAAGGAATTACACTCTAATGCATATGGTGTAGATGGCATATCGGCAAGAATGCTAAAATATTGTAGCCCATTTATTGATAAATATATTACTCACCTCATAAACTACTGCCTAGAAAAGCAATATTTTCCTCGTCTTTGGCGTACTGCAATCGGTAGGCCTATTCCAAAGACATCCGACCCTAAGGACTTTTCCGACCTTAAAATAGTCAGTATTTTGCCAACGTTTTCAAAAGTTTTTGAAAAATTTGTTTATAAACAAATATACCAATATGTATGTGAAAAAAATATAATTCCAAACTATCAGTGTGAGTTTAGAAAAAACTATTCAACGGCGACTGCCTTAGCTACAGTAATCAGTGATATAATTGAGGCCTATGTTAAAGGTGATAACGTTATTTTAGCTCTTTTAAACTTTTCAAAAGCGTTTGACACCATTGATCATAAATTATTAATAGCTAAATTAAAATATTACGGCTTTCATTATTCGCTGATTAATTTAATATCTCCCTACCTAAAAGACAGGTTTCAGTGTGTCTCGTGCAATGAGAGGCTGTCTGATTCTATCTCCATTTTATCTGGTGTTCCTCAGGGTAGCGTGTTGGGTCCTTTACTGTTTTTGGTATATACTTCTATTATTTTGCAGTCAGTAAAACATTGTAAACGCCAAGCCTATGCTGACGATACACAACTTTATTTTAATTTTAATTCTTCTAATGTTTTATTGGCAAATACATTAATTAATAAAGATCTAAAAATTGTAAGTGAACTCTCAGCACAACATAATTTAAAATTGAATGCCTCAAAATCTTTATTACTAATATTTGGCCCTAAAACGAAAATTGATTTTATTAGAGAGCATTTAGATGTAAATATTAATGGTGTAGAGATTCCTGTTGTTAAAACTGCAAGGAATTTGGGTATGTGGGTGGACACTGATATAAGATTTAAAATGCATGTTTCTAAGATTACACAAAAGGCCTACCTTTCGTTAAAACTTTTATATACCAGCAGACATATCTTAAGCCAACAACTTCGAAAGAATCTATGTGAATCACTAGTGTTGTCAAATTTTAATTACTGCGATTTTATCCATGGACCCTACTTGGATATCAACACAAAGTATAGAATCCAGAAAGTTCAAAATACTTGCGCTAGACTAATATTTGGCTTAAGAAAGTATGATCGTATTAGTGCTAAAATTGAGGAGTTGGGATGGTTAAGAATGGAAGATCGTAGAGCTCTTCATGTGGGTAACTTTCTTCATAAATTAATGAAATGCCCCAATGCTTTTTATTCATTAAAAGATAAATTTGTTTTAAGAACTCTCGTACATTCACGAGTCCTACGTATTTCAAGTTCATTTACTATTCCTCGTCATCGGACGGCCTTATTTAAACGAAGCTTTGTATATAACAGTATTAAATTATATAATAGGATTCCTGACAGGTTAAGATCTTTAACATATACCAAGCTTAAAAAAGCGTTTAAAGTTTTTATTATAAACCAGGAATTATGAAAGGTGAGTGCATCAGTTATTAAATTATTATTCTGTTAAATTTTTTATTTGTTACAATGATTATTATTATTGTTTAAAAATGATAATATTATCTTTTATCTAAAACTTGTAATATTTAGACATTATCATTTTTTTTAAATTATTTTGGGTACTTTTAAGTCATTACTTTAATTTTGCTAGCCAAACACAATGTATTTTTGTTTTATCTCTTTTAAGTGTAAATCTTAATTTTATTTTGTTTATAGTGTATTAGTAAATAAGCCAACTATGGTGCTTCAGTGGTTAAGTATGAATAGCTATTGCAGCTAGACTTCGCCACTGCTTGCACCTATACCATTAAAATTTTAAATTAATGTTTTATACTACTTACTTATGTATTTTGTGGTATCTAATAAAAGACGATTTATTATTATTATTATTTACAATAATGTGGGTATCATTTATTTTTAGTTTTAATGTTTCTTTTAGTTTTAAGTGCAATAATAATTTGGTTTGGTATATTTGACTTAATCTTTTACAACGCGACAACACTGTTAAATCAACAGCGGCACAGTTCTGACGAAAAGGCTCATGCGCGCGATTAGACGGGCGCGGCCGAAATAAAAGAGGAAGTTGGATTAGTCTCAAATCTGGGGCCGGTCGATAAATAATCGTTTAAGGGGCGAGTACGACGACACGACGTAAAAAATGACGAAAAGCCGGAAAAGACGTGAAAACGCTAATCCAAGCGGGGTTTGTTTTTCTTAAAGAGTATTTAAGGTGAATCCAGACGGGGTTGCTCTTAAAATTAGTTTGTTCGCGCCGTTTTGCACCTAAATTAAGTTGTAAACAGAACTGTCCAGTTCAAAGTTTTGTACAATATTTACCGCCGAGTTTATTTGTTAATTAAATCAGTGCTTACATATTAATCGGGTCGTTTTATTTCGTCTGTATTGCTAAGAATGAACCTAGACACGAATAAAAAACCTACATTTTTGGGGGCTCAACCGGGATAACGGATAAAAGATAACGGATAGTGATCGCTCTTAGTGATATCGGTCTGTGATAACGATCGAAGGGGAATCGGCAATAAAACGATAAAAGTTCGATTAACAATGGGTTACTATGTGCAGTTAAGTAATCAGTTTATTAGTGTGTGGCTCGCTAAGACTGTAAGTACTGATTGATTTATTTGATAGACAATAAGCACTTGTTTGGTAAAGACATCATCATAGTGCGAGGTTACTCAGAAATTCGAATCTTATCTTGTGCTAAAAGCCGATAAACAATTTTCCGTAATTCACCGAACTCCGCGATTCTTGGATGGTTATTCGCTGTTGCCAAGTTGGTATGTTAAAGACCAGAGAAATTCCGTTGTGCCCGAATTTTCTTTGAGTGTGAGAGGCTGATGGGATTTTGTTTGCCTGACGGAGCTGGGGAGTAGGGTTTGGAGTTTCAATGGAATGCGACGTTGCCTATATGCTTCTGTATCCTGTTTGATGGGCTTACAAGGGGACAGATGGGTTAAAGAAGACGATTTTATGGTGCCTAGACGTTTACTGGATTAAGTGAATTTTGTGAACAGGTTTGGTTGACAGAGTCGAGGTAGGATGCATGCAACATTAATGTGGAAATGTGTTTTTGTCCTGAATATGTCTTATCTTTTGCGTTTATGAAAATAATTTTTTTTTAAATAGGTATTTCATTATTTTGGTATTTATTTTATCACTTTAGTGAATATAATATGTCAATGGTCCATTTTGAAATATTAATGCGAGTATTACGGTTAATCTGAATTTTGTTTAAAGTAACTGTATATTATTAGTGTATTTTCCTCGCTTATTTTTAGGTTAGTGTTTATATATTATACTTACTTACTTTGTGGATATTTTTTGTTTTGGTCTAAAAGTTTGGTAGAATTTAAAGTTTCAATTTTAGGTGTAATTTAAGTGTATATTTTTGGTATACCTTTTTGGATTCGCGACGACAAAAATTTGAAATAATTTTGTAACGAAGTTACAAGATTTTGTCTTTATTTCATAGTAATAAGGGTAAGCCCAGGCAGTCTTTTATAAGACAACTTAGATAATTTTGCTCCGTTAACATTTTAACCTCTAAATTTATAATTTACATAACAAAAAGATACATTTTAAGCTTTACCTGTGAGTTATGAGGGGTTTATAATTGTAAACATATATAAAGAAACCAACTTAAAGAGGTTTCTAGCCTGATAGTATCCTGGAAAGGTTTGATTTCTTATAGGTTATGCCTAGTTCTCCGTTGACTATGTTGTAGTCTCTGGCCTTATTGTTTTCAGCCCTGGTTATTCTTAGGATTATAAAGAACCACAAATGCCTAAAACTGAGAGGGTTTTCATCACTATGCTTCCAGTTTTCCGGTTATTTTCATGAAATTTTCCTTTCATGCTGTTGCATTGTTTACATGTTCTATTTTGCAAGTTTCAAGGTTTACCTACCTTGAGAAGCCCTGTTAAATGAAGAAGCATGCTCGGTGTGGCAAAATATAATATAAATCATGATTCAGTTTCCCGTAGTTTTCCTGAGAAGCCGGTTTTCTGGTACACATGTGGCCAGCTTTTGTCCCGCTGTTTTCACCTAGAAATACCCGGTTTTGAGAGCTGAAACTAAGTTTGTTTACCATATGGGGCCATAGCCTATAAATCCGTACCGTTTTCACGAGGAAAAATTCTATTTTCATTAAGTTTTCCCAATTGCATTTTTATTCAACGATTGGTTCCGAGGATGTTCGTGAGTCGTCGGCACCCAAATTCCTGCGATGGGTATAAAAAGGTTCCAGGTCCACCAAGGATTCACATTCGTCGCAGTAAGGTCGTGCCACACCTTTCGAGCGAAGTACCAGTAATTTTTCCATATTTCAATACCGTTAAATTTTCAATATTTACGTTTAAATTTGTCTTGACGTTGACAGTGTGAATTGGGTTAGGTAAGAGCCACCTGTTGACAGTTGACCGGCCGCTTCCAAGCTCGCGTATTAAGCTCTTTATCGAATCCATTGCTATTGATATCGTTCCGTCCCGTTCCGTTTTATTTAATTTTAAAACTGTGGTTTGGACACTATCTTTCTTCGTGTTTTGTAGGGCAAGCCACAGTCGCGAATATTATTAACTGGTGCCTGGACAGTATCTTTCTTAGTGTTTTGTAGGGCAGGCAGCAGCGCGTTTTTGTTAAATTACTATCTGGATATTTTTTCCATTAGTACCATTGACCTAAGAAATGGATTTTTCCATTTCCACTATCTTTCTTCGTGTTTTGTAGGGCAGGTAGTAAACGGGTGATTAAACCAAGGTTTCATTGATTCCGTTCGCGAAAAGTTACATTCTTGTTTGCAACCAGAGAAACACTCACTGCGAATTTCTTTTGTATTTAATTGATAATTTTTATTGTTGACTTTTTATTTTCTGCTCTGTCCGCGGCCGTACCGTTCCGTTTAATGGTTTGATTGATGAAAACTACTGCTTGGACACTATCTTTCTTCGTGTTTTGTAGGGCAGGCAGTAGCCGCGTTTATTAATTATTACTTGGCTTCTCAAGATGGTGAGAGACGAGTAATAACCGAGTCCGTGATGTCATAATTACTATTCGTATAGCAACAGAGCAGAGATAAATGTTAACCGATTGATTGAGATTGCTTCGCTTGATTGGTGTTGAGTTTCCGGCTTTGCTTAACGAATGTCATCCGTAACCGCTTGTACAAAACATCATAACCCCGTCCCTTAAATCATACTATTTTGCGTCATTAATAGAGTGCTGAATTTTCCGGTACATTTTCCCAAAATAACTCCCTGTGCTTAATCATAGAAATTGGTAATGGGGATTGTTAGATTTTAAGGACACTTTTATTCATTTAGTTTTAAGCAACCAAATCTGTTACTTATTAGTATTTGTAATAATAAAGATTAAGAGCAATAAGATCTCATTATAACCGGACAGTCTACTTTCAATCTTTACCTGGTTTCTCCACTGTCTAAAGGCTTACCCGAGAGGCTAGAGGGGACTCTAAGCTCCTTTAATTACTAAGAGTGGCGCCCGAGGCATTTTGTCGACTTTTTCTCCTATTACTGTAAAGAAATAGTGAGGGAGGTTGACGGATACCCTGCGACGTCAAAGGGTAGAGGGTGGACATACGGCAAGTACGTAAGTATAACACCCCCCGCTACAATTTTTATCTAAAAAAAAAGAGCCCGTTCCGTCAAAACTGTCAGTGAGGTTTTGTTTAATATTTAATTATTATAAATTTCGAGTACAAAATGTCGACGTTGGGGGAAATTGAAAAGGTTGAGCAAAATATAACCAATGCAAAGTTAAAGACGGTTAAAGTATTACATACTATTATTGGTGGCGATGAAGGTCGACCGCGTCAAGTTAGAAAAGATTTACGAAAATTCACGGGTTTTGGTTTCGGTAAACAGTCTGATGAATCTGTAAGTAAAGTGAGAGATGTAAAAGATAGGGTATAGCTAAATGATCGTGTTTCGGTGTGTAATATATTAAATCTGGAATATACAGGAAGTCATGACCAAGTTGTGAATCGGGTATGTTCGTTTCTTAATGACTTGTCAGTGGTAAGTGAAAATGACCAAGACGAAGATGACGGTGAGGATCAATATAGTGAAGATGAAGATGAAGAAGAAATAGATAATGACGACGAACCACCAGCTCAAGTGAGACAACGAATGTTGGAACAGCCAAAGCAACGAAATTCATTCGCTTTAACTTTCAGGGACGTTGACGACAGCATACGCCGTTTTGATGGGAAAGATGATTATCCAGTTAATAAATGGATACAAGATCGAAGAAATCGCCCACCTTACTGGGTGGAATGATTTGCAAAAACTGATATTTGCGAAAAAATCCCTTACTGGACTTGCTAAGTTGTATGTTCAGTCAGAAAAAGGAATAATGTCTTGGATGACACTAAAAAGAAAATTACAAGAGGAGTTTGAAGTAAGAGTCAGTAGTGCTCAAGTTCACGTTGATGTTGATGACTAGGAAAAAGAACTACGCAGAATCTGTGCAGGAGTATGTACTGGTTATGCGGGAAATTGGAAGCCGCGCTAAAATTGAAGCGAAAGTGGTCATTCAATATATTATCTGTCGGAAGAATCTGACGGAATCAATGATGACTCGGCTAATAAAATTGTACTTTATGCAGCCAAAAATTTTATCGAGTTTAAAGAAAAAATAAAACTATATGACCAAGTAAGACAGAAAAAAATTGCACCAGTGTCAGACAATAAAGGGCCCATAAAAGGAAGTTTTATTAAAAAAGAAAACTTTAGGGAAGTTAAGCAAGAGAACAAAAGGCAAGAAAGTAAAGGAGCGATAAAGAAGGGGAATAACATGAATTGTTTCAATTGCGGCCAACTAGGCCACAGGTCTGTTTCATGTCCAGAGAAAAGTAAAGGTATGAAGTGCTTCAAATGTAACGGTTATGGACATATCTCCACTAACTGTTCGAAACCAACTACTGATAATAGAGAGGACAGAAATCAGGAACCGACGAGAAGGATGAACATTATCGAGACAGTACCTAGCAATGGAGTGCGACTAGTAATAAACAATGTACAATTAATCGCGTTATTAGACACAGAAAGTGATATTAGTGCCTTACGATATGACTTTTATCAAAACTACTTCTGAGATGTCCAATTAGACAAGGAATTTATCCCTCTGAAAGGACTTGGTTTGAACAAAGTGATGACTCTGGGATCTTTTTGTCAAAGCGTTATGGTTAATGACGAAGAAGTTGAATTAAAATTTCACATTATTCCCACAGAAGCCTCTAATTTTAGGGCAATTATAGGAAATGATATTTTATCTCTGGTTAACATAAGTTTTGTAAATAATGAGATAATAATTTACAAGAAAGATAAGGAGAATTTTTTAATGCAGATCACTCTGGATGAAGAAAGAGCCATCGATCTGAAACATATTGAGAATGTAAGCCAACGAGAAAAAGTAGAAGAATTATTAGAAAACAGTCGGCTAAGTGTAAGGAAACAGACATAAAAATGAGTATTATTGTGAAAGAAGCAGAACCTATTTATCAAAGACCCAGAAGACTGTCTGCGCCTGAGAAAGAAATTGTCGATAAACAAATTCAAGAGTGGCTATGTGAGGGCATTATTAGGCCTAGTTCTTCCGACTATGCCAGCCCGATTGTGTTGGTAACCAAAAAAGATGGAAAGACTAGAATTTGTTGTGACTAGAGAATTAAATAAGGTTGTTGTTAAGGATAGGTTTCCGCTCCCTCTTATTGAAGACGTGTTAGATTGCCTTCAGGGTGCAAAGTCTTTTAGTACCATTGACCTAAGAAATGGATTTTTCCATGTGCCTATAGAAGAAAAAAGTGTCAAGTACACCTCATTCGTGACGCCGAGTGGCCAATTTGAATTTTTGAGATGCCCTTTTGGATTGTGTAATAGTCCAGGTGTCTGCCAAAGATTCATTA
The DNA here is from genome assembly GCF_022605725.1 of Anthonomus grandis grandis. Taxonomy (NCBI): domain Eukaryota; kingdom Metazoa; phylum Arthropoda; class Insecta; order Coleoptera; family Curculionidae; genus Anthonomus; species Anthonomus grandis. The sequence continues at coordinate 42,806,476 of NC_065548.1, forward strand.
GTCACATTTTCAGAGAATTGACTAAAGAAAACATAGGAATATACTATATGGATGACTTGATTGTGCTGAGTTCGACGGAGGAAGAGGGCATTACTAGGCTGGAGAAGGTATTAGACTTGGCCAGGGACTATGGACTGGATATCAAGAAAGAAAAATGCCAGATTCTTAGGACGAAGGTCAATTTCTTGGCATTCATTATAGAAAATGGAAAGGTACGACCATCCATTGAAAAAACTCTGGCAATAAGGAAGTTCCCACAGCCTACCACGTATAAGCAGATTCAGTCTTTTCTCGGGTTAACTGGATTTTTCCGAAAGTTCATACCCTCTTACTCATTGATTGCTAAGCCCTTAAGTGACCTGCTAAGAAAGGAACAGAAATTTCAATTTGGCGAAAAAGAGCAGCATGCGTTCGATAAGTTAAAAGAACTCTTAACTAGTGAGCCAGTGTTAACTTTATACAAACAAGGTGCTGAGACCGAACTGCACACCGATGCATCGAAACATGGGTATGGGGCATGCCTGATGCAGAGGTCAAATGAAGATAATAAATTTCATCCGGTGTATTATATGAGCCGAAAAACGTCACCAGCTGAACAGAATTATAGTAGCTATGAGTTAGAAGTATTAGCTATTATTCAAGCCGTAAAAAAGTTCCGCGTGTATTTACTTGGAAATAAATTTAAAATTTTGACGGACTGCTCTGCTTTCCAAAAGACGATGGACAAAAAGGATTTAACCACACGGGTGGCCAGATGGGCGTTATTGTTAGAAGAGTACTCATACGAAATTGTTCATCGAAAAGGGACGCAGATGGCTCATGTGGATGCGCTGAGTCGCTACACAGTTGCCATGGTGATTCACACAAGTTTTAGTAACGAAGACGGACTGGTGCCGCGTCTCAAGGTAGCTCAGAACAAGGATGAGTTTATTGAAGCTATTAAGCAGATAGTTAGTAAGGAGGAGTATAAGGATTACTTTCTAAAAAATGACATTTTGTATAAATATTACAATGGTTTAGAGTTAGTGGTTGTTGTTCCTAAATTAATGGAGTCGGAGATTATACGAAGGGCGCACGAAGTTGGACATTTTGGGATCCCTAAAACAGAAGAAATTGTAAAAAGGGAATTTTACATCCCAAAATTAAAGGAGAAGATCCAAAGCTGCATAATAAGCTGTGTTGCATGTATTCTAGGGAATAAAAAGGAAGGGAAAAAGGAGGGTCTCCTACACCCTATAAATAAAAGTGACTTACCCTTACATACTTACCATGCAGACCATTTGGGTCCATTGCCTTCAGGAACAAGAGCTACCAACACATCTTGGTAATTATTGATGATTTTTTAAAATTTGTATGGCTATATGCCACCAAATCAACGACGTCCAGGGAGACGATTGAAAAGTTTAAAATACAACAAAAAACTTTTGGGAACCCAGTACGAATTATCACTGATAGGTGATGCCTGCTACAGAATTTGCACTGCTACAGAATTTGCAGAATATTGCAAAGAAGAGGAAATTCAGCATGTTAAGATAACGGTGTGCCCAGAAGTAATGGGCAAGTAGAAAGAATAAACAGGATTATAATTCCTGTACTAACTAAGCTAAGCTTCGATGATCCGCAAAAGTGGTATAAACATTTAGATGTAGTGCAACGAACTTTGAATTGTACAGTCCAGAGGAGCATCAATGCTACCCCATTAGAAGTCTTGACGGGAGTTAAGATGAGAAATAAAGAGGACCTACGTGTTAAGGAGCTTTTGGAAAAGGAAGCTGTCGATTCTTTTAATGAGCAATGGGACGAACTGAGGCTGCAAAGCAAAGCTCAAATTCAAAAGGTGCAACAAGAAAACCGTTAACGCTATAATTTGAGGCGAAGAGCACCCAGGAAATACAAAAACGGAGACTTAGTCGCTATTAAGAGGACACAGTTTGGTCCTGGACTAAAGCTGCATAGGAAGTACTTAGGCCCCTATGAAATTGTGAAAGTGAAAGCTAACGAAAGGTTCGACGTTGCCAAAGTGGGATATCATGAGGGACCTATGAAGACTTCTACATGTTCTGAGTTTATGAAACCGTGGGTTGATTATGCGAGCGAATCCGAGTCGGATTAGTGGTCAGATATGGCCGAATGTGGGTATCATTTATTTTTAGTTTAAATGTTTCTTTAGTTTTAAGTACAACAATAATTTGGTTTGGTATATTTGACTTAATCTTTTACAACGCGACAACACTGTTAAATCAACAGCGGCACAGTTCTGACGAAAAGGCTCATGCGCGCGATTAGACGGGCGCGGCCGAAAGAAAAGAGGAAGTTGGATTAGTCTCAAATCTGGGGCCGGTCGATAAACAATCGTTTAAGGGACGAGTACGAAGACACGATGTAAAAAATGTCGAAAAGCCGGAAAAGACGTGAAAACGCGAATCCAGACGGGGTTTGTTTTTCTTTAAGAGTATTTTAAGTGAATCCAGACGGGGTTGCTCTTAAGATTAGTTTGTTCGCGCCGTTTTCCACCTAAATTAAGTTGTAAACAGAACTGTCCAGTTCAAGGTTTTGTACAATATTTACCGCCGAGTTTATTTGTTAATTAAATCAGTGCTTACATATTAATCGGGTCGTTTTATTTCGTCTGTATTGCTAAAAATGAACCTAGACACGAATAAAAAACCTACAATAATATAACCTAAATAACCTAAATTGGGGCCAAAATGAGGCTCTCGAACAAGATGAACTACTTAAAAAATAAACACTATAGATAAAAATAATCAACCAAACGTAAGTAGAACCCTAAAGAAAGCCTACGAATCAACTTTAACTACAGAATACTAAAAAAATTGTACAAAAACTAGTAGAATAATTAACGTATTTATATTTTCATAATAATATATTAATTATCAGTCAAATTTTCCTCTAGGTATCGATCCAAATCACCCACCAATCCATCAAGCTTCTTCAGAACTCAATCAGGAAACTTAAACTTTAATGATCAATGATCAAGAGAACTCTCAACAACAAAAATTATGTTAAAATGATGAAAAAACATGTAAATCCTTTTCTTTCACTAAATTCAGAAAATCCTTATTATGTTAATGACGCAACAAACAAATATAAATTATTAATTGATACAGGTGCTTTAATTTCCATTTAAAAAGATAAAGTTGCTAAAAATGATCGAGATCATCTAAAAGAAAATTTAATTGTACAAGGAATACTATGATTCTACGATTGTTCTTTTATGGATTAATATCGAACCTTGCAGACTTACAACGTTTGTGGCAAACCGAATCGCAAAGATAAGAGAACTGTCAGGCGTAACTCAATGGAAACACGTTAAAACAAATTCGAATGCGGCAGATATTATTTCACGTGGCTTAAATCCAAAAGAATTAGTCAACAATAAAATTTGGTTAAACGGTTCAGAATTTATTTTACATAAAATTATTCCTAATATGACAAACTTTCCAGAAGTTAATATTGAAGAGTTGCCAGAAATAAAATAAAATTTCTTATCTTTGGTGAATCGTAATGAAAAAACTGATACAGGTAATAAATTTGATATCTTTGAGAGGTATTCGACATTTCCAAAGCTAGTTAGAATCATTGCCTATATTCAAAGATTTAAAACTCGTTGTTTAGAAAAGAAACCCATTTCAGAATTTTTAACTTCTGAAAAGATCGAATGTTCTGAAAGGAGATTAATTAAGTTAGCTTAGCTGCAATCTTTTAAACAAGAAATTAACGATATTAAAAAGCATAAATCGATTCAACATAAGCAAAGTAAAATCTTAAATTTAAACCCCTTTATAGATGAGAAAAATATTTTGAGAGTAGGAGGTCGGCTATCAAAATCGGATTTATCATATAATCAACAACATCCTATTTTACTGCTAAATAAGCACAAATTAACTTATTTAATAATTTTGCACTATTAGGTATTCAGAACTTATTATCTATAATCAGACTAACCTATTGGCCGGTAAACGGTAAAAACGGGATAAAATTTGTAGTAAGATCCTGTGTCAAGTGTTATCGTGCAAATCCTCGGCCGTGTAAATTTTTAATGGGAGATTTACCAAGTAGCAGGATAATCCCTAATCGGTCTTTTACCAATTGCGGTGTCGAATATGCCGGACCTATTTTTATTAAGGATGAAATTTTACGTCGCCGTAATAAGCTAATTGAAACTTACAACTGCATTTTTGTCTGCTTTTCAACTCGTGTCTGTTATATTCAATTGGCAACTGATTTAACTTCTTCTAGTTTTTTAAACGTATTAAAAATATTTTGTGCTCGAATAATGGTTTAAACGTCGTCGGGGCTAATAATCATTTTACCGAACTTTTTCGTCTTCTAAATGATACTAGTCATAAGGAGACAATTTCTAAGTTTTTATCAGAAGACAAAATTTCGTAGCATTTCTTACCTGCGCGGTCACCCCATATAGGTGGTTTTTGGGAAGCAGCCGTGAAATCGATTAAATTTTATTTGAAGCGCGTGCCTAACCCCCGTTCATTTTCTAATCGGGAACTCACTGGCAAGTCCACCTGAAGAGGATGTCCGTGATATGAATTCTACAAAGCTATATTAATATCATCGCTTGCAACAGTAAAGGCAGCAGTTTTGGCAGCGTTGGTCCAAGGACTATCTTACATAGTTGTAGACTCGTTCCAAGTGACAGCGTGACCTTCAGAGTGACTCTTTGGTTGTGTTCTTAGAACATTGAAAGACTAGAATTAGAAAACAACAACTTTGTTTGAGTCCAACATTTGCACAGGGGCAAGAGGGGTGTTTTGTTTACATACATATCTGCCAAAATTTTTAGCTATAGATATTAACCACCATTATAACGTTAATTTAACTTATTTGTGTTATATTTTACAGGAAAATTTAAAATAAAAAATATAAATAGAATTAACCTATTTTAGGAAAAAATATAATATCCTTAAACAAAAAAAAAAACAAAATGATTAACATTCTTATTCCTAAAACTGCTTCTAAAAAATTTGAAGCGACAACACCGGAAGCATAAGCACCCGCGCGATACGCGTCGAGTCATCTGTAAAATGGCTCTTTGTTTATATTCGGGATTTGTGTATTTTCTTTCATTTTTGGTTTAAAAAGAAAAAAGGTCACATTTTACTGTTTTTTTTTAAATTGCTAGGATGGCAAAAACTTGTGTCGATTCAAGCCAATCTTTTCACAAGTAAGTACTGATACTTTCATAACGTCACATCATGGGGCTACCATCATCATAAACGTAGAATAGGGGATCTTATAGAAATAAATCTAATAAAAACTTAAATGTGAAAGTGTTCGTGAAATACAAAAATCTTTACATTTTTAAATCTAAATATTATTTTGAAAATATTCATCTATTAGGCTATAAAAAATATAAAACTAGAGTTTTGTCCATGGTTTTATTATCAGGATTTTATGTTTTTTTTGTTGTTTTGGCAAAAAAAGGGATAATACCTATGTAGTTATGTTTTTTTTTTAATATAAACATTAGGTAGATAGGTGAAATTACTAATTTTTTATTACCTTTAAAGAATTTTGAAATTTATTTAGATGTTGATATCTATGTATAAAGTTAATTTTGCCTTTCCCTAATATTTTCATTTGGGGAGTACTTTGAATCAAATTTTAATTTGTCTTAGTTCTTTTAATGTATTTTAATTGAATTTTGCCTCTAATGATAGCCAATTTGTGTTTTAAACTTTTGATATTTCTATTTTATATTTTTTTATATGTATATGTACAAATTATGTAGCAACTTTTTTTTTAATATCTAATAGAATCTATTGTACATAGTCTTTGTTCTTAGGTAAGCTTTGTTATTTAGTATAAATTAATATGATATTATTGGTACTAGGTATTATAAAGGTCAGTATTAAATATCTCAAAACCATTGTACAGGCTAAATACCCATAATAAAAATCTTATTATAACCTGTAAAAAACTTGCAACTCCTTCACAATTTGAACATCCGTGTAGTTTTACCTGTTTCCGCTATAGCAATACTGTCCCTTTGAAAAAGTCAGCAGCATAGAAGTATATATTATGTGATATGAAATAAGTGAATGTGTGTTGAATGTTGTGATGTGAAGTTGTAATAGTGTTAACCTCTTCAAAAGGCTACTAAGGGAATACGTCTTAACAAAATATTAATGTTAGTATAACCACAAAAATGTAAATTTTCCCGATTATGACAGGTTTTTATTTTATTTTTTATTTATTTTTTTTATTTTCTGTAAATACTGTAAAATTGTCTTTAATTTTAAATATTTAATTTGTATGCATCCATATCTAGGTCATGGTCTGACGCACTAGGGTGGTGTGTTTCTATGTTGCCGGGATGTCGTCATTGTCCTGGTGACCCGGATAAAACGTGCAGCCATGGAAACAGCGTGGGATCGTACTATTTTGGCTGAGTCAACAAGGCCGCAACCAAATCAAAATATCAAACATCGATTGTGGAATTACGTGTGTGTGTATGGATGTAAATTAAACTAAACAGGCTTTGTATTTTTTATTATTTTTATTAGTATTTATTATTATTATGTAAAACTGAGTTTGGTATACAATTTTGCAAAATGTTAAAAATTTGTCTCTTAAAACATGATTTATTAATAAATCTATAATATTAATAAAATATTTAATTTCCATAGAAATGCTTTTTGTTAGGTAGGTACCTTCCTCTAATGAAGTCCCTTAAAAAAAACACATAAATAGCTCATAAATAGTAATATTTAAATAGAAGTCTATATTTTGTAGGAGAATGTGTATATAAAGATTACAAATAGGGGAAGTCTTTATCTCCAAGAAAAATGCATGTTGGTCACTTAGGTAAATGTATTATGCATTTCGGCTGTGTAAACAGCTATCAACAGATACTAAAATAAAATACAGGTAATTCAAGACAATTTTAAAAAAGAGCTTATTCGCTACAACTATATAGATTTAGAACTTACCAGAACATTACAAAAAACATATACGTTCACCAAATAAAATAAAAATTACCCGTTATCGGGAAAAAATAAATAAATAAAAGAATTAAAATTAAAAACAGTACAATAAGGACATCTACGATTTAAAATATAAAATTTATACTTAGGACGATACAGATTTCTACATATTAAAAGAAGGTACTATAAGGAACTATTGTACATTAGCGTTGCGTTAAAGAAAAGATTTTAAATGTTGACTAATACAAATGGTATAAGATGGAAGAGTTAAAAACAATAAAGGTAAAAGTAATTTTCTAGGGATAATTGAATCAAAAAAGCGTAAACTGTCAAACTTAGTTTGCTCATTAATGCATGTGCAGTCTGGGGAGTTTATGGCCCTATTTATTTCAAATGCTTCCAACAAGTTTTGTGACAATGTTTTTTGTAATGTTCTGGTAAGTTCTAAATCTATATTGTTATAGCGAATAAGCTCTTTTTTAAAATTGCCTTGAATTACCTGTATTTTATTTTAGTATCTGATGATGGCTGTTTACACAGCCGAAATGCATAATACATTTACCTAAGTGACCTACATGCATTTTTCTTGGAGATAAAGACTTCCCCTATTTGTAATCTTTAATAGTAATATTACTTATACTCAAACTCTATAATAATTAATAAACATTTATCATGTAAATATTTGTTTACGACGTCACTGGCAGAGAGTGCTTGTATCGGTGGCATCCACAATGCGATCGAGCGGCGTTGCGATGCCATTACCGTTTTCTCTAATATATTATGTACTTTATTTACATTTATTTAACGTTGTATATTCACTTTGATATAGAGCATCTTATCAGATTTTATTTAAAAAAATGCTTGATATTTCGTTAAAGGGGAGCAGTAGTATTGCTTTATGCCTTCGGAAACAAATGAGAATTTTTATGATATTATAAAGTGATTTTTGTCATTTGTATATAAGCATTTGGCATCATTGCATCAGAGATGTTGCAAGCAAACAAACCTGCCCAAAGTTCCACGGCATGCTACTTCTAGCCTTTCAATGTTCTAAGGTTGTGTTGGCAGATGGCTCGGGTTATATAGCTATTTCGAGGCTCAAACAATATTTTGCGTGTAGTTTTAGTTCGATTACCTAATGGCAACACTGTTAAGGTATGGTCTATCTACTGCGTAGTGCGCAAGCGGAGTACGCAATGCGGAATCCGCATGAATTGATTCGTGTGTAAATAAATGCGGCTGTTCTATGATTCGCGCACTCCGCACACGCTATGCAATCGTCCGTTGCGCACGTCCGTCGCTATTGAACGTGAGGCGATTTCGACGACTGGTCCGCAGCAGTTGTAAACAAACTACGGTGAGAGAATCACGTGCTTTTAAATTAAAATTAAATAAAAAGCAACTTTATTATGACAAATCCAAAAAACTTTTGCAAATTCTCTAAAGAGCAGGACGATATCCTAATTGACAGCGTGTCTCGATATCCTGCGCTGTATGATGCCTCTCAAAAATCGTATAAAGACAATGTGATGCGACAGAATATATGAAGGGAAATTGCTGGAATTATTAAAAGAAGCGGTACGTTTAGTTTATATATTTAAGAAAAACACTTATATTTACATTATTTTTTATCTGTTCGATTTATTAATTTTTGCTGCCAATGGACTTGTCCCTGTCTACTACAAAAGTAGTTCGTAAATTCCTCCCGTGTTCTAAATGCCTGTAATGTCGCATTTCCTCCAGTGTTATTTAATGTTACCATATTTTTAGTTGGAAGAGTTGTGGCAAGTTCTTCTTCACTTCCAGTTCTAACATAGGGCGAGTTTCTTAGCAAATTATGCAAACAACAACACGCTGTAATTAACAGCTCTGCTGTATCTGGTTTAATAGCAATAGGTGTGGAGAATATTCTGAAAGTTTGGCACAAAATGCCAAAGGCATTTTCTACAGTTCTTCTTGCCCTACATAACCTATAATTAAAGATACGTTTCAAATTATTATCAGAAACTTGATCTTTTGGATAAGGACGTAACAGGTGTTTTAAAAGCGGAAAAGCTTCATCTCCTATAATAACATGTGGCAAAACTGTATTAAAATTTGGCAAGGGTGCTTCCTCTGGAATGCAATAATCTTCACTTGACAAAAATTCATACTTTTTAAATATGCCACCGTCGCCTTCTTTTCCATACAAACCTACATCTATGCATATAAATTTATATTTAGCATCAACCAAAGCTAGCAATACAATGGAAAAATACGATTTATAATTAAAATACAACGAACCGGTATTACTTGGACATATTATACGGCAATGTTTTTCATCTATTGTTCCGCAACAATTAGGAAAGTGCCATATTTCATTAAAGTCTTCATCAACAGCTCTCATACTTTGTGTTGTGGGTACTGGTAAATAAATAGGTACTAACTTCTTGCATATTGCTGCTAGCACTTCTTTAACAATTAAACTTATGTGGTTATGCGAAATTCTATAAGCAAATGCTAACGAACGGAAGGATTCTCCTGTTGCCAGATATCTGAAAAAAAAAATACATTTTAGCTCAAGACTGCAAAACAAGATGGAAAACATAGAGATTTATATAATAGGAAACAAAAACTGAGTATTTGGATCGCATGTCATTCCTAAGAAAAGTGCCACATGAAAAGGCGTAAGGATTTTAAAAAGGTGACCTTTATAGAATGCTATTTTATATAATTTTTTTACATAGGTCCTTTACTTATGTTTTCGGAACTGGGTCTCCAACCTCTGATGGACTTTATAAAAATGCCCAAGACAAAGAAAATGAAGAAACTGTTATAGATGAAACTGAACAAGAAGAGCAAGAAGAGAAAAGAAGACAATAACACTAAAAAAAGATGTTTTCAGGAGTCTGAAATACCCAAGAAAAGTGCAAACAAAAAGAAAAATACAGATCGCATTCTTGCAGTTTTAGAGAACAGAGGCAAAGAGAGAAATTAATTAATTCGTGATTTATTGTCAGCTCCATCTAAACCCATCACTACGCATGAAACAAATCCGATAATGACATTTTTTCAGAGTATGGCTCAAACTGTAATGTCTTTTCCTCCTCACCTACTCCTCACCGAGCAGTTGAGGCAAAAGCTTAAGTTTGTCAAATTGTTACCGACTTGGAATACCGTTCAATTTCTCATAATAAGCAGGCAAACCATTCCTGCGAGCCCTATTGCTATCAGCAAAATAGTATACGAAGAGACGATATTTCTGAGGCTCAGTCTAGCAGTTTAAATGCTATTTCTGATGGGACAAGTTTTCTACTTAATCTTTAAGACATGACCATATTTTTTTAAATAAATGCTATAATGACACAAATTATTGTTTACTTACCTAAGAGTTAAAGCGAATTTTTCATATCCACTTATTGGATCTTGAACAAAGCTGTTAGGCTGCTTTTCCAATAAAGGCGATATCATGTTCAGGACTTCCTTAAATTGCAACTTACTTAATCTAAAATATTCCTTAAACTTTGGTTCGGTTTCTTCTAAATGGTTTTTAATTAGAACTTTAAAAGTTCCTTCAGTTCTTCTCCTTTTAAATAAGTTACTAACTTCACGCCTTATATCTAATATTGAAAACAGTACCAAATCATCATCCTCTTCCTCTTCTTCTAGCAGCAAAGATAATATTCTTTTTCTCTTGTCCATAGCACGTCTCGTAACAAAACTCCAAAAGAAACTAATAAATAAAAATGTAAACAAAATTATATTGCATTGCGCAGTACGTATTCTAAATAGACCACCATAATATGCGGATTCTGCAAGCGCAAATATAAACGCGACGCAACGCGTACTCCGCTTGCGCACTCCGCAGTAGATAGAACATACTTTTAAACATGCCATAAACAAGGTGTGTCTATTGCCTATGGAAATCTAGAGCTCGTGTCATAAGTACTTTTCTCGCATTGGATTTAAGTGTTGAAAGGAAGCGTTTCAAGGCGGTTAATACCAAGATCTAAAATATTCAGTATTTACTTGCATTTACAATAACAAAAAAATATTTTAACTTTTTTAATTTTTTTTGTAGAGCTAATAGAGATGTCGAGATTTTTGTCTCTAAACTTTAGGCTATGTAAAACCGTTTTTAAATTCAATGATTCAACGTTGTCTGTATTAAGTTCCCGACGGCATCTATTTGTGACTTATTTAGGTTGTAGTGAATCTAAGCGTGTTTTGAATCAGGTAACAAACGTTCATGTTTATATCTTCTATATATTTTGATATTTTTACACATATTATATTTTACATATGTCCAAATAAGAATTAAATTCTAGAAAAGAAAAATAGTTAGTTACCAAAGTATAATATATATATTATATATATACAGGGTGTTTGGTGCATTGTGTGCCAAACTGAATTCAGTGATTGGGGAGGTCTTTGGCTACCTCTTCAGCCCTCATAAAAAAATCTTGCTCAAACAGATTTTTTTATACTGGGTTTTAATGGTTTTGAGTGAACATTTATTTAAAAAACATTCAAAATTTAAAAGTAGTTAATTTTTACTAAATTTAATTTTCGACCTTTTATTTGCGATGTTTGACGCTTCTTTTGAAACTAAAATTACCCGCCAGCGACATCTAGTTTTTTTTTTACAGCGCTGCAAACATTTTTTTTCAGTAAAAAATAAGCTTAAACGTCAACTTTCGGTTTAAATAAAAAAAAAACTAAAAGTGATCATGATCTCCCAATTTTTTTAAAAACATCTCTAGTCTGTTTCCATTCTAATGATGTGCAATATGTCATAAAAAGTAATTGGTAACATGACTAATTTTCAAATTTACTAAACATAGTCTCAATTTTCTAATATTCAACTGGTGAATAAAAACAAGTTTTTGTCTTAATCAGCGATTCAAAGCAGGGAAAATAACATTAAAAAACAAAAATAGCCTTTTAAACATTTATTTCATCATTTACAAATCCTGCTCAAATTGTTCACCTCTGTTTCGAATACAGGCCCGACATCTTTGTCGTATTTCTACAGTTGTAGTCCGAAGTCCATTACATGGCGCAGTAGCCATGTAAGCTTATTTTTTAGTTGAGACATCATTGCCTCTGCTGTCTAACGTGTGTGCTAGATTTCTGTACTCCACGATTCTTTCATTCGGTTGTATTTTCTCGTTAAGTTTTGTTGTTTTTGTTACGTTTTATTAAGTTTCTGTTATTTTTAAACTTTGTTGACTATTTTGTTGTTGCAATGGCGACATACTCTAACGAAGAATATGCGGATATCATAATGATTTATGGTGAGGCCCGTGGTGACGCTCGTGCAGCGCAACGGCTTTACCACGAACGCTTTCCTGGTCGACGATTGCCTGGCCGCAGAGTTTTCCCAGACACATACCGGCGATTACGCGAGACTGGGAGTGTCACTCTCCGTGAACCAAGGGGACATGTTGTGCGACATAATGTTGAAGTGGACGAAAGAATACTGGCATTATTTGAAGAAGAGGACACAAGAAGCATTAGAGATGTGGCGGCACAACTTAATATTTCAATATGGAAAGTGTGGAAGGTCCTTCGACAAAACGAAAAATATCCATTCCACGTGACTCCTGTTCAAGGTACGTAGTTTACGTAGTTATTTGACGTTACCTTTGTTTAGCAGGTAATGAAAATAATGACGTCACTTTTAGCAATTTAATTGATATTATGTTATGACATGACACACTTGAAAATCTTTTAGTGCAATGATTTACTGCTCCAGAGGAATTAAAATGATTTTTGTTTGTTGCAGGTCTTGAGGGTGGTGACTTTGACAGACGAGTTTACTTTTGTCGGTTTTTGTTACACACAGATGTGGAAAATCCTGATTTTTTTAAAAGAATACGGTGGACGGACGAATCTAAATTTACCAGAGAAGGGATTCTTAACTTACACAACTTGCACCACTGGGCACCGAAACAGGAAAACCCACATGCCAAAAGACAAAACTCTTTTCAATATCGATTCAGTGTGAACGTTTGGGCAGGAGTGATTGGGAATCAGGTAATTGGACCACATTATCTACCCGATAACCTCAATGGCGATAATTATTTAGAGTTCCTGCAAAATGATCTGCCGGAATAATTGGCCGAGGTGCCCGTGTTTAATGAAGATGTGCCCATAGTATTTCAAAACGATGGCTGTCCCGCGCATTGGCGTTTAACTGTGAGGGAATACCTTGACAATGTGTTCCCCAATTCGTGGATTGGGCGCGATGGGCCTATTGCATGGCCGCCACGTTCCTCAGACTTAACTACATTGGATTTTTATGTCTGGGGACGTGCCAAAGAGCTGGGGACGTGCCAAAGAGCTGGTATACGCCACAGAAGTTCCAACGAGGGAGGTACTGATACAACGCATAGAAGCAGCCTTTAATACAATCAAAAACGAAATACGACTTCGGACTACAACTGTAAAAAAACGACAAAGATGTCGGGCCTGCATTCGAAACAGAGGTGAACAATTTGAGCAGGATTTGTAAATGATGAAATAAATGTTTAAAAGGCTATTTTTGTTTTTTAATGTTATTTTCCCTGCTTTGAATCGCTGATTAGGACAAAAACTTGTTTTTATTCACCTGTTGAATATTAGAAAATTGCGACTATCTTTAGTAAATTTGAAAATTAGTCATGTTACCAATTACTTTTCATGACATATTGCACATCATTAGAATGGAAACAGACTAGAGATTTTTTAAAAAAAATTGGGAGATCATGATCACTTTTAGTTTTTTTTTTATTTAAACCGAAAGTTGACGTTTAAGCTTATTTTTTACTGAAAAAAAATGTTTGCAGCGCTGTAAAAAAAAACTAGATGTCGCTGGCGGATAATTTTAGTTTCAAAAGGAGCGTCAAACATTGCAAATAAAAGGTCGAAAATAAAATTTAGTAAAAGTTAACAACTTTTAAATTTTGAATGTTTTTTAAATAAATGTTCACTCAAAACTATTAAAACCAAGTATAAAAAAATATGTTTGAGCAAGATTTTTTTATGAGGGCTGAAGAGGTAGCCAAAGACCTCCTCAATCACTGAATTCAGTTTGGCACACGATGCACCAAACACCCTGTATATATTATATGAGCAATGAATACGACATGAATGAGCAATGAAGGACGACAGAAATTAGATCTGTGGCTTAAGGGTCCCTACACTATAAGTTTAGTTAATAACATTGCGTAAATAATTTCTTATATATCTACTTTTTATATCTCTTCATAAACAACAAAATTATTTTTTTACTAAAATAAATTAATTCAAATGTTAATATGCCCTTAAAAAGTGACCATAATGAAGCTTCTCATTCTTTAGGTAAGGGAGGTGTAATGATAATTTATAATACGCTGTATATTTAGATATTATGATATACCAGTTCATTGGTGCAATATTTAAACTAGAACGTTTCCTGTTAAAATAGGCTATCACAGCAAGAATATGGGAAACCACTTATAGTAATTATAGTATGTACCACTTGTGTAACTGGGGGATTAACGAATAAATAGAATTTCAACTATATATAAGGTGTTTGATTCATACCCTACCATCTTATATTATTTTAAGTATTAGCTTATGTTTCATTGAAATCAGACAAAGTACCTTTTTGCCTAAAAGTAATAAGTTATCTCTAATTTAGCTAAAGGCTGTTAATCTCTAAATATTTGAAACTTGCTGCCGCAATGAACTAAGTAACTTTAAATTATATTTTGCGAAGACTTTTTTTTTCTAAATTAAATATTTTAAATTACCTCTTACAGTTGTGTTATCAATAAATTAATTGACCTTTTTATTTATATTATGCCGGATGTTCTGCGAAGAAATACATTGTGAGTATCATACGCGTTTGCTGGAAGCTTTTCAATAAAAATGACAAATGGTTTATCTATCAACCATTGTAACTGATGGGTCATTTATACACTTATTTTTTTTTCATTCGAAAAAGATAGAAAAAATAAAAATAACAATTTATTCAAAGGGTTTTAGGCCCAAGACATTCATGGTTTTGATTTGTAATTTCCTTTTCTTTTTTTTGCCTTTAACTTATTTTCCTTATTTTTTTTAAATTTAAGCTATAGGGCTTTAAACCTATAAACTGAAACCTGAGTGGGTTGATTCTGTTGTATTAGTTGTATACACTTTAAAAAAATATAAAATTATTTTATTTTAATTTCGTCAACACTAAATATTCTTTATGCCTTTCTCGTCGTTTACTTTTTTAAGTAGCCTGACTTTAAACCCATAATATTTTACATACCGAGTATAGGTTTTTAAGAAAAGACAGAGGGACAAGATGTGGAGGTATTGGTCTTTATGTAAAAAAAGGTTTAGTTTTCTCTTATTACTCTTTAAATTCTAGCTACATAGACTTTGAAGTTATGGGTATAACGTACAAAATAAAAAATGAAACATTTCTATTGTTAAACATATACTGCCCACCTGCAGGAAATATTTTCCTAGACATTTTAACAGGGGTAGTTACACAATTTGATAATATAATTAATCGATCAAAAGAACTTACCTGAAGTTCGATCGTAATTATATGAAGGTCCAGTCCGAAAATATTACAATAATTGTTTACTATGTAGTACATGCTTCTTCTACTCTAGAGCACAATGTTTAAAGAAAATAAGTCCGGCCCTGCTCCATTACCACAGCATAAAGAAACCAGCAGTCTCACTCCGCTCGAAAATGTAAGCGAACTAATAGCATCCTTAGCCATGCCGCAGCCATGTTCTCCGGATGCCGAGCTCACTGTTTATCGAACTGTGTTCATAGGTGTATCGCCTAGTTCAGCGCCGTACTTAGTGACTATTTTAATAGCATTTTTACAAAGCGTAGCGTTTTTTATAAAAACTTTTGTATTAAAAGAGGGGTATGTCAAAAATTATTAATGAAGCAAAATAATTGACTTTGCCAAAGTTTTTAATAGCTGCAAATTTGGCTGTATGGCTTAAATAACATAATTAAGCATCAATTAAAGTTGCAGCAATGTAATATTTTTTTTTTTAATTTTTAAGAACATTATTTATATTTCTGCCATTTTAACAGTGTTGCCATATTTAAAAGAGTTGCAAAATTGTATACTTTTACTTTAGTTGGTACTTTTACTAATATAACAAAAATTTGCAGATGTTAGAATTGTTTTGAATTGTTGCCAACTATTTGTCTTTATTTATTGGCCTAAGAGTTTCTATTTGTTTTGAAATATTACTTTATTTGTATAATTAGTTATCCTTAAACTACTATGTAGTCAGATGTTAATCTAAAAGCGTTACTATACAGGGTGTTAATTAAGTATGTACCATAAATTATTTAACAGGCTAATTTACCCATAACATGATTAAATTTATTAGGTTCAGTGTAATCTCGAACGGGACCTGAAGAAATATTTGTGGCAAAAAAATTGGGGCACCTGAATTTTGTGCCATTTTTAATATGTTATTTGATTTACTCAAATACAAATACAACTTTTTTGTATCTCGCTTATTTTTCGAGAAAAAAAAAGTCCACTTAATTGCATATCCCTGGATCACACAAGGAATTTGGGGAAAAGTTTCATTTGGAATTCATTATTAACTAAGCAAGATACGAAAAAAATTCAAGAGACAGAAAAGTTTTATTTGTATAATCCACAGAACATAATAAAAATTGCACAAAAGTCAGTGGCATATATTTTAGTTGTTGTTAAATTTTAACACCCTGTATATTGAGAACGAAGAATTTCTGGACATATGTTTATATGAACTTTTTGTTTTAAAATCACTCAAAGAATGGTCTCTTAAATTTATGGTACGTACCTATATAACTTCCTGCACGTATTCTTCTATATCGTCGTTATTAGATGTAGAAATGCGATGTTTATTTTTGTTTAAATATTTTGTTAATGTATGAACTTTATTTATATTAAAAAATCAATATTTGGTACTATGTAGGTATTTTTATTTTACAAAATAATAACATCTAAAAAAATGTTTAAGTCCGGCTCTAGCCAAGGCAAAAGCCGCGTGGACCGTAGCGAGTGTCAGCGGCATCCCTACTATAAGCAAAAATGCCTCGCCTGCGTTAGTACACATGCACCGAACTCGCTTATTCAAGCCAATGTATTTTTATTGAAGTGCGACTGCTGATTTCTTTATGCTGTGCCATTACCTATCCCCATCTCCTTGATGCCCCGCGTCCGATGTGTCATTGTTTTAAAGATTTCCCTTCCTGTTTTTCGGTGTACATATACTCTGGTTGAGGGTGGGTGGGGTGTAATATTTTCGGACTGGACCTTCATATAATTACGATCGAACTTCAGGTAAGTTCTTTTGATCGATTAATTATATTTCAGGTCCAGTCCTCAATATTACAATAATTGTTTACTATGTAGATGTTTAAAGTCGGAAGCCGAAAAACAGTGTATTTAAAATATATGTAGATACATACCCAAGTATCTAATGCTTTAAATAAAACAACCTATAAGTAAATAAAAATAAAAATAAACTGAACTTTTATTTCCCAAAAACAAAACAAAAATTAAACTCTTTAGTAGTACTTGACCGTTTGTAGGTAAGTATAAAAATGAGATATAAATATTATTATGCCTTAAAAAACTTATCCTAGAAGACACAGTAATTTAATTATTTTGTGTTTCAAGAATTGAATCAAGAAAACTCTTATCTTTAAGTGGTCGGTTATAAAACCGAGCAAATGCGTTGGAGTTTTTACTCCAACCTGCTGATTTTTTTATGGAGTCCAGAGAGAGTCCGTTTCTTAATGCGGCTGAAGTCGATGCGTGCTGAACCGAATGAGGTTTGAAAACAGACGAGTCGACTCCCGCTGCCTGTAAGGTCTCCTTTACCCATCTACTTAAAGTTTGCTTTGTAGCAGGTTTATGAGGCTTTTTATATGTGATGAACAGTTTGAGGCATTCATGTCGCAGATTTTGTGTAGCTTCTAAATATTTCTTAAGCGTTGATGCTACACATAAGTTGGGATTCTCAAAAAAAGGCAAATCTAGGCATGGTTGTACTGAATTGACCCTAAATGTCTTAATTAAATCAGGAACAAATATTTTGGCTCCTTCGCTAGTAAATTGAATGCTTGGAAGAATTATAAAAGAAAATGTTTGCATTCTATGGCCGGTTCCTAAGGCAAGTAGGGTGATTAATTTATGAGAAAGACACTTTAAAGAATCTATCTCTGTTTTTTCCAAAAAAACTAAAACAATTTGAGGATCCCATGTACAGTTGTACTTGGCTTCGGTGGTCGAAGCCTAAAAATTCCCTTGATGAATCTTTTAATTTGGGGATCTTCTCCTAAATCTGATGAAGTTATTAAGGATAAGGCAGCACGGTGAGAGTTAAACGTACCAAATATGTTGTCCGTTGTTTCAAAAACGTTTTGCAAGAAAGATATTATATGAGAACTGTTCTTTTCGAATGGTGAAAAGTTCCTGTTTACACAAAATTCCCACCATCGCTTGTATGTTGAATTATACTGCCTTAATGTGTTGTTACTTAAGGATTTTTCCATAACTGTTACAGCATTTTCTGGTATGCCTTGTATTAAAAAGGCTTTCCTAATAACCTGGCTACAGCCAGGATAAGATCCGAGGCAAGAGGATGTTTCTGGTCGCTGAAAGGAGAAAATAAAGTATTATCTGCTGGCCCAAAAAGTAGCAGATCACCTTCAATAATTTTTTCGAATAAAGGGAACCACGGCTACGATTTCCAATACGGTACAACTAAAATACCAGATGCCTTGTCGTTTAAAATTTTTTGCAAGGTTCTTAAAATTAAAGGAAAAGGCGGAAACGCATAAAATCTTAAACTATTCCAACTTATAGTGAAGGCATCAACTATTTCAGCTTTTGGGTCTCTCTGCCAAGAAATAAACCTTTTACACTTCCGATTTTCCATAGAGGCGAAAAGATCGATTTCGGGAAAACCAAACTTTTTTGTAATTTCTAAAAATATGTCATTATTAAGGGCCCACTCAGTTTCCGTATTTAAGACACGAGAAGCTTTATCAGCTTCATAATTTTCAGCTGCGGGTATGTATGATGCAAAAATCCAAATATTTTTGGATTCGCACCAACACCAAATTTTCCTTGTAATATCATTTAACTTCAAAAATTTTACGCTACCCATTTTATTTACACTAGAAACCGCAGTAGTATTATCGGTACGAATTAAAATCCTACAGCTTGAGTAATTTTTAGCAAAACATTGTAACCCAAGGTAAATAGCTTGGAGTTCTAAGAAATTAATGTGTTCGTCTTTATAACGGATATCCCACCATCCATTGGCCTGTTATGCTTGCGTCTGTAAAGATTTCAAGATCAAAAGAATCTCTCCTCAAATCATTATTTGTGGTATAAATGTTGGAAACCCACCACTTTAAATCGTTCCGCATAGGATCTGAGATATTCATTTTTGCATAATAGTTATCACTATTTTGTTGTAATGCTAGATGTTTTTCTCTCTCTAAAATTTTGGTATACACCCAGCCGTATTTAACAGCTGGGCATGCTGACGTTAGAAGACCTAAAAATTTTGCAAGTGTAATAATTTTGCAATTTTTCCTGTTAATTAACAGTTGAGACCATTTAAAAATTTTGTCTCGTTTTTCCAATGTTAGCTGTATGGTCATTAAAACTGAATTATAAATAAAACCCAGAAATTTAAATCTTCTGTCCGGAAAAAGCACACTTTTTTCCAAATTTACTATAAATCCCAATGATTCTAATGTGACCATAAGAATTTAAACACTTTGAGTGCATTCGTCTTTCGATGACCCTAGAACCAAAAAATCATGAAGAAAATTTACGCAAAGTACCCCCCTGGTATACCGACCGCTTATGTTCTACTACCGGCCGTAGAAGCTTCGTGAACGTGTAAGGCGCGGTTGTCAAACCAAACGGCAAACAGGTAAATTCATAAAGGGTGTTATTATAAGAAAATCTTAAATATTTTCTATGCTCGGGTGCTACTGGGAGTAAATAATATGCATCTTTTAAATCGAGAGTGGCTGCATATGAGTTTTTCTGAATTAACCTGTTTGCCGTTCTGGTGTCCTCCATTTTAAAATGGGGGGCAAAAACGTAATTATTTAAACGTTTTAAATTTAAGATAAAACGTTTTGTCCCATTAGCTTTATCGGCTAAAAATATTGGAGACAGAAATTGATTTTTTGAAAAATACATTTCTGTATTGCCCCTATTTTTAGTAAGTTGGAAATTTCAATACTAATTTGGCAACTTTCTCTATGATCAAATGATTTTGAACGTAGAAAAACTGCTTGTTTAGGCTTCTTAATAAAAGGTAATTTATATCCTTTAATCCAGCTCAATACAATTGAGGAAGGATTTATAAAGAGCCAATTTTCGTAAAAATGAAAGAGGCGACCGGCATAAAGAGCATTATTTTTTAAATTTTCTCTCACCTTTAGGTTCTCTTCCTCCAGGTGCTTTGGTTTTTGTTGCGGTAAGTTTTGGCTGGTTCTGCCCGGTAGGCAGATTTTTGTTGCCTGGCCGGCCGCGTCTCTGTATAATGACGGACCGGCCTGTACGTGTTTAAAGGCCGATTTTGTTGACTCGATCCAGGGTTATTTCGGTTACTTACAGTATCACCCCCCCTCTTTTTAATAAGTAAAGGTCTTTGCACCGTTTTAAGTTCTTTACTTGCATTTTCAATAGCCTTGAGAGACTTTAGTTTTTCTGATAGATCTGTTCCAAACAGATATTCAGCAGGCACGCATTTTTCAGCACCTACCTGCAGGTTCTTTAAATGAGGTGTAATAAGATTTTTCCTTGTACCAGATTTCCGATGGAAGAGGTTAGTTAGTATACGACCAGAGTTAAAAAGATCTGTAAGTAAATCGCTTTTTATGCCTCCAGGAATATTTTAAATATTTCCAAGGACATTCGTGATTGCTTTGCCTAAAGCAACGAGCCCGTTTTCTAATTGACTCTGTACCTCAGAGTGTGAATAGTCTACCGAAAGATTAGACTTTTGTAAGGCGGCCTTAACCTCCGGATTGAGTAATGGGGGGGTTAAAAAAGGCAAATTTGAGGGTGTGTCATATTTATTTAGGATCGCTAATAATTCATCCTTTTTAAGGCCATTTTGCAGAATAGCCTTCCACCTCTTTGCAAGTTCATTGTGCAACAATAAACCGTTTACTGCCGTACTTTCTGGATCAACCCCGAGCATTTCAATGACATCCTCTGGTAAGGATACGTCATTATGAATTACAAGTTCATTTCCTCGAGAGTCGTTTGACAAAACGCTACAGGCGTCGTCAATGTTGTTTCCCTGAGGGGCGTCACATACATCCCTCGTACCGCCTAAATGTGATTGAGCACTACAGGTACCCAAATTCAATAAACTATCCTCTGAAACAACGCTACAGGCGTCATTTTGAATATCACGATCAGAAGGATCTTCAGCTGGACGTGGCAACGTCGGAATTTCGAGCGAAGCCCGCGTTGGAGCCGCAGCCAATGGCGCAATGTTTTTCGTTTCACGGTCACGGTGGACGTGATGACGAAAATTCCTTGATCTGCTTCGTCCCTGCGAGCGTGCGCGTGGGCTTCTTGACTCCCGTCGCCTAGCCTCGTGACGAGGTTGACGATATGGTTCTCGTCGTCGGCTACGACTTCGAAACCGGGATTTTTGAGTTTGTTGTTGTTTAACACTCTTAATTTCCCTTCTCAACTTCTTTAAAAGTTGCCGAGTGGATACAGAATCATCTTCGCTGCTCGAAGAGCAACTACGACCCCTTTTCCTCTTTGATTTGCCCATTCCAACTGTAAAAAATAGCTATAATCCGAATAAGGGAATTAAATTAATATAGGTTTTTACATTTGAAATGCAATATCAGTCAAGACGTCCACTTACCCCAGGGCTTTGCGTATACAAAAAAAAAACAGATATAAATTTCACTCTGAAGGGCCGACTGGCCGTAAAATAAACGTCGCGAAGAGCAGCAATGTGTGGATGCTCTGAGCACAAGAAACACAATGACACATCGGACGCGGGGCATCAAGGAAATGGGGATAGGTAGTGGAGCAGGGCCGGACTTATTTTCTTTAAACATTGTGCTCTAGAGTAGAAGAAGCATGTACTACATAGTAAACAATTATTGTAATATTGAGGACTGGACCTGAAATATAATACTTGTTGGTGACCTGAACATTAATTTTTTATCACAGTCTCCGCATGTCAACCGACTTAAATTATAAATAGACATTTTTAACCTCTCCCAGCGAATCTTGGAGCCTACCAGGACTAACTTAAATACGAATACCTCTACCCTTCTCGATATGATTATTGCCACCCAGAACTTGTTATCTGTTCACTCCAAGTCCAAAGTAGTATCTGAATCTTTAACAGACCACAATCTCATATATTGCCTGTTCCAAAAGCCTAAAATAGTTGACCCCAAGAAAGGGGTATTATTTAGAGACTATAATAATATAAACATGACTGATTTTATTGCGGATGGATTTTTGATCCAATGGGACGACTTGTACAATAGTGTCCAAGTTGACTATAAAGTAAATATATTTAATAGCAAGATCTTAAATCACTTAAATAAATATGCAGCACTTAAACATAAACCCCTAGTTGAAAAGCCATTTAATCCGTGGATTACTCACAATATAAAAACTATGATTAGACTAAGAGACAAGGCTCTCAAAAAATACCAAAAATCAAAATCAGAAGCGCACTTACAGTATTACAGGCAACTAAGAAACTACACTAAGCATGGAATTATCAGAGAAAAAATAGCATTCTTTAAGCAAGTAGCGCATCAAAGAGGAAAAGAATTTTGAGTAACTGCTGGCAAGCTAAAACTAACACGTGATAAAAACCATCTATTTAAACTGCCAGAAAATTTAAATAATGCTTCCCTCATTCATGATTTCTTTTTGAGCCACTCCAATATAGCTGACTCTACATCATTAGAGCTACTAAATTTTTACAAAAGTAGTAGATTTACTAATGAGATCTTTAGCATTCCTCTCTTAGACTCTGATACCTTAAGAAAAATTATTTTTAACTTAAAGTCTAACGCAACCGGTACGGATGGTATATTAATGAAAAATGTAAAGTTGTGTTTGCATTTTTGCTTAAAATTATTGCCGCTGTTTTAAATTCATGTATTGTTAATGGCAGATATCCCACAATTTGGAAAAGAGCCATAATCAAACCAATTTCAAAAGTGTCAAATCCCCTAGGACTAAAGGATCTCAGACCAATCAGTATTTTACCTGCTATGTCGAAAATTATTGAAAAACACATTTCCATTGAGCTTGGTCATTTTGCAGAAGTCAATAAAATTCTTCCAGAATGCCAGTCAGGACTTCGCTTGGGGTACAGCGCAAGTACTTGTCTTACAAAAATATTAAATGATGTTCGCTCCAGTGAGGAACAGAAATCTGGCACCTGCATGGCGCTACTCGACTTTAGTAAGGCCTTTGACACGGTAAATCACGACTTGTTACTAGCGAAATTGCACTATTTTGGCCTCTCAGCGAACACTGTACATTTTTTTTTTAAATTATTTTAACAGTCGAGAGTGTCAAGTGGCCATTCCCAGAGGGGCGGGCATCACGAGGTACTTAGAGTTTCAGGCAATCTCTTGCGGGGTGCCACAAGGCTCAGTCATTTCACCTTTATTATTCTCAATTTATGTTGCGGATATGTATAAGGTAGTCAAACATGCCACTTTGCAACAATATGCTGACGATTTGCAAATCTATATACCAATAAATAAGGAAAATATTGAAACGACACAAAACTCCCTCATATCCGATCTAAAAAGCATTGAAACCTTCGCAAGAGACCACAATCTTAAATTAAATTCCGCGAAAATGCAAGTTATAGTGCTAGGAAGTAAACACATCAGAAGAGATGTTGAACATAATTTAGATATTAGCATTTCAGGTAATAAAATTCCAGTTGTTAACTAAGCAAAAAATCTCGGTATTATTATAGATATTACTTTTTACTTTACTTTACCCTTACTTTTGAGCCTTATATTAAAATAAAATTAAAAGCTGCCTATCTGCGTCTTAAAAATCCATATAAGCTAAAAATAGTATATTGTATACCTAGTAGGAAAAGCTTAACATTCCCGGGCGATCGTAAAAATTGCCAGTCGAGGCGCAAGCCGAGACCGGCAATATGGAGTCCGGGAATGTGGCTTTTCCTACGAGGTCTACATACTATTTTTCCGAAAATCGGGAATCATTAAAATTACGGTAAATTATTACTTATCATGTTAAAAATTTCAAATCAACATTATTATTTTTCCCTTAAATAAAAGAAGCCATGAAACATTGTTTCGTAACTACGGAAACGAAGTACATAATTTTAAATTGTCAAACTTGACGAGTGAAAAGTTTATTTGTGGCGTCTTTCCAAAGTGTTTATTTTTTAACGTTTTAAAAAGCCAAAGTAACGTGTAAAATGATGAGTGATGATGACTGTTCCATTTCTGGAACCCCCCTCCCAGAACTCACGGAGGCAGTGAATGCTGCATCATTGGAATTGTTACCAGTAAAATCAGAAATAAGTATAACTATGCATACAACCGCTTCATGGACTACCGTACGAATAAAAATGTAACTTCTTTCTCGGAAAATGTTGTAATGGCATACTTCTTGGAGCTTGGTTCCAAGATGAAATCTTCAACTTTATGGGCCAATTATTTAATGCTGAACGCAACCCTTGCAATTAGACATGATGTGGATATATCTAAATATTCAAAACTTCGAGCATTCCTGAAACGGCAAGCACATGCCTATAAGCCAAAAAAATCCAAGATTTTTAACTAAAGAAGAAATAAACAAATTTATTCAGGAAGCTCCAGATAAGGAATATTTAATGATTAAGGTAACTTACAAAACTTCAAATTATATTTGGATTCTTTACATGCTTATTTATTGTTGTAGGTAGCTGTAATATTTGGAATTTCCGGAGCTTGCAGAATGGACGAGCTGGTTAAAATGACGGTACAAGATATACAAGACCTACTATCTAAACTTTTAGTTACCATACCGGATTCAAAAACCAATACATCAAGATCATTTATAGTAAACGAAATGTACTTAAATCTATACCGCAAGTATGTCTCTTTAAGACCAAAAGACATGAATACCACACGGTTTTTTTTTAAGTACCAAAATGAAAAAGGTTGTAGACAAGTAGTAGGAATTCACCAATTTAGAAACAAATGCCTAGAATAGTGGCCAGTTATTTGAATTTGCCCAACTCGAAAGAATATACCGGCCACTGTTTTCGTCGGTCTTCTGCCACATTGCTTGTTGATTCTGGTGGAGATATTACTAGTCTAAAGAGACTGAGTGGATGGAAATCAACAAACGTCGCTGAAGGATATATAGAAGAGTCTCTTACTAATAAGGAACAAGTGGCAAATAAAATTTTCACAGCAGAAAAAAATCAAGAAAGTAAATCTAATATTTTTAATACTGCAGTAACACCCAATATTAGTTATTGTCATACAAATAAAATTATTAGTTTGGAAAATATTCAACAAAATAATGCTATTAGTTCCCAAGTTCGTCCAGTTTTCAATACTTGTACTAATTGTCAAATAACAATAAATATAACAAATAATAAGTAATAATTTTAAAATATAATGTTAACCTTATTTTTTGTGCTGAAAGTTTTAAAAATAAAATTGTTTAGGAAAAAACCTGTTCGCATTTATGTTCTAAAGTTTACTGTATGGAAATAACATTTCCTTACAGTACAGAGATGAATATTTCCTTACTGTTATTTTCGGTTGCCAGGCAACAATCAAGTTGGAGGAAATATTGACTTTTTCTTTCAAATATGTTGTCAAAAATGTTATTATTTCTTATCTATTTTCGGAAAAATATATTCCCTCTAGGCAAAAGTATTTGATGTGTGACACTTTAGTTCTGACTCTTTTTGATTATGGTGACACTGTATACAATAATTATTTGCTGTCACACGTAAAAAGAATGATACAAAAGTAGTTATGTTTCCTATCACGTTAATGACGTTTTAAAAAACGTTTATGTTGATAAGCCGTGATACAGTGTACTCTAAGCAAGAACGAAGATTACCTTAACTTAATATTACAAGTGATTATATAGACTAAATAATGCAAATAGAGCATGAAATACAATATAACTGAGTAAGCATATACATAAGCAAAATATTATATAGGGTGGCATAATTGTGTAATAACTCCTCCCGCCTAAGTCGAAAACAACAGGGATGGTGTGTTGTTTTTCGAGGTACCAGGGGTAGCATCTTTTTCTTTAGCTTCTTGAAGTTCTAGTTCAGTAGACCTTTTCTTTTTGATAAGTGTGTAGATAGCGAAGAATATACAGCATATAGCTAATATGGTTTCAAGAGTTATACTAAAGCTCCAGGCTGCAGGGTGAATTCTTTCTTCTTCCTCTGGAAGGGGTTTCAAGATATTGGAATATTCTGCTAACAATCTGATGTGGTTGAAGTCGATTGAATCTAGTTGGATTGTTTCCTCTGGCAGCTGCATTTCCAAGTCATTGAATGTTACATTCGGTAGATGAAAGGGGTTGATTCTTAGGATATCTTCTTGATTCCAGAATTGTGATCTTAGCAAGCTTATACCGCATTTATATGCTATTTCTATTAAACTAGGTGTTTCGATAAAGAATATTTGCTTGTTTTGGCACGTTTGTTGTGCTTTTATTTTGGTGCTAGCAGGAATAGCTAGAACATATTGCTGATTTATAGGATGGATAATAGGGGTAGTTACGTTAACTTTAAGCAGCTTGCAGTTTAGGTTTTCTGCTTTTCTTATGAGGGACGTAGTACAGTCATCCACTTGGGGTCCTAGGGCATTTTGATAGACGTACAGGTCTTCAATCAATGGGCAGGCCTCTTCTTGATATTGGTGTAGATCAGTGCCAATTATAAGGTAAGGAAGTTTGGGAATTATAATGGTTTGGTTTGTTGGAATAGCAAACAAGTGGCAAAGTTCGAAAGTTTCTTTTATAAATATAGAAACGTTGGATAGCTGAAACTACGGTACCATGTAAGTTATTAAGTTTAGCAAACATTATCGCATCTTCTAAATTATCTAGAAAGGTAGTAAAACTCTGGTAATTTATAATTAATTGACTTATAGTATTTTGAAGTTTTAAATATATAGAAAGATCATTAATTGTTTTATTCATTTGCTTTTTGAAAAGGTCAACATGATTTTTTAAAGAGTTTTGATTTTTAATTAGTATATACAGGGTGTTTCACTTTTTTGTAGCAGAACTTTAACAGTATTTAGAAAAATTAATTTTAAGGTAGGTTTCTCATATAAATATTGATCGTCAAACTTTTTGTTTCTGAGATACAGGACGTCAAAGTTTCCCAAAAAAAAAGTTTTTATTTTTTAATATCCGAACTATCAAAGATATTGAAATTAAAATTGGTATAAACAATTCTAGGATGAAGGGTCATAATCGTAAATAATGTCATGTTTCTACGTTGGCCAGTGGCGGAGATATGACTAATTAATAATGTTAATGTGACTAAAAAAGTAGCACGCCACTGGATTAAGTCGATTAAACGATCATTTCTAAATAGTGCATTTAATTGTAAACAAAAATGCCCTCTTGATATTTTTTCGTATCTGACTCCGTTTTCTCCTCAAATTGGGTTGTAAAAATCACTTAAGATTTGAAGATAAATTTATTTCAACCGTCTAATAAATCGCAACATAGAACAATACCACAAATACTTATAACTTATTTATAACAAACAACAGATTACAAGAACACAACAAACAATTAACAAATTTAAAGAAGGTGTTCGAAATGTGAACCATTTTCTGCAATACATAATTCACATCGACGAATAACCGAACGTGAAATGTTATTTATATTAATTTATTTTAATAATTTGAATAGTGTGCCATGAAATAAAAACAGTGTCATAAAATGTAAATGTCATATTAGTATTATCGTGTCAAATTGCAATTGCGTTCTGAAAAAGTGTTATTTGTTTATTTCTTCTTATCGTTTTTGTGTCAAAATGCCATTTATGTTTTCAAATCAAGAGTTAGCGGATATCCACTTTATCTATGGGGTTGCAAATGGAAACTCCGCAGAAGCAGCCCGGGAATATATGCGCAGATATCGGATTAGAAGGCATCCACATCCTTCTGTATTTGTAAGAGTCCATCGGCAAATTATTGAGAATGGTTTAGGCAATGTACGAGGAAATGAAAATAATGTAAATTTTCGAATAGAGAGAAATAGGCAACAAATTTTGCGTGAGTTCAACAGAGATCCTACAACAAGTATTAGAAGAGTTTCCGCTGGTTTAAGAATATCAGCTTCCCGTGTTTACCGAGTGTTAAGACGGGATCATAGACGTCCTTATCATTTGCAGCCTGTTCAAGGATTACAACCAGGAGATGAAGAATAAAGAACTGCATTTTGTCATTGGATTCTTAATGCAGCTAATAATACTCCAGGTTTTTAAATAACGTGTTGTGGAGCGATGAGTCGTGCTTCACTCGGCGTGGAGTGGTCAATTTCCATAATCAGCACATTTGGGCGCATGAAAATCCACATGGAATTCGACCAAGA
Organism: Anthonomus grandis grandis; assembly: GCF_022605725.1. Taxonomy (NCBI): domain Eukaryota; kingdom Metazoa; phylum Arthropoda; class Insecta; order Coleoptera; family Curculionidae; genus Anthonomus; species Anthonomus grandis. Next base: position 42,835,069 of record NC_065548.1, read on the forward strand.
AACTTCCAGCATGAATTTAGTGTTAATATCTGGATTGGTATTTATGACAATCGACTTTTTGGACCATATTTTTTGCCACCACGGGTAAATGCTGCAGCCTTCTTGGAATTTTTAGAACGGGAGCATGCGAATATGTGGGAAGATATTCCTTTAAATTTAAGGAGACGGAGTTGGTTCCAGCTTGACGGTTGTCCTGCGTATTATGGGACAATTGTGCGAAACTGGTTGGATACCCATTATCCAGAAAGGTGGATGGGTCGTGGAGGGCCAGTAGCGTGGCCTCCACGATCCCCAGACTTAAACCCCTTAGACTTTTCAGTATGGGGATTTTTAAAAGAAAGAGTGTATGCGACACCTGTTCCAACAAGGGATGACCTTATAAATAGAATTAGGATTGCTTGTAATGAAATAGTACCATTTTTAAATAACATTTCACGTTCGGTTATTCGTCGATGTGAATTATGTATTGCAGAAAATGGTTCACATTTCGAACACCTTCTTTAAATTTGTTAATTGTTTGTTGTGTTCTTGTAATCTGTTGTTTGTTATAAATAAGTTATAAGTATTTGTGGTATTGTTCTATGTTGCGATTTATTAGACGGTTGAAATAAATTTATCTTCAAATCTTAAGTGATTTTCACAACCCAATTTGAGGAGAAACCGGAGTCAGATACGAAAAAATATATGCACTATTTAGAAATGATCGTTTAATCGACTTAATCCAGTGGCGTGCTACTTTTTTAGTCACATTAACATTATTAATTAGTCATATCTCCGCCACTGGCCAACGTAGAAACATGACATTATTTACGATTATGACCCTTCATCCTAGAATTGTTTATACCAATTTTGATTTCAATATCTTTGATAGTTCGGATATTAAAAAATAAAAACTTTTTTTTTTGGGAAACTTTGACGCCCTGTATCTCAGAAACAAAAAGTTTGACGATCAATATTTATATGAGAAACCTACCTTAAAATTAATTTTTCTAAATACTGTTAAAGTCCTGCTACAAAAAAGTGAAACACCCTGTATATAGTGTTATTGTAATTATTAATTAGATCTTTTGTTAATGATATTTGCATATTTATTTATTTTTTATATGTATTTTGACTATAGCGTAATTCTTCAATTGCTTTGTCATATCTTTTGAGTCTAATGTACCAAAAAGCCATTTTGACGTTTTACCTAATATATTTACTAAGCCTCGTTTTTCACGGCTATGTGGTTTAATATTATTAAGTTTAGTTTTGATTTCATTAATAAAGTAGCTAGCATGTTTAAGCATATCTAATGTGTTAATATGATGTAAAAGCAAAGCGTTAATAATATTTGTTTCATTACAAGCGGCAATTAAAATTCTAAAATTATCTTCTAGTTTAGTAAGCTCTATAACTAATGGTTTAATTTCTACATAATGGAGGAAAATATGTTTACTTTCGATAATTCTCGCATTTCCTAGATGAAATGGGAATAAAGGGGATTTGATTGGGGCTATGATAGGATTAGTCGCTATCACTGTTGTCGATAATACTTGTAGGAGAACTGCGAAGCTCTTCTGAAGTATCAGGAGGTTCATTATTTCTAGGGAAAAGAAAGTGTTTTTTAGGTTTTTGTATCATAGATTTATGTACAACTTTCTTGTTTTTAGTAATGATTTTATTGCCGATATCTTCTTAAACGTATTCTATTTTCTTACGCGCTTTATATTTAGTTCTTGAAGCGGATTTATCTGTTGCATAGATTTTTGATCCTGATGGAATATCTATGGAGGTTTCTCTATTTTTATTTTGTTTTTCATTTAAACGTAATTTAGTATTGAGAGATTGATTATAGATTTCGTTATAGATAGTTTTTAATCGGTCTTTACGATCATTAACATATTTATTTAGTATGATCTCATCAGTTGAGTCAAAAGGATCTAAGGCGTTTGGACGTCCATTTAAGACATCAAAGGGCTTTTGTTTAGTAACACTATGTACAGAGAGGTTTTAACCTGTATTCGCATAAATCATTAGTTGTTTCATTGTCGCATTTGGGAATTTAAGTTTTAAAACTCTAATGTGGTCAATTAAGGTTGAATGGACTCTTTTAATAGGACTATTGCTATTTGAATTTCCGGTAGTAGTGAAATGACTTTTTATTTTGTGAAGTTTACAAAAATCAATTAATAGGGAAGTTTTAAATTATGTGCCATTATCACAGGTAATCTGATGAGGTAGTCCATGATGACTTATAAAAATTGCTAAATTATCTAGAACTGTAATTGCGTTGCAACTAGAGTAATGTTAGCAACGGAATACTAGCAACGGCGGTTGCCGGGTGGTCACGAGCCGCGCGCGATATCGAAGCGGGGCTTATGAAAATTGATAGTTTATTCAACACATGCAACACTTTAGATGCATTATAACTTCCATTAGATGCATTTTCTCAACGCAAAAAATTCCTCTTTACTAATTTTGTTATGCCGGCACAATTAAAAAAATTATGAAAAATTTTATCGGAAAAAAATTATTTTAAACTCGATATAAGTCGTTTAAAAAGCAAAAAAAACACCGTTATTATGGTCGCAATTTGAGGATTTTTTTAGGGATGACAACTCTTCAATATCAATTCTTTCAATATCTCTACTAACTTACTGGATATACCGTTTGAGAAAGTCAACCAATTTTAATAAACTATAATTTTTTTAATATGATTAAAGAATAGACCAAATTCGGGAATTTCGACATTTGAAGGGTAAAAAAACACCATTGCTAGGGGTAAAAAATTATGATGTTTTTAAAAATGATAACACAGTATCTATAGATACTTACTACTATGTATTTCTTTTGAAAAAGCCGACGTATTTTAAAAAACTAGAATTTTTTTAGTACGATAAAAGAATAGACCAAATTCGGTATTTTCGCCATTTGAAGGGTAAAAAAACACCAGTAAAATAACGTGTTGAATTTTAGAAAAGCTTATATGATAATAGGTTATTAGAATTTATAGACGCTTTGTATACATTTATAGTAAAATATATTGGTAGAATATATTTAACGTTAGACATTTTTTTCTATCAAGATTTGAATTAGTTCGTTGTTGGTTTCTTTAGCTTTTTGTTGGTATAATGGGTAGAAAAACAGGTGCTGCTAAAGGGGAGGATAAACTAAATAGGTTTATCAAACGTCGTAAACATATTTTAGACAAACTGAGAACATTTCAGAAATTTGTTTCAAATTTTAGTGATGAATCTCAAGTAGCCGAATTAAAAGTTCGATTAGCGAATATAGAAAGTCTTTTCGAAGAATTTGAGATTGTCTCTTTAGAAATTAGTCTTATAGATGAGTTGCGATGTTACCCTAGAGAATATGAAGAGTTTGAACAAGATTACTTATTAAACTTTTTTACGCCTGGTGGCTGCCAATGAGCGTATAGACAGACTCAAGATAGAGCAAAATTAATTTTCTAGTAGTGTGCCACAACAATCGCCCCCTGGTTTAGCTCAATCAAATTTATTTATTTCAAATGCTAGACTACCAAAATAGGAATACCCAAATTTCACGGTTTTTTAAGACATTTTCGACTTTAGTAGACAAAAACCCATCCATAGACACTATTCAGAAATTCTACTATCTATTGGACTCTTTAGAGGGCGAGGCTAAAAGAGTGTTGGAGTCTTTAGAAGTTTCTAGCATTAATTATACGGTAGCATTAAATCTATTAAAAAAGCGCTTTTACAATAAGCCCGTGATAATTAATTCGCACTTAATAGCTTTGTTTGACATTCCAATAAATAAACAAGGGTCTCATAAAACCATTCAGGATTTGGTAGACAAATTAGAAAAGCACCTAAGGGCTGTAAGGGCGCTAGGTGAACCTGTAGAATATTGGGATAGGCTCGTAATATTTTTTATTTCTAGGAAATTAGACTTAGAAACAAAAAAAAAATGGGAAGAAACATCAATATCAGATTTTAGTAGTTCTCCAAATCTTAGTAATTTTATAGATTTTCTAGGTAATAAGGCTAGAATTCTTAGTGCGGTAGAATTTAATAATAGACCGGCTAAACAAAACCATAATCCCGGCAATAGTAGCGCTTCAAAGGTGTCATATGGGGCATTTAAAGGCAATAAAAGTAGTATTAAGTGCGAATTTTGCAAGGGATCTCATTTTGTTTACTATTGTGCGAAATTGTTAGCACTAGAAGTTTCCCAACGTATAGACCAAATAAAAAGATTAAAATTATGTTGGAACTGTTTACGTTCTAGTCATCAGGTAGATAATTGTAAAATATCTGGTTGTAGAAAATGCGGTGCTAGGCATAATACTCTTTTACACCTTGATAAAAGGCCATTCTCTGATATTAGATCTTCACATTCAGTTACAGAAGACTCTATAGATCAGAATGCCTTAGAGGAGGAAGTAGCGGTTGCCATTTCATGTAGTAAGTTGACAAAGACGCAATTGTCCAGTGGCAGCTATAAAAATTAAAAACTCTAAAAATGAGTTTATTTAGTGTAGAGCACTTTTAGACTCGGGCTCTCAGGTTAATTTTATAACTCGAGAATTAGTCAACAAACTAAATTTAAAAGTGTATAGGAAAAATATTCCAATTTCAGGAATAAACCAGAGGATTAGCCAAATAACTAATGAAGCTTATTTAACCTTACGATCATTACACAACAATTACAAAGCAGATATTTCATGCCTAGTGTTAGACAATATAACCTCAGATATTCCTTTACACTCTTTTAGCATCTCAAATCTTAAAGTTCCAACAAATTTACCTTTGGCTGACCCAGAATTTAATCGATCTGAAAAAATAGATGTTTTATTGGGTGCAGGAATTTTCTTCGATTTACTTGGTGTAGGTCAAATTAGATTAGGCAAAAACAAGCCATTGTTGCAAAAGACTTTATTGGGTTGGGTTGTATCAGGATCTTTTTCTGGTCAAAATGTAAATGTAGATAACAGACAAGTGTGCCATTTTGCTAGAATGGATATCGATACGATATTAAAAAGGTTCTGGTTAATCGAAGAGGTCCAAACAAAGAAAATTTACTCAAGGGAAGAGTTAGAATGTGAACATAATTTCTTTTCTTCATTTTGTGTGACATTACAACTAAAAAATAACATTTCTCAATTAGGCGATTCGTTAGATACTGCAAGGCATAGATTTTAAGAATGTCGATTTCAAAAATTTGCTATTGGACAGTGTTCCGTCAAAGCGGAATGGTTGCTTATTTATATATATATTTTTTTCTTTATTGGGTCTTGTGTTTAAATATAATTAACATGAGCTTTATTGGTTTTAAATTCTAATCTTATTCTAATTACTTTCGCGGCCTTTTATCGCGTCATAGTGAGACAGCCTTATTCTTTGACCGAGAAGAGTCGCACGCATCACCAGGTAGTACTGCACCGAATTTTGATGCAGTCAGGAGAAGCGCATAAACCTTGAACAAAATAGGTTGCTCTCAATATACACACATATTTTATCGCGAGTGAATTCCAAAGACATAAAGTGCCGGCACGCCTTTAAGCAAAATCACCCTCCGGAGGTGAACCTGTGGGACAAGCAGTTTGAATTGGATAGAAAAAAGAAGCGACAGCAAGGTAGGCCACCACTTTAATAGGGTTGTCTTAACCGTCGTAATATTTCATTCCACCTATAAAAATACAGTCCACTATTCTAATTTTACCCCCAACATTTTTGGTCACTTCGATCGCGGATTTGGATTTAAGATTTATTGCATATATTTAGCTAAAAATTACATCCAAAACGTGTCGTCAATAAATAACTAATGCATAAAAAACTCATGGTCAAACTGCTATCTTATCGGTAAACCTCATGTTAGAACTTTTTTTGGTAAAAGATAGAAATTCCGTTCTCGGGTCAATCTGATCATACCGTCTACCTGTCTCTCTCCTCACATCTAGCGTCTCGACGTTTCGCGTCGCGTTGCGCGTCAAGTACACCACGCACGGTGACGTCCGCTGTAGCGCCGCTGTCGATCGTCCGTCTTTTATATTGCTAGTGTCACGAATTTTATACAGAGTGAAATCAAGTCGGTTTCGTTGGCTTTACTTATTCATTTTCATACTCTTCGCGCGGACTTATAATTTGGTTTTCATTGTTGCCTCTTATAGTACTCTTACTTTATAGTTATACATCACCTTTTATTATATTTATATTAATATTTTATGACTTTTCGGTGAAAGATTTGGTAATTAATCTTATTACCCCCAAATATTAAGCCCCCTGGTTTGCCAAATCTTCTCTCTCTCTCTTTCTCTTTTTGTGATACTCATAGGCGATATTTGCCTCTCTCTTCTTATATATGGTATTATTTGTAATATTACTCATAATATCTCGCATAACTCCCTCAATTGTTTTGATTATATATTGTGACAGTTTCTCTCTATTTGCTATACCTTCTCAGAAATTTGTTGCAATTTAGTGTATCAAAACTATTTCATTTATATGGTCTCATCCATTTCTCCTTCTCTTTAATGCTCTTAATATCTCTTGATCTCTCTATATCTCTGCTCTTGCGTGAACAATTTTCTAACTAATTTAATCAACTATACCCTTTACGCTTAACGTATAAAATAAATATACAAAAATAAATCCATTTTTTTTGAATCTCTGAGTTTATAGCTCTATATCAATAGGTATAAGTAGCTTGGTTAATTTCACCTCATTAAGCATTTTTTACTGTTTAATCAAAATAAGAAAAATAATAAAACCCCTTTCTCATTTTGTCTAAAACTTTGTTTTTTGCTCAGTATTGCTTTATCTCGGATTAAAATATTTAAATCCAAATTTAATTTTTCTTCTTTCGCTCACGTTAATATGGCTGATAAAAAGCTAAGAGGCCTTATTGCTCAACGCGATAGTGCTGTTAGCCGCTTAGAAGAAATCAAAGTAGTTGCTGATAATGCCATTAATAATGTACGCCTTCATACACAGTTAAAAATTCGGGTCAAACACCTTGAAGGGATTGTTACTGAATTCAATAATCATCACGCCTCCATTTTAAATATTGTCGCTCAGGGTGATGATGATGATTTGGCGAATCAACAGGCTATTCGAAAACATTTTGATGAAAATTTTTATTCAATCCAAGCAACTTGCGCTGAATTGTTTGATAATACTGAGCAAGGGGCAGAAAGGGCAACCCCCAGTCATGTTAAATTACCTAAGCTGGAACTTAAAAAATTTAATGGCACTATAAGAAATTGGAAGACGTTTATTGACCTCTATGATTCTATTATTCACAATAATTCAAGTCTTTCCAATGTAGAAAAATTTACATATCTTTTAAATTCCTTAGAAGGACCTCCACTAAGCATTGTTCAGTGTACTCCTTTAACTGATAATAATTATAACATAGCTTATAATACATTGAAGGGTAGATATGAAAATAATCGATTAATTTCGGTTAGTCACTGGCGTGAGATTGAAAAGACTGTGAAGCTTTCTGATGAGCATGATGCAAAATCTCTTCAAACTCTATTAGATACATTTACTGAACACTTAACTGCAATTGAAAATATGGGTCACCCTGTCTCACAATGGGATTTCGTTTTATTTTACATGCTATTTGATCGCCTTGATTCAAGCACAGCCACGAGGTTCGAACTTGAGTGTGGTAAATCTCTAGACAAAATTCAAAATAAACACAAGCATTTTGAAATTTTATTAGACTTTCTTAAGAAGCAGTGTATCGCATTAGATACCGTCTCAAGCTCTTTTAAAGATGTAAAGCCTAGTACTTCTAAATATATAAAACAAACAGCAATGCCAAAGAGAACTTTTGTTGTTAGTGCTGCGTCATGTTACTTTTGCCACAAAAATAATCACTCAATTTATAAATGTTCAGAATTCTTAAGTAAAAATTCCCACGAAAGATATAAAATTGCAAAAACTAATAAATGGTGCACCAATTGCTTAGGTTTAAAACATAACTCGTTTAATTGCTCATCTCGTCGCCGCTGCGAAAAATGCTCCAAGCCTCATCATACCCTTTTGCACCATGACTCCTTTGAAGCTTCTCAGCCACCTGTCGTTGAGCAGGAATCTTCTACAAACTGTGAGTACAGATCTCAACCTGTTTCCTTGGCCAATATCAAACCACACAAAAATACTGAAAGCTCTGTTTTATTGGCCACGGCACAGATTCGGGTTCTGGATTCCCAGGGTCAATTTATCAATGCGCGAATCTTATTGGACAGCGCAAGTCAAGTGAATTTTATTACAAACAAATTATGTAAACGTTTGGGCTTAGTCAAACGACCTCTTTCCCTGTTTGTTAAAGGTTTAGGTGACACTGTCTCAAATGTCTCTCATGAAGTCACATGCACCTTCACGCCTAAATGTTTTACAAATCCCAAATTTTCTCTAGATTTTGCCATAATTCCAAAAATATGCGAAAACCTTCCCTCTTCAGATTTACCCACAGATTGCTTCACTCAGTTTTCTGATCTCGAGCTGGCAGATGAAAGTTTTAATGTTTCGGGTCCTATTGACATGTTGGTTGGAGGTGATGTTTTTGGTTTTCTTGTTAAAGAAGGTCAAATATCGCAATCGATTAATAAACCTGTTGCTCTAAATACTCAACTAGGGTGGATAATTATGGGTCGTGTGTCTTACCAGGAATCTATTTCTCGCTCAATTCCTAATAGCCTTTGCGCTACTGTGGGCTCCACACTTATGGATATCGTTAAAAGATTTTGGCAACTGGAACAGATTCCTAATTACAGTCCTCATTCTCCTGATGAGGTTGCTGCAGAGGAATTTTTCCAGAGGACACATACTCGAAATTCCTCAGGAAGATATGTCCTTCAACTTCCTTTCAAAAATTTGGAACTGCCAGTTTTTGAAAATACTCGAGATATTGCTCTGCGCAGATTTTATTCTCTTGAACGGCGTCTGGAGTCTAATCCCGAGCTCCATGATGAATATCGCGCTTTTATGCAGGATTTTCTTGACACTGGACATATGGAAATCCTACCCTCAAATATAGATATAAAAAACTCTTATTATATACCCCATCACTGTATTCTTCGTCCGGAAAGTTCAACCACAAAACTTCGTGTTGTTTTCGACGCCTCCGCGAAGGCTGCAAATAATATTTCTCTCAATGACACTTTGTTAGTCGGCCCCAAGCTTCAACAGGATATATTTCACTTGCTGTTAAAGTTTCGCATCCATGCTGTTGCATTCACTGCTGATATTAAGCAGATGTTTCGACAAATTCTCATAGATCAACCCTGTAGAAATTTTCAAAGAATTTTATGGAGGTTTTCAAAGTCTGATCCTGTGAGAGACTATCAACTGAATACCGTAACCTACGGTGTAGCTTCTTCACCATACCAAGCTATTAGAACTCTCACTCAACTTGCTAGGGATTATAAGTTTAAATTTCCTAGGGCATCTGAAGTCTTAGAGAATGAAATATTCGTGGATGACGTAGTTAGCGGTACTGATTCTATCGAATCAGCTCTTGCCCTTCAGCAAGAACTAATTTCGTTGCTTTCTCTTGGTGGCTTTGAATTGCGAAAATGGGCGAGTAATACGCCTTTATTAATATCTCATTTAGACACCTCTTTGACACAGTTGAACCCCCTTTCCTTTGATAAAGAGACTGATTCCATAGTCAAGATTTTAGGCTTGCAATGGAATCCTCTTAGTGATTCTTTTGTCTTTAAAATAGAATCTATAGTAAAACCATGTACAAAAAGAAACATTTTATCTGATTTGGCTCGTATTTTCGACCCTTTAGGATTTCTTTCCCCTGTTACTGTCTCTTTGAAAATAATTATTCAACAATTATGGTCATCTGGACTAGACTGGGACCAACCTGCTCCTAACTCTATTAAAGAATACTGGTCTTTATTTAAAGAAGGTATTTCTACCCTATCGAGCCTTTTATTACCTCGAAAGATTATCCCTTCCCAGATGAAATTGTGTGAGATGCACGGCTTCTGCGATAGCTCGGAAAAGGCGTATGCAGCTGTGGTCTATTTTCGCATAATTACTTATGATGATAACGTTCAGACGTATTTGCTATGTTCTAAGAGTAGAGTAGCTCCTCTTAAGACAATCTCGATTCCAAGGCTAGAGTTGTGCTCGGCTGTCTTATTGGCAGATTTAATGTCATCCGTGAAAAAAGCGCTTGCTGATTCTATAAATATTTCGTCATTGTTTGCATGGACTGATTCCACTGTAGCTTTAAGCTGGATAAAGTCTTCTCCCCATAAATGGACTACTTTTGTAAGTAACCGCGTATCGTATATTCAGGAAAAATTATCTGCGGATTGCTGGGCTCATGTTAAGTCGGAAAATAATCCCGCTGACTGTGCAACCAGAGGTCTTCTTCCCTCCGAGTTACTTCACCTCAAAAAATGGTGGGCTGGACCAGAATTCCTTACGTCTCATCTTACTGAATGGGTTAATGATCCCTGTATACTTGACGATAGTATAGACCTTGAAAAAAGAAGGATTGTTTTATTAACCTCGACTCCAGTAGTTAGCTTCTGGGATAATTTGATATCCAGATTCTCCTCTTTATCAAAGATTATTCGTATTGTTGCATATGTTTTACGTTTCTGTGCATATGTAAAGGCTCCAAAACTCGTTGACAATAAAGGTCATGTAACATTGGCAGAATTGGATAGAGCTCTCTTACTTTTAATCCGAGAAGTTCAGAAAGTTTCATTTGCTTAAGAAATGGCAGAACTTTCGAAATCCAATCCTAATCTAACAATATTACCGAAATATATTCGAAAGCTCTCTCCTTTTTTAGATAAGGATGGTGTCCTCAGGGTGGGCGGACGATTGAAACACGCTTCACTTTCTTATAATCATAAACATCCCTGTCTATTGCCCAGTGATCATCGAATTACCTCTCTCATCATTGAACAAACTCACATTAAATATATGCACCCTGATTTACAAACTACTCAATTCCTACTCAGTCAACGCTTTTGGATTCCTTCTTCAAGAAGAATTATTAAAAAGGTTTTGTCTTCCTGCATGCGTTGCTTTAGGTGTAACCCTTTATCACAAATTCCTCTTATGGGTGATTTACCGTCCTTCAGAGTAAATCAAGTAAAATGTTTCACCAAAAGTGGTGTGGATTTTGGAGGGCCATACTTAATCACTATGGGCAAGCATCGTGGCAGCAAAACTTGTAAGGCTTATATTTGCCTTTTTGTCTGCTTGTGCACAAAGGCTCTTCACCTGGAACTGGTTACAGAGCTATCAAGCGATGCCTTTCTGGCCGCATTAAGGCGCTTTGTTTCTCGCCGAGGTCGTGTCACAGACATGTTTAGCGATTGTGGGACGAATTTTGTGGGTGCGTCAAAAGAGTTGATGCAAAATATGCGTAATGCATCGATCCACGAAGGCATAGTGTGGCATTTCAACCCCCCTTCAGCCCCAAATTTTGGTGGAATTTGGGAAGCTGGAATTAAGGCCGTAAAGGGCCATCTACATCGCGTAGTTGGTTCGCACATCCTCACCTATGAGGAGTTTAATACTGTCTTGACCTCAATAGAGGCAATCCTAAACTCTCGACCTCTCTGTTCATTAAGTAGCGACCCTAATGACTTAAACCCTTTGACCCCTAGTCATTTTTTGAATTTGGAACCTATAAATACTTTCGTTGAATCCGACCTAACCGAGATTAAATTGGGTCGTCTTTCGCGCTGGCAACTTATTCAACGTATTCACCAGGATTTTTGGAAGAGGTGGCATAATGAATAATTACACACCCTTAATCAGAGGTCGAAGTGGTATGATACAAGTAAAGCCATTGAAATTGATTCGTTGGTATTAATAAAGGAGGATAATGCTCCACCCCTTTCGTGGTTGTTGGGTCGTGTAATAGAATGTTTTCCAGGCAGGGATGGCATTACGCGTGTTGTAGCGGTAAAGACGCATAAGGGGATACTGCGCCGTCCTGTCTCGAAGTTATGTTCATTACCGAACAATTAGTTTTTCCTGCGGAAAATTTATATTTCGCGTTAGAATTCATGCTTTTTTTAAATTTTTGCTCTTTTTTTTTACTTAAAATGTGGGACATTTTAGGTGGGCGGTATGTTCCGTCAAAGCGGAATGGTTGCTTATTTATATATATATTTTTTTCTTTATTGGGTCTTGTGTTTAAATATAATTAACATGAGCTTTATTGGTTTTAAATTCTAATCTTATTCTAATTACTTTCGCGGCCTTTTATCCCGTTACCGAGAAGAGTCGCACGCATCACCAGGTAGTACTGCACCGAATTTTGATGCAGTCAGGAGAAGCGCATAAACCTTGAACAAAATAGGTTGCTCTCAATATACACACATATTTTATCGCGAGTGAATTCCAAAGACATAAAGTGCCGGCACGCCTTTAAGCAAAATCACCCTCCGGAGGTGAACCTGTGGGACAAGCAGTTTGAATTGGATAGAAAAAAGAAGCGACAGCAAGGTAGGCCACCACTTTAATAGGGTTGTCTTAACCGTCGTAATATTTCATTCCACCTATAAAAATACAGTCCACTATTCTAATTTTACCCCCAACAGACAGATTCCACAATAGTCTTGTCTTGGTTGGCTCAACAACCGAGTACCTGGACGGTTTTTGTGGCGAATCGCGTCGCCGAAATCCAGGAATTGTCCGATAGGGCTACTTAGAATCACGTTTGTTCAGCAGACAATCCTGCTGATATAATTTCTCGCGGCGTGAGTCCCTCCGAGTTAAAGACCTTAGACTTATGGTGGACAGGCCCATCTTGGTTGCAAGATCCTCAAGAAGATATCCTCATTTATTTGTGACAATATTCCTGGACGGGAAAAACATAAAATAGTCCTGGCAGGCATCATTCAAGACACAACTATTTTTGAATTAAAATCGACCCTTTTTCAGTTGTTAAAGTTAGTAGCGTGGTGCCTCAGATTTTTTCGTAATTCTCGCATCCCGGCTGCAAGTAGAAATCTTGAATCTACTCTTTTAGTTTCCGAAATAGATGCTACCTTAGTTTGTTTAGTAAAGGTGGCTCAAAATCAAGATTTTTTCCCCGAATTGACTTCCTTAGAAAAGCATGGCTTTGTTCATATAACAAGTCATATTAAGACCTTAGACCCGTTTTATAAAGACGGCCTTATTTTAGTTGGTGGAAGGTTATCTAACTCTAAAGAGACCTTTGGAGTCAAGCATCCTATAATTCTGCCCCATAGACATCCCCTTACTCGCTTGATTATCATCGAAAACACTTACACGCGGGAGCTCAAGCTCTTTTAGCTATCATAAGACAACGATTTTGGATTATTAATGCTAGAAGTACTATACGCTCTGTTTTAGCTAAATGTCATACATGTATTAGAGTAAAGCCAATCAGCTTTACCCAAAAGATGGAAAATTTGCCAAAGGCACAAGTGATCCCCCAAAGACCTTTTTATTCTTGCGGTATAGATTTTGCTGGCCCCTTCAATCTTATAAAAACGGAAAGCTTAGAATCCGAAAAATTGTTAAAGGGTATATGTGTCTGTTTATATGCTTTGTGACAAAAGCCGTGCATATTGAATTGGCAGGGGAACTTAGTACCGATTCATTCTTAAATTGCTTGAAAAAGTTCGTGTCCCGCCGCGGTTTGTGTAAGCATATTTACACAGATAACGGTAGTAACTTTGTTAAAGCAAACAACGAGCTAGTTAAAATTTATGACGCTCTAACTAAAGTTCAACACGATATTCCTTTTAAAAATTACTGTTTAGACAATCATATAGAATGGCATTTTATCCCAGCCAGGTCCCCACACCAGGGCGGGTTATGGGAGTCAACAATTAAATCGGCTAAAGCGCATTTGATACGCATTATCGGTAATAGAAATTTGCTGTTTGAGGATCTATGCACTATATTTTCTCAAATAGAAGCTGTCCTCAACTCTCGGCCCCTAACCCCATTATCCTCTGATCCCAACGATCTAGCCGTCCTCACCCCTGGTCACTTTCTTATCAGGGACTCCTTATGTGCACTGCCGCAACGTGATGTCATGGCGCCACCCAGCAATAGGCTTAGTCACTTAGCCAACAGTTGCAACAAGTGGTTTAGCACCTGTGGGCTAGATGGAGCCTCGAGTATTTGGCAACCCTGCAGCAAAGAACCAAATGGTATGGACCTTCAGCTTACGTCAAGATTGGTTCGCTGGTCATCCTAAAAGAAGACTCGAACTTTATCCTGGGCCTGATGGTTTGGTGCGAGTGGCTAGTGTCAAGACAAGTAGTGGAATAGTTCGCAGAGCCATCCAAGAATTATTATATCGATGGCTTAAACTGTAAACCGGCTAACTCCACTTTTAACGATTTTAACGCGCCAACCTGTAAAGGAATCTTACTATATCATATATTAAAGCAGCTAACTCCCAAAAATTATTACTTTCTTGTAAATCGCGCCGCACGTATACCAGCTATCTCCATTATAGCAAATATCAACATTGCAAAGCGTCTAACTCCCGGCTTAACGGTCATATTCCATGTTATTTTACTATGACTATGCACGTGGCTTGATCGCTCTCGTTTTAGCTCGTATGTATGTTAAAAATTGCAAGATATTGTAAATTAAAAGTAATTTAATTACTTTGTGTTTGCCGGGTAAGTGTTTTGTTATCATTTTAGTAAATTTTCTCTCCGATCCTAGCTTCTATTCAAGGTTTTTTTAGATTACATGGAGTTAGCTGTTTTGTATAATATAAAACCTTTGCTCCAAGTAATTTACATTGGATATAGCCGTTTTTCTAGTTACTACTTTTTTAAAATTTTAATTAAGTAAGGGTCGATTTTACAATTGTCAATATTATTTTATACAAAGCGTGTCAATTGGGTCTTAAAATTAATTTATAAAATAATATTTTCAAAAATTGCTATTTTTAAGCTCTTTTTATTAACGCTCATTATTATCCTTAATATTTTTAAACATTTTAACGTCAAATAGATACAGTTTAATATAAAATTACAAAAAACGACCTTCAGCGGAAGGCCAACCTTTTTCTTGCTGATCAAAACACGTTATTATAGTAGCCGTCATCGATAATATTCTATTTTGGTCACCTGTCAAAAGAAATAACTTTTCATCTGTCAAACAATATAAATAGCAAATGGATGGCATTATTTGACAGATGGAAAGCTGGTATTTTGGCAGGTAACCGAAATAAATTATCGGTGACGGCTACTGTACTTTAAATGTTTTTTTTAGATTTTTTATTCTAAAAATGAGCTCCCGCACAAAGAAAATCATGGCCCTAGCTAAACAAGACACTCAAAATAAGCAGGTGACGTTGATTGACCGTTTGGAAAATGAGCCAGATTTTATAAACTCGCTACCAATTGAATTCATTGATGACCAAAATATGACCCAAAATGATATAATATTCCCTTCTTCAAATCCTTCTTCAATCTATTGGAGAAAGATCGGGGTTAACTTAAGGCAAACATACTATGTCTTAGACACACTTGAAAATAATTCTACAATGATTATCGATGATCAATCTTCTACATTTTCAATGGCTGAGATGGACAATTTTCAACCTGATGATTTTCCTAACATTAATTTTAGTAAACATACCCCAGAGGGTCAACCTATAGAGCATAAAGATAATGACGTAGAAAAGCAGCCTCAATTCAGTTTATCCAATACTGACACGACAACCAATGATAAGTTAGGTAGCAAAATTGACGACAGCGAAGCTTCTTTCGAAGATAATATTAGTGATGAAAGTGTTTACGCACCGCGTTTAGTAGATTATTCTGAAAGCTCCGATACCTCCGATTTTGAAACTGAGATTGAGGTTTCCAAAAGAAAACGAAGAAAGAGGTGTCAGGTAGACAAGAAAACATGGGTTTATGAGAAGAACCGAAAAAATAGAGAAAAAGGTTTAAAATATTTTGGTAGAAAGCAGCACAATGATACTTGGGATAATAGGGTTCCAAAACCTCCCAGAATCCTTAAGGAGAGGTGCACGTGCAAGTCACAAACAGGAAAAATATTAAGATGTTTTCTTATAACAGAACAGGACCGACGAAATATATTTAAGAAATTTTGGGAAATAAATTGGGGCGAAAAAAAAATTTTTGTTGACAGCTTGATACAGATTATACCCACCAAAAGGCCTAGAGATAGAAAACATGAATTAATCTCAAGAAGAAATTCTTCTGTAATTTACAACTTGAGAAAGGAGGAAGAATTGGTCAGGGTATGTAAAACCCTATTTCTAAACACATTATGCATAGGGAAATGGTGTGTTCTAAATTGGAAAGAGTCTGCAAAAATTAAGACAACAGGGATTCAAAACCAAAAAGAAAATATAAACAGTATAGCAACTACTTCTGCATTATCTAAAAATAAATCATTTAAAAAGGAAAATGAAGCTATGTGTGAATTCCTAAACTCTTTACCGACAATGGAGTCACACTATTGTAGGAAATCAACAGAAAAAAAATATCTTTGGACTGACTGGTCATCTAAAAAATCGGTCTATGATGCTTATGTAAAATGGTGTATTGAACATAATGTAAAAGCCCTATCCGTGTGTACATTTAACAATGCTTTTGATGTTAAAAATTTTGGATTATACCAACTAAAAAAGGATCAATGTTCGATCTGTTTTTCACATAAACTAGGACAGGTCGACGATGAGCAGAAGTACAATTTACATATTCAAATGAAAGAAGAAGCCAGGAAAGAAAAAGAGTTGGATAAAGAAATGAATTTTGTTTTTACTATGGACCTACAGGCTGTACTTTTATCACCTCGCTCTAATGTCTCCTCAATGTATTACAGAACAAAATTGTGTGTTCATAATTTTTGTTTGTTTAACCTAAAAAGCAAACAGGGAGCATGCTTTTTATGGAATGAAACAGAAGGCGGCTTAAATGCAGAAGAGTTTGCTTCAATTGTTTTTAAATTCTTGCTAGATAAGGTCATCCCTCAAGTAAAAGAAAATGAAAAAATTATTTTGTATAGTGATGGATGTACGTATCAAAATAGAAACGTAACAATGAGTAATGCATTACTTGATTTGGCTATGACCAACAACGTCATAATAGAACAAAAGTTTTTGGAAGTTGGTCATACCCAAATGGAGGTAGACAGCATGCATGCTTTGATAGAGAGACAGTTGAAAAATAAAATCATAAATGTCCCAGCGGAATATATTCCCATTTGCAAAAGAGCAAGAAAAGTGCCAGAGCCATATGACGTCGAGTATCTAACCCACACTTTTTTTAAGAATTTTCGAGACATTAAGTTCCTAAAAGCTATAAGACCCGGAAATATGAAAGGAGATCCAAAGGTAGCGCTGTTATTACTGTATTTGAAATATTTATTTATATTAAAGTAATATTTTTTTAAGGTTACGGATATAAGAGCCCTACAATATAATCCTAATGGGGAAGTATTTTTTAAATTGAGGTTTGGAGATGAGTGGGATGTCATTCCACAGCGCCGTTCACAACTTGCTACGAAAACCTGGAATGAAATTCCTAGTTTGTACACTGCTCGAAGAAAAATAAAAAAGAGAAAATACGATGATTTACAAGCTCTAAAAATAGTTATTCCTTCAGATTACCACAGTTTTTATGATGATATATTATTTGAGAATTAATGACTGCTTATTTCACTTTTGCTCTAATAAAAAAATCTATAAATGCAAAAAAATCCGATCATTTATTTCGTTTTATTTTACTAAGGAAAAACATCTATCTCCCAAAAAATAATGTTCCTGGGTAGCACAAACCTGCTAACTCCAAATTTTGCTCATAAAGCAAAAAATAAAAAACAAAAAACCTTGTATGTTGTCAAAAAAAATCTTTTGAATTGTAACTTAGACTTATAATAATCCTCGTTTAATTATTTTTATTCTAGACTCTTAAAATTTGTTTTATGATCCTCCTGTAAAATTTAGTTTTTCGGAGTTAGCCGGGTTGCAGTCTAAGCCGTCGATATGGTATTTTCCGGTTTATACCGTCTTATACTATGACAGTAGGGATTTAACACTTACAATGTAATTTTTAGTATCCTGTTAGCTTTTAAGGCTATGAAGGTTTGCCTAGTAGTTTATATTATGTATTCAGATTGAAAGGCAGAGCTTTCAAGGCCGGCGGTATGGTCAGTTTTTAAGAAAAATTGTTAGGTTCGGCAACGCCGCTTCAGTCATGTGACTGCTGATGGTTCAGCAGTCTCCGCGTTCCGCGTTCCTTTTCTATCGCTTCTATCCGTCGGCCATCGTGTGCACAATACAATCAATACAGTCCGCTTAGAACAAAAGTAATTGGCTTTTATTTACTTGAAAGTTAATTAAATTAGTACACGTTTAAGAGAAAATAACTCAGTCCATAAGGGCTGAATCAAAAGGTTCATCTTTAGAATATGATTAAAAATAGGTTTTGTGGGTTTTTATGCTAAACAACTTCTTGCAACAGATAAAAAAAATATATTTAATGTGAAAAATCGAAAACACTTTCCTTTGGTACCTACCACCCTCTAGCTTCGACAGTTTCTCTTACAGCAACGACGCCATGTGAAAAATAATAGAGAGAGTTTGATAATCTACCAATTTTTGTGTAAGAATTTTTTTCTACAACGTACGATTTTTTTTTCACATGAGGTCGAAGCAATCTAAAAACTATGGAAAACTAAAACTTATTTTTGTTCAAATCGTGTCTTTTTGAGCATAATATACTAAACTTTAATAATTTTTGATTAAAAAGCTTTAATTTATTATTAGGTTACTTTGCACTTTTCCATTCAGAAATTTTCAATACGCTTCCATTGTGGAGGCACAGTTTATCACCGAAAATATTTTACAAATTTTTGTGGAGAACACGATCGGACTCATTGCAAACCTTAATTTCTAGGACACAGGATGATGTCACTGCCTGTATTTACCATATAAATACTTCATACTTACTGACATTTTTTGCAAAAAGGTGCACTTGCCGTGTACAAGAAACAATCATCATTGTAATCATCGTCGAGATTTGATCACCATTCCTATCAATAAATCAACCAAAGGCTTTTCAGAGTTACTCAGTCGAACTAACACTTATCTGCATTTCGTATTTCGTCTCTTTAGGTCGTTTTATATTAAATAAAGAGCAAACAAGTATTTCTGTGAATTCGAAAAAAAATGTTCGTCACACCATTAATTATTTAAATTAATTAAATTTAAAAAAAATTAAGATAATTAATTCATCTAAATATTTTTTTTCTTTTTTTAGTTTAATATAGTCTGCTAACCAAAATCTTGAATGTGATATAACCATTTAGATATATAACAAACATTGTCCAATTTTGTATCAGATTCCTTTTTAAATATATTTTTCGTAATATCTAGTAAAAGCAAATCATTAAAATATAGAGTTGTTTTTGAACCAAAAGGGAACAAAAACACTTTGCCTCTTTATAAAAATATTTTTCTTTCTAAAAAATATGAATTATATAGCTGGTTCTGAATTGCCAGCTTAAATTAAATATTTAAGAGCTTGCAAGTGTGCACTACTCTATAATTTTCTTATTAGAAATGCCGACCACAAAGATTTAATAAATCGCCAAATATTTAAAGTCTTTGTTACTTACACAATTTTAGCATGTATATAAAATGAAACAAAGGTTAGAAGACATAAAATGTGTGGCTGTTTTATGTAAATGTCACTAATTTTTAAATCCTTCAGTATGAAGGGTACAATAATAAAACTTCTCTTGTTAAATATTATTATTATAGTCAATGGCATACCTGGATATTTAGATTTTATACTTGACATGGTTGAAAATTCTAGAATTTCATACTTTGGCTGTAACAAAAAAGGTAACTTATATAGTTCTTCTCAAAGTTTTATAGTTGTACAGGTGATCCAACAATATTTATTTTATCGTTAGAACTTCTCCGAGTTGCTTTTGTCAACTCAGTCACGCAACGCGACAAGAACAACCATATGGCAACAATATTATCATAGAATTTTTTTAACGTAAATATAATGCTGGTAAAATTATTGGATGTATAGAATATTATTACATATAGAAGAAAAATTACAATTTTAGTTCTAGTTTTTCTCTATCACTATGTCACTATAATATCTCTATTCCGATAATATACCAATTTAATAATAAATGTTAATGTATATGAAGGAAAATTTATTTACTACAATCAGCTTTTATAATATTTTTAAGTATCAATTTACTATTATAAAAAGAGATAACATCTCATCAGTCATCTTAAACCTGGTTTGTACCAGAATTATCAGAGGGCAAACTACAATAGACTATAAAGTGGGTGTTTAAAATTAAAGAAGATGGGTCAAAGAAAGTCAAATTGGTTGCAAGAGGTTTCCAGGTACCATATTCAGAGATGATTTTAGTTATGCAACAGTGTTTACTACTGCATTTTTAAACGGATTTTCACATAATGAAGTATACATTAAGGTACCTCAAGGCTTGAAGACAGACCCGAATTGCCTTAAATTAAAACGGGCCTTATGTGAATATTAAATTTTAATGAAGTTATGACAAGTGAATATATGTGAATAGTATGTGAATATTTGCTCTGATAACTGGACCAGAAGATCAGGTCAAACAATAAATAATCTCTTTCTAGAATTTAAAGTTTTGGCATATACAGGAAACATATTGATATTCAACTATATGTACTATATAGTTGAATATATTATAGCTCTTAAATATGTTTGTTGACATGTGTGGATATGTCCACAAAGTATTTGGAAAAACAAAAGTTTATCAACTTTAACGGATCACAGATGTGTAATATGTAGTGATATTTTCTTTTGTTTGTCAATTTAAATTTGTATTTGAGTTAGAAAATTTATAAATTTAAATTAAGGGGGTGTGTTAAATATATTAACTGACTCATTATGATGAAAATGCAGTACTAGGGAATAATTAATATGTTTCAATTTCTAGCATTTACTAATAGATGGTGCTGGATGTATTAGAATAATATTTTATCTTTCTTTGTGGTAAAATCATGTGTCCTCGTTCTAGTTCCTGTGTCATGACCCCTGTGTAAAATCGATATTTCTTTGTATTTTTGCTAATGTGTTTTATACCCAAATTAAATCAGGTTATTAATTAAATTCTTTGCAAACCGCTTCCGAGTTTCTTTTGCTCCAATAACTTATATTCTATTTAGAGAGGTGTCACAGATAGCATCTTAACTGAACTATGCATAATACGTTTTTATTTATTAGTGGTTAAATTTACTTCAAAAACTCCCTAACTTTTGTCACTATAACTGATAAATTTATTGATTAGGATAACCTTTGGTAGGATTGCAATGTCTGACTTTTGATGTTTTTAAAGCAAAATCCGATTATATATTGTACTTAAGTAATCCTGAAGTAAAACAAACCCATTTTCAATTTACAATTTTAAAGCTTACATAATTTTTTGCAGTAGTTTTTTTTTTGTAGAGCTAATACAAATTTCTAGACATTTTTCCCAAAACTTCCTGCAATGTAAAACTACGTTAAAATATAATGACTTGACGTTATCTGTTTTAAGTTCTCGAAGGCATTTGTTTGTGGCTGATTTAGATTGTAGCGAATCAAAACATCTTTTAATTCAGGTAAGATCTAGGTACTTTATAAATAGATTAAGGAGAAGAAGTTTAATAATCATTAAATGGATATTTATTTGGAACACCTTCAAATCCGTAGATATTATTTTTTACTCAAGTTTCTTGATACAGGCTGCTATGTAAATTGCTGAACTATTATTGATTTTGGGTACGCAGCTCCGTATAGAGAGTGTCCTACAATCAACGTCGCAAGCTATAACCTTTTTATTTTTAAATATAAAAAAATTTAGGACCACTACCCAAAATTCTTGAAATACCTACTTCCGACAAATTCATCCCTCAAAAACCACCCTAATTTTTTTTTCAAATGGCACCACCATTATTTCTTCTAATGTGTGGAATGCTTGTAAAATTATAAATACACTTTTATAAAAAAATGGTGTATTTACATTAACGTAAGGCACATAATATCTTTTCTTGTTTTTTTTATTAGTTCACTCATGCCTTTGTTAAAAACCTTAGCAAATCTTCAAGTTACTAGTATTTTATTTAAATAATCCAAAGAAGTTAAAAAGAATAAAAATATATGCCAATAACACTCCAAACACTATTGACACTAGTTAAAAATTATCAGCGGCATAGCGTATTTTTGAATCTGTGAACAAATTAACAAATTTGATTAAGTTGAAATATATATACAGGGTGTTCATTCGAAAACTTCCCACCACTGATTTATCGAAAACCACTGTTTAAAAAAAAACGCCGAAATACGTCAAAAGGTTTGTCAAGGGGGACAACTTTCTAACCTAAAATTACTTCACCCCCATTTACCCTCTGCCCCCCAGGGGCATTCCCTTAAAAATTTTAGTTGTCCCTCTTGACAAACCTTTTGACGTATTTCGGCGTTTTTTTTTTCTTTAAACAGTGGTTTTCGATAAATCCGTGGTGGGAAGTTTTCAAAAGAACACCCTGTATATTTGTTCACAATTATTATATAGATATAATTTGACTTGGTCTTCACTGAAAAATATTTATATATAAGGTGTTTTTTATGGCCAAATATATGCATTCTTTAAATTGGCAATACCCATTTTGGTATTCTGTCATTTTTAATATTCAGTTTTGTTGCCTTTCTATATAGGTACTACACATTTTAGTTTCATAGTTTCACTATTAAGTTTTGCTATTATCTTGCATAATGCCGCAACTTTTTACTTCAAATGAATATGTCGATATGCTTCTTATTTACGGAGAGTATCAAAAAATTGTCGTGAGGCAGAAATGGTTTATCGAGAACGTTTTCCTAATCATCCTACACCTTCATATAAGTCGTTTTCAAGAATGGAGAAAAAATGCGCACCGAATCATTTCCAAATTTAAAACATTCCCATCATCAAAATAAATGATAGCAAGAAATAAGGAAAATATTATATTATATAGGTTTATGTTGTAGTAAATCCACATGTTTCCATTCACACTATCGCAAAAGAATGTGATATTGCCAGAAGTTCCATTCAGCGAATTTACACGGGATTTTACAATCCTCCCTACTGATTACTAACGAAGGTTAGAGTTATTGCATCCCTTCCGGTTTTAATTCATGACAATCCTGAAGTTTTGTCACAAAGCTGTTGGACTGATGAAAGTAGTTTACATAATACTGGGATAGTTAATAGACATAAT
This sequence comes from Anthonomus grandis grandis, assembly GCF_022605725.1. NCBI lineage: Eukaryota > Metazoa > Arthropoda > Insecta > Coleoptera > Curculionidae > Anthonomus > Anthonomus grandis. Next base: position 42,858,319 of record NC_065548.1, read on the forward strand.
GCACATTATTGGTCTAAAAACAATCCCCGATTGATAATGGAAACTCGTTTTCAAACTATAATTAGCATAAACGTATGGGCCAGTGTATTTAATGGACATTTTATTGGAGCGTACTTTTATGAAGGTACATTAACTTTAGAACGGTATTTAAATTTGCTTCAAAATTCACTGTGCAAACGATTTTAGAGTTCAATTTAATTTCATAAGATTTCCTCAAAGGTGGATTGGAATTGGAGTTCTATTAGGTAGCCAGCCCGCTCTCCAGATATGACCCCATTGGATTTTTTGTCTGGGGCTATTTAACGGATATTATTTATCAACGACCGTCCAATAACCTTGGAGAGCTTAAAAATCGAATTCGTGAAGCCTGTCGACCAATTACTGCTCCCATGATTACTACAGCTAATGGAGCTAAATTTAAGCGTTTAATTAAATAATATATTTAAATTTGATAAAACAGATTAATATGATGTTAAAATATTCTATAATAAATAAATTGAATTTAAAAAGAAACTAGTTTAAATTTGCAACAGAAACATTTTAGTTTTAAGATTTAAAAATTCCTTACATTGATATTAACACATAACTTTTTTATTGAAATTGAATTGATAATTTTACAAGCATTTTAATCATTGGAAGAAATAATAGTTTTGCCATTTGAAAAAAAAAAGTTGGGGTGGTTTTTAGGGGATGAATTTATCGGGGGTAATTTTTTAAAGTAATGTTGAGTAGTGGTCGTATAATTATTAAAAATGTATTTTCTTAATTTTTTTTATATTTAAAAATAAAAAAGTTATAGCCTGTGACATAGAATGTGGGATACCCTATATAAAATGCAATTGAACTCAGGCAGAAAAAATTTACTAATTTATTTAGAGCTGCCTCACTTTGGACGACGTGCCAAAGTAAGAACTAATCAGTCAAATACATTTCTGCCTAATATATTCTCTATTTTTGACATTGCCATATTGTAAATATATATATTTCTGATGTATTTTTTTAGGCAAATAATGAGCGGCTCTATTCGAATCCATTTAAATGGATAATTGTTTATGAGCACAAATCTCTTAGTGAGCTACATAACTTATCTATCCTAGTAGATAGTAACTTTCACTTAATAAAAAAACAAGAAAATCGAAGACATGTTTTCTTAACAATCTATAAAAAGCACATTACAAGCAACTATTTTGAAATTAATAGTTTTAAAAGAAGAATATATGACACCAGAATTTTTGAAAGAAAAAATCTTGGAGTGACTCTAACAAGCTCTTACGTTTTAACGTATAATGAAAGTGTTAATCATTTAACTGATAAAAGGTAAAATGCATTTGGCGTTTAAAATAATAGCTTTAATAAAACTTCATGTACAAAATCATATTTTAGAGATAAACACATAGACTCCATTACAAAAGTATGCTATGTTTTAACAAATGTATTAGCGTCCATTTATAATATCACCATAAATCAAACTTTTACAAATTCATGGGGCTACAAAATAAATAATTCTCACTGGACTGGTATGATGCAAGAATTAGTGTCAAGAGATGCAGATATTGGAGGTAAAGTTTTTTTTGTTTCTCATAAAATAGTTTAATTTTTTATTTTAAATGTTTCAACTTCTTGATAATCATGATACCTAACTTTTATATATTTAGTTTGCCTACAATTCATTTCGATAAAAATTTGAATAGAATAATCAAATATAATAAAATAATCTATTGATTCTTGCTTGCCATGATGACCTATGACATATTTCTTGACGTTTTATTTCTCGACATATGCTTTATTATTATTGAGCTTTGTCGAGTTCTGCTGACTATCTACCTTATACAGTTCAGCTTGGGAAGGGGGATTGCAGTTCGAGAATGGGCGCCGCAGACGATTATTAAAGTAAATGCCCACTAAAAGCATTCCAACATACCCCCTGTATGGGAATAGGAAATAAATTGTTTTTTTTTTCTATTTACAAGTTTTACAATTCATTTGATACCTATTGTTGTTATTCGACTTTCTGGAACCGACTTGCAATCTAAATATTTCAAGTCACCCTGCACTTTTTAGATTAGCTAAAACTAGCTATTTAGCACTGCAAACCTAACTTTTCAAACCCAATATTGAATCTACATTGTTGTGAAGACAAGGTTAAATAAATATACAGTAATTAAGTTAATGTTATTAAGTAAGAAGTGGAGCCTCTTCACATAACTTGCATCAAGCACAACCTCCTTCTAGAAAAGGGAAAGTTGCAATTCAGCACAACAAATGAATATGTATCTGAAGACTCTTTAGCGAATTCATGACCTTTAATTTAATTACCAAAAAGATTCTATGAATTAAGGAAACAAAGTATTATTAACAACTCGCTAGTCTTCAAAATGATTTAATGAGACATAAAAAGTGCTGGGCTGCATATTTACTCATGCTCCTATATGACGGCACCAGCGTGCTGAAATCTGTTAGCCTTTGCTGCACACAAATATACTACACAGATGCTTGGATTTAAGGACCTGCCATCCATTAAATTCTGCGTAAGTTTTATTGCAATTAATATTTTAATAAATATTACATACATTTGTTTAAATTGGTATTATAAATTTCTTTAATAACAAATCTTCAATATTAATTTATTTGCTTGAAAACAAATTTAAGAAGTTGCGAAACTAATAAAAAATACAAAAAGAATAAAAAAAAACAAATATTTATAAGTACAGATATAAAAATACACTACTGAAAACACTTATCCCATTGTTCAGTAATGGCATTAGCATGAGTTACCCTAATTGTTTAAAAACTTATATTAATCTCATATATAAGAAACTAAGGGTTCATAAGAAACTAAGGGCTCATCTAAAAATTCAACTTGATAAAAGTGAATTTTTAAGAAAAGAAGTTGACATTTTATGCAGCATGCATGGCCTCAAATTTTGCTATTGGAGCTATTTTGTGACAAGAAGAACATCCTGCAGAAATCAACTATTCAACAATTGAAAAAGAATTGCTTGCAGTAGTTTGGGGATGTAAATAGTTTAGACCCTATTTGTTTAGTAATAAATTTATAGTAATAACTAATCATAAGCCTCTTCAATGGATATTTTCCATAAAAGTACCAAATAGCCGCTTAGTACGGTGGCGTCTCAAATAAGAGTTTGATTATTTTATAAAATATAAGAAAGGACAATCAAATATTGCTGCTAACTTTCTTTTAAGAAATCCGGTAGACTGAAATGCATTAGAAACTGCTTCAACAGACAATAATTATTGTGATGTACATGAAATAATTAATGAATTACTTCAACATCCAGAAGAACTTCCTGATTTAGATCAAGAAACTATAAATAAACTTTTTGAATAACAACCAAAAATAAACATAATATCTGATATAATTATTTCAAAAAGAAAAATTTAACAACAAATACAGGAATCAGATGATCTTGAAACAGTTCATACTTCATTGAAAATCCCTATTTTTAATCTACCGATTACTGAAAGAGCAATTAATACATATAAAAGACAAATAATTATTACAGTAGAAGATATATTTATAAAATATAATTTAATATGCCTCTTGGAACAAGTTTTCCAAAATACTAGTGTGTAACATTTTCAAAATTAAACCCAGTAGAGAACATTATAAAATTCTTAAAAGAATATATTAATTCAAAAAACTTGTATGCTTTATTCTTTAAAGATGAGGAATTTAGTAAACTCTTTACAGTAACTTTACAAAATTATTTTGCCAATACAGCATATAAATTTGTACAGTGTTCAACAATGCTACAAGATATTGAAACAATGGATGAACAAAAGATGAAACTCACATAATATCATACCACTAAAACTTTCCATAGAGGCATAACTGAAATGAAAAAATTCTCTCAAACCAAATAGCTCTACTAGCAAGTTAAGAGTTCTTTTTGATGCTAGCGCACCAGATTATAGGCAGAGTTTATATAAATGTCTTTATGCCCCAAGCTTCAACAAAATATTGTTACTACTCTCTTAAATTGTAGATTTGCCTCTATTGTCTTTACTGCGGATATAAAGCAGATGTATAGACAAATTTTAGTAAATCCTAAGCACACTCCCTATCAACGAATATTACATCTATTCTCCCCCAATGATCCAATCCAGGATTTTGAATTAAAAATTGTTACTTTTGGCGTTAGTTGTAGTCCATATTTAGCCATCAAAACCATTTTGGAGGTAGGATAAGAATGCTGTAAAGGCTATCCGAAAAATGATATTTTGTTGACGATATTCTCTCAGGAGAAAACTCTTTGCAAGATGTATTAAAGTTGCAAAACGATCTCATATTAATTCTTAGGTCTTCTGGTTTTGAATTACGAAAATGCCAGTAACCATCCCGATCTTCTCTCGCACTTACCTTCCTGTTCCAGGCTATTCGATTCTCTTTCATTTAACTCAAGTGATGAATCTACGCTCAAAAATGTTAGGACACTCATGGAATTTAAACTTTGATTGTTTTACATTCAAAATTGCTCAAATGGATATAACTTGCACTAAGAGACACTTACTATCAGAACTGGCAAGAATATTTGATCGTCTGGGATTTTTGTCTCCAGTGACAATATCTCTAAAGATTGTAGTTCAAAGGCTTTGGAGTAGCGGGTATGATTGAGATTCCCAGCCTCCTAAATAACTTAATAATTTATCTCAATTAAAAATTCCTCGGCGAATAATTGAAAATGATTTAATCTCATCTCAATTATACGAATTTTGCGATTCTAGTCAGGACGCATATTGTGCAGTAGTATACCTACGAAATTTAGATAAAGATGGCTCAATAAAAACCAATTTTTTAATTTCAAAATCAAAGGTATGCCCCTTAAGACGGATTTCTATTCCCCGCTTAGAGTTATGCGCGGCCGTATTACTCTCAAAATTGGTAACTTATGTTTTGGGAGTTTTCTCTAATTAAAATTAATGAGATTGTTTTATGTTGGATAAAATATGAGCCACGAAAATGGACAACCTTTGCACAAAGAATGTTTTCAATTTTTGAATTGGAAGAATCCTTGCTCCTCCTCATAAAGTTTGTTCAACATGAATGTTTTTCAGTTGAAATACACGCTCTTAAATCTAATAAATTTTTATCAAAGGTATTTTGTAAACTCACTCCATTTCTCAATAAAAAGAGATATTTTACGCGCTGACGGCCGTATTAAAAATAGCCCAATTGATTTTGATAAAAAACACCCAATTCTCTTACCTTCCAATAATCGTTTAACGGATTTAATTATAGAATATACTCATAAAATTATGTTACACCCTGGCTTACAAACTCTTCAATATATTCTTTCCCAAAAATATTGGATTATGGCTCAAAAACGTACCATTCGTCGAATCATTTCTATATGTCATAATTGTTTTTGCTCTAACGCTACACCAATTCAACCTCTCATCGGTGACTTACCCCCTAGTCGCCTAACAGCAGTAAATGCCTTTGCTCATGTTGGTGTTGATTACGCGGGACCCTTCTCTATAACCTTAAGCCGTGTTAGAGGTACTAAGGTTTTAAAAGCATATGTTTGTCTTTTTATATGTATGACAACTAAGGCTCTGCATATGGAGCTTGCTTCAGATATGGCAAGTGCTGCAGTTTTGGCGGACTTGCGCCGTTTTATTGCTCGGAGAGGTAGGGTAAGCCACATTTATAGTGATTAGGGAAGAAACTTTACCGGTGCATGGAAGAAAATTAATTCTTTTATGCATCTCGCCTCACAAGATGAAAAAATTGAATGGCGTTTTAATTCACCCTATGCTACAAATGTCGGAGGTTTGTGGAAAGCAGGTGTCAAATCAGTAAAAACACACCCTGTTCGTGTAATTGGTTTGCAAACACTCACATTTGAAGAACTCAATACCGTCCTCATTCAAATAGAAACTGTTCTTAACTCTCGCTTTTTATGCCCTCAGAGCTCGGAGCCAAATGATTTTAAGGTTTTAACTCCAGGACATTTCCTAACGCTCGCCTCTTTGAATTATTTTCCTAAACTTGACTTGGGTGCTGTCAATATTGGTCGTTTTTCACGCTGGCAATTCTTGCAACAACTTCATCAAAGCTTTTGGGCCAGATGGCACACAGAATATTTACATACCCTAATGCAACGCAGTAAATGGACAAAAATACAGTACATATAGTACCAAACACTTTAGTCCTAATTAAAGAAGATAATTTACCTGCCTATAAATGATCTTTAGGTCGAGTTACTCACGTATATCCCGGTCGCGATGGCATCACAAGAGTTGTCACATTAAAAAGGGAACTTTTGTACGCCCAGTGAATAGATTATGTCCTTTACCAGTCAATCAATTTTTCTTATTACACCCTTAATAAATTTTTATTATTATTTTTATGATATTTTATTTCACGTTTTTATTTCGAAATAAGTAATAAATTTAATTTTTGTTTGTTTTGGGGTTTGTATATTGATTGTATGTTCAGTAATAGTATTAGCATGACTTGCCCTAATTGTTTAAATACTCATATTAATCTCACTTCTCCAAGTAAATTTTGAATGACCCCTATATCTAAAAATATGTCTGCTCGCTAACACCAGAATTGCTAATTCCCCTCCTAAAAATGAACGAGGAACCAGGGGTGAGAGAAGTGAACAAGCACTTAAAAGGGAACCATTTTCGTGTATTCGACGCATTTTGTGTATATTTCACTACTACTCAAATTCAGTATCTAATTCCGTAAAACCTTGCCAAAGTTATCGAAAATACCGGCAGTGAGGGGCAGATCAAGTATATAGAAGAAAGGAATCAACAACCTATGGTATGTCCATTTTTATTATCCTTTTCTCTCATAAATTTATTGCTCTTACCCCCACACCCATATTTTGGAAAATCCTGTATAAAGCATTTTAACCTTAAATAAAAATGTGCTGCTGCTATTAGTGTTTACACCTTTTTTTCTTTTTTACTGCAAAATGCTATACATTTATAAATTTACACAGAACCAAAATTTAACTAGTAGAAATGTAACAATTTTTTACAACACGAGCAACGATAAAAGAAAATATACAAATAGCTGAAGCGCACTATTATTATGTTGTTCGGAGATTTAGTTAAGAAATAATTGCAAGTATCCTACATATTGACTAATCATCAATAAGTAAGAACTTAAGACGGTACAGGGATACTCTAGTAATCACCAGGCGTCCAGATCGCGTCATGAAACTTATTCTTTTAAAGCCCCATGAAACAATTTAGAAATATTTAGAATTTTATTCATGGTTTTTGCCGAAAGAGACCAATAATTTTAAGAGAATAATGACAGTTAAAGCAAGCAAGTATACAAATTATAATTAAAGTCTAGTTCAAAAATGTATTAGAATCTTTGATGTGTCGCAGATGCCGCCCTAACTAGTCCGTGCGCCTATGTCGTATTTATTGTCGCATGATATACATGTTTAAATGGCAAAATTTAATATTGTTTATCTATGAAATCATTTTAAATATACGTAAAACCCCATGTTTTATACTATTTTTTATTTTTCTTTCGAAAATGTCCATTTTTAGAAAGAAAATAATATCACCAGAAAATAATATCAAAAAATTGACCGTGGACTAAAACCCAAGCATCTTACAAAACATTTTAAACACTCCCAGCACTCACAGACCTCTCACCTCTTTTTAGCCAGTCTATTAAACAAAGATAAAACACCTGCGTTCTGGCGATTCCTACTTCAGGCTGTGCAAGTGATTTTGTATCTCTTTCTATCCCACTGATTTTGAGAATTACGGGGCTGTACCCAAATAAATTTTTGGGCTGTTTTTGTATTACTTTCGTCGTGTTTTTAAAGAGATCTTTAAGGATAAGTCTATCGCCTTTAAAATAGTTGTTGGATGGGTCTATCACCTTTAATAGTTGGAAGGGGGCGTCATGTGAGGTTATTATTATTTGATATGTTTTGCCGGTTTTTCTTTTTACACGTTTATGAAAGTGGAGAATTTAGAATTTGGCCTGTATACGTGTAAATTTTTAGCAATTTTTACTATGAGGAAGTGTGTTTTTTTTAATTTATGTTTGTGGATTTGTTTTGGTATTATACCTAAAGACCTTAAAATGTTTCGACCCTGGAAAAATATGGCAAACGAAGAGGTTAGAGGAAAGTATTTGTGCGAGAGACCGTGGGTGCACAAGAAAGACAACATTGTGATAAAAACAATAAGAGTGATCTGGACAGTGATTTAGACTCACATAATTCTGATAGTTCATTTTCTAGTGTTGAGAAAGCAGAGAAAGATGCAAGGGAAGTAGAAACTACAAGGGAAAATCAAGCAGTTTTAAAACGTAATTGTTTAAGTACAGACGCCAAACAAATTTATCTAAATGTCTATAACAATCTAAGGAATGATCCTCAGTTCACAAATGTTTGTAGTGCTTTGCAACAAACAGCGTTTTTAACAGGGGTTCCCTATAGTACAATATGCTTGTAAAAAAAGGGATTAAAGATAGAAAAAAAAGGAAAGATGCTGGAAAATCAAAGGCACGGATATTGCCAAATTTCTAAGGAAAGGTGTGTATTCTAAATACAAAAACAATGAGATTCTGACCATAGAGATGGTTAAGGACACCTTATCGGCAACAGACAAACATTCCTCAGTCTCAACCTTGCGGAGATACTTGATAAAACTTGGATTTAAGCTTAAGATGGTTAACAAAAGAGCTGCTGTAATGGAATTATCAGGTGGCGTATAGAATATTTGAAGAAAATTAAAAAATTTTGGGAGGAAGAAAGATCCATATATTATTAGCCGAAACATGGTATGATACATTTATGATTGATGTATTATTTCCATTCTCTGGGAAAAAGTCTCTTTTTTGCCATAGTAAGAAAACCCTATTTTTATTAATTAAACAAGTTTAAAGTTTTGTTTTTTTCAGCTTACTGCCCCTGTTTGTCCTTAAGCGACACAATAAAGTATATATAATGTAATGCTTTAGTATCCATATTATGCTGATGTGCGAGATGAAGTTGGAATCCGTAGCGGCAATAGAGAAATTGTTTCCTTCCTTAATGGAAGAAACTGCTAGAAGAATAAAGGCAAAAAAACAGAATTTAGAAAATTGTATAAACTCTTTGGGCCAGATTCAAAAGAGTAGTTAAATTTACAAAAGTGTTTAATATCCTCACTGTAGTTTTAGGATCCAGTATACTTAAAATATAGTGTTTTGTAAAAGATTTTTAGTTTTTAGTATAAGCATTTATTTTTGTTAATTTTCATCTAATCTCTCCTAATATGCGCAATAACTAAATATGAGACAAACAAATTAATAAATATTACATTCAGGATGTAAAAAGTAAAACTTGTGTCTTTTACACGCATAAGATATAGATAGCTAGATGATTTTTAATCCAAAAGTTTATTTTAAAAAATATACTTCCACTTTTCTGACTACATAATTACTTTTGATCAAAAGATGTTGGTACTAAATGTAGATATAGGGGGTTTTCATGAGTATATTATTATAATAATATATCATAATATGTATTAATTAAAAAAAAAACAATAATAAAGGACATTGAATGTGGCAGCCAAAATCCTCATTAATAATCACCACCAAGTAAAAATAAATCTCAATACCCAAAAAAAGGAAATATATAAAATTTGAAGACAAACCAAAACATTTTACCCTTTTGTGTCAAAAAGTAAATCTTTAATGCCTTAATCCACAGAATAAATGGGCCTAGTAATTCGTAAAACTTATTAAATTAAAATTTTTGGTTAAACTCATTTTACTTTCTTAAATATTATAGTTAAATTAAATATTATCTTGCTATCAACTATCCTGAATTTCTAACTTAATAAAACTAAACACAAAAATCCCGAATAATAAAGTTTTAAATACAAATAAATTTTAAGGCCGGACCTGTGCAACTTTTCACGCTTGAGTAGCTGTGACTGAGGTCAGACGTCTAACAAAATAGTACGTGGGCGCATGTAGTCAAATTTTACGAATCAAATGTATAAATTCTTAAAAAAATGCTTAAAACATTTATTTATTTAATGGAATGATTAAATATCGCTTAGAATATGACTTTATGACTCTTTCCACATAAAATTTTGCGATTTAAACATGCATGTCATGTGACAATACAAGCAACACCGACACACGGACTATTCGCGGCACATCAAAGATTCTATAGCTCTCTGAACTGAACTATACTTTAATATCACCTAAATAACCTAAATTGGGGCCAAAATGGGGCCCTCAAACAAGATGAACTACCTAAAAATTAGACCCTATAGGTCAAAAAATCAAATTAAACGTAAATAGAACCCTCATAAGACCCTACGAATCAACTTTAACCACAAAATACGAATAAAATAGTACAAAAACTAAGATATTTAACGTATTTACATTTACATAATAGTATTTTAATTGAGTCAAATATATAAAATAAATATATAATAGATACCAAATAAATGTGTTTTTCTTGCGCCATAATGACCTGGAAAGTTTTGATTTCGTGCAGCATCTAATTAACACCAAAGAAAATGCTCCGATAAAACGAGCCTTTCGTAAAATTCTAGACAAAATTGCAAACATAAACATGTAATTTATTAAATAAATTAATCGTTTTTTTAATTTCTATTTCGAATTTATTCCTATAACAAGACAAATATTATGGGCTTACACGCAGAACTTATGAGTGATGAATTTCTTATTACTATTAATAAAAATGTTATAACTGATTCTTGTCCGACAAAGTGGTGTTAATTCGTAATTAGTAGAGCGATTCAACTTTTTTTAGCAAACATATTTCATATTTGACGCAGATCCTACAATTTTTAAAATAAAAAATACATCATTTCATTTAAAATAAGAAAGTAATCCTCTCCTTAAATCTTAAGAGGGTGAAGTAGGCACACATGTAAAAAATATTTTAAAAAATATCAAAAAACTTGTTCCTTTGCATACCTTATAATGTTATACTTATATGACAAAGATGTTAAAAAATTGCAGCCGTTTTTGACATATCGTATTGTAGAACTTTAAAAAACTCACTTGGTATAATATATACAAATTGTAATTTTAACATAGCTTACGGCTTGAACTTTATAAATCGTAGCGGATATTTAATGCCATATTTTTTTAGGGACAGCCCTGTTTATGATAAAAAATCGAATAGACTTAATCGACTATGTTTCCATGATTTCTCCAACGCAAGCGAAATTCGTTTTTCGAAAGCCAAAGTTATCATACATAAGCAATATTTACGTTTTACCGTTTGATAGAAACGTTTGGATTTCACTAGGAGCACTAATTGCACTGATGACAGTTGCGTTGTTTATACTGACAAAATGGGAAATCATAAAAATGAGGCATTTAAAAGAAAAAGTAAGTTTTATTTGCAATTAATATTTATTCTCTATTGAAATAAAAGTGTTGGGTATCTTAGTAATAGTACAAATATACACGGCTAGAAATTTTCCTTCTTGGGCGCCAAAATATATTAGCAATCAACAGAACTGTAAGCAAAGCCTTAAGTTAAAGGGAAAACAACAATACCGACTGATTTCCAACTTACGCTTGCCACTAGATGGGAAATGCAATTTGTCGCACGTCTGGAGCATCTTGAAGTTAAATTTAAACCGCAGTGTATTTAATAGAGGAAAAACGCACTCGTTCTCTATTTAAATTGTGACTTGTTATTGCTTGTTAAGTCACAGTGTTTTCGTTAAATAGATGTGTATATTACATACGAGACCAACTTCTCTGTTAGTTGCCGAAATACCCATGAACTATTACCTATGTAATAGAAAAACTATAGTTAAACTTTCACGTTAAAGAGAGTTGCACACTTGCGCTGTCCACTAAGAGGAGGAATGTATTTTTGTTTAGTGAACCCTGTAGTATATGCACTATTTGAGATTTAGTAGTTTAGTAACAACTGAATCTCATTTTCACAGAATTATTGTTTGTAGCATGGTTTGCTTTGCAAAGCTTTTACGACTTTGTAAAAAAACGGTAAAAAAACTGTTTTGTCTAGGCATACTATAGCTATTTGCTCTTAAAAAAACAAACAAGATATAGGAAAACACCCTTGAAAAACACCCTGTATACCACAATTATTTTATATTTATTGAAATCTGTTTATAATATTATTTACAAAATTGTCTCATTATATTTAGAGTTGTATATCAGGTATCAGTTCTTTCTTGGTATGTTTATTGCCTGTCTGAAGCCGCTATCCTCGTCGTTCTCTAATAAATGAAAACAGAATTTGGTTCTAATAGCTGACGCAGTTATTTTATAATATATACAAACCTCTTAGTTAGAGCCTCTTTATTAGACCTCTTAGTTCGGTCTGTAATGAAAAAAATATTCTTTCGTCGTAATTCTATTTTCCTCAAACCTAAGAGCACAAATAAAAGAATAGTTCTTATTATTGTGTTTTTGTTCTATTATTGTGTTTAAACGAATAAGTGCGGTAGGTTATAGTTAGAAACTTTTCGTGTAAACAAACTTGTGTTTTGTTAGTGTGAAAAAGTAGTGACAATAGAAAACAATAAAAAAGTGCGACATAATATTACTTCGATCAGTGGAACCAATTCTTCAATATGTAAGTTCCGCATAGAAGCCATCAATGCCGAAGAGGATGCATCACAAGTTTTGGCAGAAAATCCACCTGTTGACATACCTGCGAATTGGCAACAAATGTAGTTAATTGTTGAGGGTTGTATTATTAAATACTTAATATACTGCTAGTAAAAATAATAAAGAAGCTGGACACAATATACCAAAGAAAAAGCCTATGCACTCAGCTTGATGTGCAAAGGAAATTGCTGAGTTTTAAATAGAAGGAAAATACATGTTTAATCGATCATTTCAGTAAGTTTGATGAAATGATTATTGAATTAACATCAGCAGGGGCTACTTTAGGTGAAAGGTGAAAGGGCAAATTGATTCTACTACACAGGAAAGGAGAACTTTAAATACTATTCAAACCAATAAAGATGAGTCAAGTTTTGCATTTATTATGTCTAGTCATTCAATGCAAATTCAGAATACGCGCCAAAGTAATTCCATCTAGTGTCTGGAGCCACCAACCATATAATAAATCAACACCATTATTTCACTTAATTCATGGTATTGCCTAAGCCAGTAGATATTGCGGTTTCGAAGCATAATACTTCAGTAAAAACTTACCAAAGAGGAGAAATCAACATTATATCCAACATGGGCGTTCATGGATAGAAAGCTGAAAAATGTCCTATTTACTCCCGATATCCCTTATAACCTGCTCTTTATGCGACGAATACTAGAAACTGGTATAGACATCCTGTTTACTTCAAATGGGCAAGTAAAATCTTGCTAAGGCAACAAAACTATTATAACCGGTAAGGTGATTAATAATTTAACACCAATAATTTTTGAAATAAACAGAAAATTAAATTAAAATATTTTAAATTAATTAAAATAAAGTAAATGTTTATAAAACCAAAGAGTTATATGAAAATTATAAATTATGGTATAAACGCTTAGGTCATGTACATACAAATTAATTTTTAGAATTAAAAAAGCAACAATATTATGAAAAATTTAATAGTATAGCTCCAATCACACATTTATGTAAAGTTTGAATCTATGGAAAGGAAGCGTGTTTGTTTTTGGCTAATGGCAAAGAGAAGTCCTATGTTCAAAGGCTATTATTATATGTTTTTCACTCAGATATATGTGGATCAATTTCTCGACCAACAATAAATAATAAAAATTATTTATTAACATTTATTAATGAATTTACTTATTATACTGTAACTTATTTACCAACCTGTAAATCTGAAACATATAAAGTTTTCCAAGATTTTTTATTTAAAGGTGAAGCTCATTTTTCTTTAAAAGTGGTGTTTTTGGGTCATCACAAATTTTTTAAAAAATCTACTAAATGTATACTTATAGGTTATTTACCTAATGGCTTTAATGTTTTTAATCCAAATGTTTTTAACAAATAAATTCAATACAGCTAGTCATGTCATTTTTGATGAAATCTCTGTTACCAGATCAAGGCCTAAAATTGACCTTGACGAAGGGTTTCCGACACAAAGTTCCGACGGTATTAAAATATCTAAAACTGATATAAACGCGGTACCGATTTCTGCTCCTTTAGAATCGGAATTAGAGGCAGGTAATAATAGTATTTAAACTGTCAACAAAATCGAGGATAAAAGTCACTTATTTAAACAAAATCCTGAACAAAAATCTAAGACTACCGTTTCGGAACTCAGACGGAGCAAAAGAATAAGAAATCTTTCTAAAATTTCATATAACGAAAATGAAATAAGACATATAAATAACACAATACAGACAGAAATAACACATAATAAATGAGCTGATAAAAATGAATGGGAAAGGGCCGTTAAGGAAGAAATTGATTTCTTGCTTGAAACCATGGTTGAAACTCATCTGGGAAAGAAAATCTAGAAGCATCGTCAACGCTCTTAAGAGAATGGGCAGAAGAAAATTTTGAAGTGTACAGAAATCATTTAACAATGAATGAGGACCAATTAGCATATCTTCTTGAAAAAGTAACTCCGTTAAATAAAATAGGATACTTGGTTCCGAGAAGCTTTGAGCCCGAAATTAAAACTACAAATGGACGGTACGATATCCAAGAAGTACATTCTCAGTGTTTTTTCCTGAGGCATGCGAGGCTATATACAATGTTTTGGTAGATTTTTTACTGGTAAGTACAAAATTTATTCCTTACAGTTAAATTGATTCATTAGTAATAGAATAAAGTTAGTAGAATAGTCAAAAATTATAAAATTTTATTAGAAGAAATTTAAAAAATTATTTATTAACTTTCAAAACATTTTTAATTTTTTTAAATTAATTCATATAATAATAATATTCATTTACTCCGGCTGAAGAAAGAGCCTGTGACAAAACATCGCTGAAATCATATTGAGTGTCTGTGTTGCGGTTATCTGAGTTTGTTGATTGGTAGTAGTTTTGTGATTGCTGTAAAAGACAAAATGGGTGATGATATTACAGAGTACTAGTCAAAATTACGTGTTTCCATGGAATGTTGATAATTAGATGGACTAGACGACACCGATGATTGAGACTGATTACCTGACTGACTGAGTTTTATTGCATCATGAACCCCCGAAGCCGAATCAAGAGAATTCTTTCGGCCCCTTTTGAAATTATGTATGTTGGCAAGACTTTTTGGAGTACTTGTAGTTGCCGGTGAAGAGCTTTCAATATTATCTGAAAAAGGTGCTTCAGTGTCCAGACCGTATACTGTTTGCTCTCTATGTTATGTTACTCCAAATTTTGCTGATCATTTCCTGCTTTTCCAGAAGTGTTCTTTCCCGTCCATTTTCGAAGTCCTAGAACAGAAAAATATTTGCATTTAATTGACTAATAGCATTCCTAAAAATAATTAACAGAAATACAAAAATTTTAATATATAATACAAAATTTGAGTACAAATAACATACGTCACGAAAATTAAGCGAACATTGCTAAATAATATTGGCACAGCAAAGGTGTTATTTTAATTAGTACTGTAAATCTTAATATTATTATTTTGTAAAAAGGTAAATACAAAATCATTCACATAAAATCACCCCCTTAATTTTAATGTACCTTCTTCCAAATACCCAATATACTATTGTCTATAAATGTTTGTTACAGGTACCTAACAACATTCAGAGCTGGGAAAAAGTGATGCGAGACTACGAAACTTTATGGAATTTCCTGAATGTATGTGGGGCTATGGACGGTAAACACTTCAATATCGAGTGTCCGCCGAATACTAATTTGCAATATTTTAATTACAAGAAACATTTCAGTACGATTCTATTTGCAATTGTCGATGCTAATGATAAATTCTTGTGTATCGACGTGGGAACAAATGAAAGAGTAAATAATGCCGCAGTGTTTTCGAAATCAACATTTAACAAGGCCTTGCGAAATAACTCACTGAATATACCGGAACAAGGGATTTTCATCACTGATGACGCCTTCCCATTAAGAGTTAATATTTTGAAGCCATTTTCCAGTTGTAGCCCACTAGCCGAAAAAAACAAATCATATTTAATTACAGACTTTCAAGGGTTCGTCGAGTCGTCGAAAACACCTTCGACATACTTGTGTCAAAATTTTGAACCTTTGAGAAGCTGATTCCACTCTGTACAAATAACAGAACAAGTGGTGAAAACTACATGTGCTCGTCACAACTGGTTAAGTAAAAAGTTTAACTACTTTAAATCCATATATCCAGAGAGATATGCTGGATATTGAAGAGTGGGAAGAAGGAAGGGTTAAGCCAGGTACTGCTACCCAACATTAGCATACCGGTCTTGAAAAAATTTCCCACTGTGCAAAAAATTACTACACTACACCAGGGCAGCAGGAGAAGTACGAACTTACTATGCTGAACGATTTGTTACAACAGATATTATACTTTGGGAATGGAAAATGATTTAGCAACCTTGATGCTAGCATGTTATATTCTGATAATGCATGTATTGTAATTGTAATAAAGAGATTTGAAGTGATTAGCAATAAAAAAATAAAAATAAATAAACATCTTTGGTTTGTCAATCATTATTAGCACATCAAAACTTTAGTACCTTAATTGATTTTAAGGAAAAAAATTTGTGTATTAAACTGCAAGTTTGAAGAAGTTGGCTTTGGAGTGCATACGTTGCGTAGGAACACATTTGCATCTTTAAACCAAAATAGTCGGAGCTCATAAACATCATCAAGACTGCTCCATAACGTATTCAAATAGTTTTTATTTTTGCTTTTATATCTGCTACAGTTAATTCGGGCAAATTTAAATCAGTGACCATTAAAGAGTACGCTTTTTCCTGCTCTTTTGATTTGCTATAATCGCTACTACTGTTATTCTATATACACGCGCATTGTCGGTATATTTAAAGAAAGATATTCATGTGTTTATCTTGTTACTTAAATGACATTCTTTAAATAACTTGCACGAAAATTGTTTAAAGCTATAAATTTAAAATAAATATATATATTTTAAGTTAACCGAAACACAAAGAAAAACTTGAATAACGACTGCCGATTGCCTATTTAAACCGATTGTTTATTTACATTTTTTACTAAACCTTCACAATGGATAAAATTCGACTTGACAAACGACTGTTTCATCAAAAGTTGGTCAAAGATCAATATATTTCACCATTCATCTTTAGTGTACACTTAAAATATTGTAGATTGTAAATGGGTATTTACTATTAAAAACAATGTACAAGATAGTTTGCCAAAGTATAAAGCATGATTTTAGCCACTAGTATCTTTTAGAAAATAATATTGAAATTTTTGTACCAGTATATGTACTTTTAGAATATTTTTAGCAATTGCAAATCAATTTAGTTTGCACATACATCAAATGGATGTTAAAACGGCATACTTAAATGGCATATTAATGGAATATATTTAGATGAAAATACCTGAAGGAATGAAAGTAAAAGATGATTATGTATGTTAATTAAATAGATTTTTATATAGGTTAAAACAATCAACAAGATAAATAAACAAAATATTAAAGGAACATAATTTTCAAAATTGTCAAGTGTCGACTATTGTTTATATTTTGTAGATAAAGGCAATATAAGAGAAAACGTTTACGTAATTCTTTATGATCTAGCAATATTTACAGATAATATTAATACAATGTTAAGTTCTAAACACATTTAAAAAATAAATTTAGAATGTATGACATGAATGAATTAAAATTTTTCCTAGGTATCAGAATTTAAACATGAAAATACAATTTCTTTAGATCAAAGTGCATATTTATAATGTACTTAATAATTTTAATATGACTAATTGTAAACCTGTTAAAACACCACTTCCATATAAATTAAATTATTTAGCATTAAATGCTAATGAACAATATGACGCCCCATGCCGAAATTTACTAGGTTGCTTAATATATGTCGCTCTTTGCACTCGCCCAGATTTTTGTACAGCTGTTAACTTATTAAGCCATTATCAAAATAAAAATAATAAAGAGTTTTCACAATGCCTAAAAAGGGTTTCACGGTATATTAAGGGCATTTATGACTTTAAATTAGTTTATACTAGAAATCAATATATTGAAATTGTAATTGGCTATGTAGATGCTGATTAGGGTAATCATGAAATAGATCGAAATAGTATAACAGGATATGTATTTAAATTATTTGAGACTTGTATAATTTCTTGGAATACAAGACAACAAAATTCAGGAGAGTTTTATGGATTAAGTCTTTATTAACAATCATAAAAATTATTATATTGGTCCTCGTCTCGTAAATACGGATACCATTGTAGTTTCCCCATTTCTATATTAACCGCCACGAGTTTATAGCAAAAAGCGAAAAAAGCCCGTCCCTACTGCACCAGCAGCAGTCCCCGCCTCTCTACGACAATCACTTCTCGTTCTCGTGTTAACCCGTAGCGTAGCCGATCGATAGTTCTAGCCTGGACACTTATCCCCGCTTTCATGGATACCTCACAACAGAAGCCGAAATCATGCGAGGCGACGACCGCATCGCGATGGCAAAAATTCC
Source organism: Anthonomus grandis grandis (assembly GCF_022605725.1). Taxonomy (NCBI): domain Eukaryota; kingdom Metazoa; phylum Arthropoda; class Insecta; order Coleoptera; family Curculionidae; genus Anthonomus; species Anthonomus grandis. The sequence continues at coordinate 42,876,892 of NC_065548.1, forward strand.
GCGCTGTGGCACATATTTTGCGTTGATTCGAAATAATATTTTACTGCAGTTATTATAGTTTATAGTAAGATTACGCATTTAAAATTTTAAACTACCAAACTATTTTGATACTCGCTTTGAGTTTTAAAAAGAATAAAAATTCGGTATTTAAATTAGGTGGGTAAATTAACAATTTTATTTTTAACTTACATTTTACAATATTAATTTTATTTAGAATAATGCCTACCTCTTGCTGCATTCCTGTTTAAGCTCAGAAAAAATTAAAATGGATTTAATTTTTTTTTTTGTTTTTTTTTTATTATCGTCGGAATCGTTCAAATTTTCGATTTTTTAAATAAGCAAAAAAAATTTGCCGTAGGTACCTACCTAATTTTGTTTTCGCCATTAACATCTTTACGAAAAAGTAATACAGCAATGCAAAAACTTTCCCATAGCAACCAAGATAATCCACAAAAGTGTCAAGAATAAGTTTTTGAAAAATTGTTTTTTTTTCAATAATCTTCAAAACCACATAAAATATAATATATATTATATTTTTTATATGGCATATTCTTTTACAAGTAAATAATGTGCAACTTTGGGGTAAATTATCCATTTTCGTATTTTAAGGGGAGACGAATTTGAAATACCGTTTATGTATATTTCTGCAATAAAATAAATAAAAAAAATATTTAAAACATTTATCATATACTAAAAGATACGTAATAATAAAAAAAATATATTATCTTGTAAAATGTAAAATATTAGGTCCCGTGGTATCTCCTCTTAGTCGTTCCACTGTACGGCGTGCGCCACCAAATCTCGGCTTCAATTTTGACGCCACGAAACCAGTGTCACGGCTAGAACTCTCGATCGGCTACGCCCGTAGCCGATCGATATTTTTTTTTTAATTTTTGATTTATTGTTAGAAGTAAAACAACAAAATACTGACATTAAGGCCGATATTCATGGGATAAAGAGGGACCTGGGGGAATACTGTGTAAGACTACAGGAGTTGGAAGGTAAAATTGCTGAGTTGGAAAGTGAAAATTTGAATTGCAAGGCAAGGTTGAGACGTTGTGAAGAGGCAGGAAAGATAAATCAGATTGTAATATTTGGACTTAAGGAGAAGGCAGGGAGCTCATTGGAAAAGCTTGTTTTGGAAACATTTAAAAAGGTCTTACTTGTGAACATCAGCTTACAAGATATATATAATATATACAGAATTGGAACCATAACTGAGGGACGAACCCGTCCTGTAATTGTAAGATTCCTTAGATTTTCTTAGAAGAAACAAATTTTTCAAAACCTTAGCAAACTAAAGAGTACCGGTGTTACTATATCGAACGATCTTACAGTTGAGCAGCAGCAAGATCAAAAAATCCTCTATAAATACTTCAAAATAGCCAAAAGTAAGAACTTCGAGGCAAAAATATTGAAAAATAAATTACTAGTGAACGAAAACACTTTTAGTATAACTGAACTGAAAGAAGCTATCGGCAAAACGTTCACTGACCTCTTTATAAATAAAAAACAGTTATTTCCTAACAACAGTGCTCCTGCAACACCTGAAAGGCAGACGAAAACCTCTTCTACAATTTCTGTGGCGTAGCATCACCGAAGATAATACCTCAACAAACCTCTAGAAAGGAGGTAAATTTAAAAGAGGTAGTAAACGAGAGGCACAAAGAAAGGAACAGGGGACCTGAAATTAAGAGTAAAACATTATCATCTCCCGTGACGGTAGTTTCAAGAAATACTAGGCAGTCCGGAAGAACAAACTCTACGTCTTGTCAAGGAAAGGCTTAGATAGGTAGTCCTAAATTATTTATTAGTATTTTTGTGTAAGTAGTTTTATTTTAAACACTGTTTGTTATGTCACTTCATTTTTGTTTATTTTACTATTAATGACTTATTTTAATCATTGGCATTTAATATTTGTCATTTAAATATTCGATCCCTAGTGGCAAATTTTACTGATTTTAAAGATTTTATTGAAAACACGGAATTTCATATAGTTGGTTTGACTGAAACATGGCTTGCACAAAGTTTTAATAAAAACGTCATAGGTATTGACAAGTTTACTTTTATCTCACATAATCGAACGGATAATCGTAGGGGTGGTGGCGTTGCTCTCTATGTTGGAGAACGCATAAAATATAAAATTCTGAATTCCGGCGATTTTGTATTTGTTGAATTTATGTGGGTTGAAGTTAGATATTCTAACATAGTGTATCTACTTGGAATAATATTGTGCTAGATTTAATTAAACTTGCACTGGTTCTATTTGCTATTTCTCGCATTTACATTGTATTTCATTAAAGGCCCAAATAAAAGCCCAAATGTCACTTGTATTTATTATTTATTAAACTTCACACTCATTTATAAATTAATACTTTCTATTATTACTTTTATAATTGAAGGAGCATACTACTCTTATTAGACTAACGTAAAAATTATATAACTACAACGCTCAACGATACGCACCCACCAACGCATCAAACGCTAGTAAACGATTACAAACTTAAAGTTAATGAGAGGGGGCTATGCTGGCGAGCGAGGTCAGAGGAGAATTTCCTGGAACCCAATCCCGGTCCGAAAGAGTATTTCGCTGACGGAATATTTTCGGTGCTATACTTATTGAAATTGCGGAACATACCGCCCCCCTTGAAAGTACCACCTTTCAACAACAGAAAATTAACAAAGTAATTTCAATTTAAAACTGCTAATTAAACTTAAATCTACTTACTAATACATAATTATAACTAAATTATTCTTTATTACAATTATATTACAAAGGCAAAACACACAATTTTGCAATGGCGCGTTTAAATTCACCATGATTAGTTTTAACTAATACAACACGTGTGACGTTATCACTACCAGGATACAACTTCAATACGCGCCCGAGAGACCATTTTAATGGAGGCAAATTTTCTTCTTTCATTAACACAAGGTCTCCTATTTTAATCGACGGACCACTAGAATGTCGCCACTTAGAACGCCTTATTAACTCACTAAGACACTCTCTCTGCCACCTATTCCAAAAATTTTGTACAATTTGCTTCATGTACTGGTACCTATTTAGTCTATTTACATTTACAGTACGCACATCTGGCTCAGGAAGCCACCAAAGAATCCCCTACTAAAAAATGTCCTGGGGTCAATGGTAATAGGTCATTTGGATCATTTGACAATGCACTAAGCGGCCGGGAATTAAAACAAGCTTCAATTTGCGTAAAAACTGTTGTTAGCTCTTCGAAAGTTAACGCAGCATTACCCACAATTCGTTTTAAATGATATTTTGCTTGTTTTACGCTCGCCTCCCACAAACCACCAAAATGCGGGGATCTAGGAGGTATAAATTTCCAATTAATACCATCTTGCAATAAATTATTAATTATTTTATTATTGAATTCACTACTTTTAATTTGATTTAAAAATCCTAACATTTCGTGATTTGCACCCACAAAATTTGTGCCACAGTCAGAATAGATACTTTTACATTTACCACGACGGCTAATAAACCTCTTTAGCGCATTTAAAAAAGAATTGCTTGATAGGTCGGAAACAACCTCTAAATGAACAGCCCGAGTTACGAAGCAAACGAAGATACACAAATATGCCTTTAAAACTTTGCTATTTCGTAAAGTTGATGTTTTAATATTAAAAGGACCAGCATAGTCCACTCCACAATTATAAAACGCTCTAGTAGGCGATATTCTGTCCTCAGGCAATTCACCCATTAAAGTAGTCATATTGTATGGATTTACCTTAAAACATACTATACAATTGCGAAGTACCCTTTTGATGATAGTAATACCTCCTAATATCCAAAAATTATGCCTTAGATTTGCAAGTAAATTTTGTGCACCCATATGCAAATTTTTCTTATGTTCATAATTAATTATAAGCTTACTGAAATTACAATTTTCCAATATTATAGGAAATTTTTTATCATAAGAAATTGCAGCCTTGCTAATGCGGCCACCAACACGCAAAACAGAATTTTTATCCAAAAAGGGATTTAACGAAATTAATTTACTTGATCGAGAAATAGGTTTATTATTTTGCAAAGCCTTTATTTCATCTGGAAATTCATATGACTGAGATAATTTACACAGTATTATTAATGCCTTATCTAATTCATATGAAGTTAAATTCCCAATCAGTCTATTTTCTGGCTTTAATTTTAAATTATTATAAAATCTTAGACATAAAGCGGTTACTCGTTTAAGTCTGAAAAAACTTGAAAACTTATTTAATAATTCAAACCTTTCTGTAACTGAGTGTAATATATATGTATTTGAATTTTTCATATCCGGTAAGCATTGCACAAAATTCTCCTTGCCAAAAACAGTCGGCCAATATGAAAAATCTTGCCTTAACCATTTAGGCCCTTGCCACCATAACTTGGAATTTATTAAATTATGTACACTGCATCCCCTAGAAATAAGATCAGCGGGATTTTCTTCACTGGAAACATGATTCCAAGTGCTTATTAATTTATTATTTTGAATTTCAGCGACTCGGTGGCTAACAAAAGTATTCCATTTAGATGGATCTGAAGATAACCATGCCAGAACAATTGTCGAATCTGACCAACATCTAATGTCATCTATTTCCATTTTTAAAGCATGTACCGTTTTTGTTATTAAACGAGAAAGTAGCAACGCTCCACATAACTCGAGCCTTGGCAAGGTTATAGTTTTCAGAGGCGCCACTCTAGATTTGGCACAAAGAATATGAGTATTTACTTCATTATTTGAAGACACAGATCTCAAAATTAAACAAGCACCATATGCCTTCTCGGAAGAGTCACAAAAGCCATGTATCTCATTTTTTATAGAATGCCAATTTATTGCATGCCTGGATATTACTAAATTATTTAAATAGGGTAAATCTTGATACATTTTTTGCCAATGCTCATAAATATTTTTGGGAAGGTCTTCGTCCCAATCAAAATTGACCTTCCATATTTCTTGCATTATTAATTTTCCTAGGATAATAATAGGACCTACTAACCCGAGAGGGTCAAAAACTCTGAATAATATTGACAGAAAGTTTCTCTTTGTGACCTTTATAGGACAATCTAGGGATACCACATATTGTAGAGTCTCTTGTTTAATATTCCATATAAGTCCTAATGTTTTAGTAACTTCTTTATCGACTATATACTGCTGTAGATTATTAACCTCTTCATCTTCAAAAATTTCCTTTTTGTTTGACACCCATTTCCTAAGTTTAAAGCCACGTTTTTTAAAAATTTCTGATATTTCACTTTTTAATTTAATTACTTCTTCTACTGTAGATCCTCCGCTTAGATAATCATCCACGTAAAAATTATTTATTATTTCATAACATGCTTTGGGATAATTTTTTTCTTGCTCCTTTGCTGCTTCATGCAAACATCTTATTGCCAAATAAGATGCAGGAGTGGTTCCATAGGTAAGCGTATTTAAACGAAAATGTTTGATGTCTTCATTTGGACTACTTCTCCATACTATTCGTTGTAGATTTCTTTGTGCAGGATCGATCCAAACTTGTCTATACATTTTCTCTGCGTCAGCTCCTAAAACAATGTTGTGCTTTCTAAATCTTATTAAAATAGAATACAAATCATCTTGAATGGTAGGCCCTGCCTGTAATACTTCATTTAAACTGATACCTCTATCTGTTTTTGCACTGGCATCAAACACTACGCGCAATTTTGTTGTTGTGCTGTCTTCTTTTACCACCGCATGGTGAGGCATGTAATATACACATTCCACATTATTTACTATTTCATTTTCATTGAGTTTAGACATATGTCCCAGCTCTTCATATTCCTGTAGAAAATGTGAATATTCATTTTTCAATGCCTGATTTGCACTTAATTTTCTCTCCAACTTTAAAAATCTTTTTTCTGCCATTTTTAGAGAGGAACCAATATTATTGATATTTCCTTTGGTGGGTAGTTGCACAATAAATCTTCCATCTTTATTATGCTTTGTTGTTGTCATAAATAATTCTTCACACTCCAATTTCTCCTTTTTTAAAATCATTGTTGGCTGAACCTCTTCAAATTTCCAGAACCTTTCTATTTGTTGGCTAAGATTCTCAGTTACTGATAAGTTACAAAATGTTTGATGTTGACCCTGCTCATGATTATTATCATTATTATTACTGCAGGGTAATCTTCCAGAAATGATCCATCCAAAACAAGTTTTTTGTAATATTGGCAAATTTTCTTCAATTTTAATTTGCCCATAACTCAATAGTTCATAGAAAACTTCAGCCCCAATTAAAATATCTATTTTTGATGGTATATTGAAAAATGAGTCTGCCAAAACTATGTTGGAGGGAATTTTAAGTTTCTCCTTGTCAACTGATAATGTTGGCAGAGCATTAGTTATTTTGTCTAACACAACACAATTCAAATCTATTTGAAAAGAATTTAATTTTGATTTTACATTAATATTGACACATTTATTAACATTAGTCACAGAACTATTTATACCTATGACCGACACACTTAGCTCCTTTATATTTAAATTTAAAAATGCCGCCAAATCCGTTGTTATAAAATTGGATTGAGAACCGGAGTCCAATTGTGCCCTTACCTCGTGCATATTACCTTGAAAATCTGTTACTAAAACCCTCGCTGTTGAGAGCAAAACTTCACAATTATTTTTATTTATACATGCACTTGATAAGGTATTTATTGAACTATATGAACTAACACTATTTTCAGTCATTTCAAAACTTGATGAGGCATTATTATTAGTTAAATGATTTGATGCATTATTATTATTTGAGTTACCGTTTGTATTACTTAAATTATTATTACTTGATGAATCATTACTACTTCTAGAATTATTACTCAGATTATTTTGTACACTCCTAGAAAAATCAATGTGCAGTAAGCTATTATGAGGCTTGCCACATTTTCGACACCCTCCTAATGTACATCTTGTACTTACATGATTTTGCTTAAAACAATTAAGACACAAATGCAATTTTTTTACTTCAATTATTCGCTCTTGTTCATTTAAACTTAAAAACTTGGGGCATTGATATAGAGGATGTTTATTATTATTAACCTTGCAATATACACACTTTAATTCTTGTGCATTAATGCCTTTATTAGCAGAGAAAAAACTTTGAGAATTAAAATTGTTTTTAAAATTAAAACTAGGTTTACCTGTTGCAGATCCTTGGGACTGATTTGTATTTACTTTGTGTGAATTTACATTTTCTAAAATCTGAACTCTTTCTGTTAAGAAACCCAGAAACTCATTACAAGTTATGATATCTTTTTTAACAATTTTTGATTCCCATTCCCGTCTGGAAATTATATCCAATTTGTTACTAAACATGTATAAGAGTAATGTGTCCCATGAATCGACAGGCTCCTTAAGATTTTTTAGAGCCCTTAAATTTTTTTTAATTGTATCTACCATATTACGTAAATCAATTAAAACATTTTTGCCTATCATAGGCAATTCATAAAGGCTCTTCACATGACTTTGTACTATACATTTTTTATTTTCATATCTTTCCCTCAAAAGTTTAAACGCTACCTCATAATTTAAGTCATTGACTTCAATTAAATTGAATGAATTGCCTGTGCACTATCACCTTTTAGGCACGACTTTAAATAATAAAATTTCTGCACATCAGTGATAGAACTATTTGAGTGAATTAATGCCATAAAAGTGTCAAAAAATCCTACCCAACAATCGTAATTGCCACTAAAAGTAGGTAAATCTAAAGGTGGCAGTTTTACTAGATTCTGATTTGACATACTACTACCAGCCAAATTTAATGTTGGTAAAGTTTCCTTTAACATATCCTTAAACATGCATATTGTTTCAAAAAATGTGTTTTCGAAAGTAAGTCTCGCTTCGCTTTCCGATTCCTCATAATATTCAATTTCTATTTGAACTGCGTTAAATTGATCCCACAAACATTCACATTTAGTGTATCTTTCATTAATAATAATTTTACTTGTGAGACCATCGCAACCCGAAATGAATTCACTGAACCTATCTAATTGTGCACAAATTTGTTTTCTATCACTTTTTAATTTTTTAATTATTTCCTTTCTTTCTTTATTAGAAGCCATTATTACTTATTTACTTTTTATTTAAATTATTTATTTTATTTTTAATTATTGATATATTGTGATTATTGTTTATTCAATTATTATTTGTGTGTATCAAAATTACATAATTTATTTAATAATTATTAAATAATGAGGCGAAGAAAATACCATTTAAAACATTATTACTAAAATCAACAACAGTCAACGCTAACAAAAATTACCACCGCTGCTCTATTAAATTATATATTTAATTAAAAAACTCACCCGGCCGCTGCTGACCTGCCTTACTTCTTAATTGCTTACTATTATAAACACTCCCCAGTGACGCCTCCAATTCAATTATTACGGCCGATCTATTGCACCATGACATCAACTGCTTCCCAACTTGATGAACAAATGGTACCCGTACACTGGATCGAGACTGCTACCAAAACTTGAAAATCACCCTGGAATCTATTTTCTCGGGTCTCAGACAAAACCATCAAACGGCAATCCTTTCTATTCAAAAGCCCTTGCTGGTACTGATGTATTTTTTTCTTTATTACTACTCACAGCGCCACACTTCTATTTGTGATATTATCACGTCGGGGTCACCAAAAAATGTGCTAGATTTAATTAAACTTGCACTGGTTCTATTTGCTTTTTCTCGCATTTACATTGTATTTCATTAAAGGCCCAAATAAAAGCCCAAATGTCACTTGTATTTATTATTTATTAAACTTCACACTCATTTATAAATTAATACTTTCTATTATTACTTTTATAATTGAAGGAGCATACTACTCTTATTAGACTAACGTAAAAATTATATAACTACAACGCTCAACGATACGCACCCACCAACGCATCAAACGCTAGTAAACGATTACAAACTTAAAGATAATGAGAGGGGGCTATGCTGGCGAGCGAGGTCAGAGGAGAATTTCCTGGAACCCAATCCCGGTCCGAAAGAGTATTTCGCTGACGGAATATTTTCGGTGCTATACTTATTGAAATTACGGAACAAATATACAGACCTCCAAATGGTAACATTGGTGATTTCTTGGACTTTTTTGAAAACAGCATGTCGAACCTCTATTCTCAATACGAAAATATTATATGTTTTGGGGACTTTAATATTAATTTGCTTCAGGCTTCTAATAATACAAGAAAGCTGGAAAATATTGCAGAAGTGTTTGAATTAACGCAAGTTATAAACGAACCTACTAGAATTATTAACCCCTCTGCATCTCTAATTGATCTTATATTTTGTAATTCAAAAATTGTTAAATGTTCTGGCGTTAGTACAGTTCAGATTCCTGATCATTTTGCCATCTATTTAGAAATAAATACTCCAAAAGAAGCATCTGAGTCGAGAACTATTAAGTATAGACCTTTAAAGAATATTAATTTAAATGATTTTAGTCGTGATTTGTCTATAGGTCCTTGGGATGAAATTTTATATATGCCAAACGTGGATGATAAGTTAGAATATCTGAATTCTCTTATTTTAAACCTTTTTGATATTCATGCTCCCATAAAAACCTTTGAAACTAGCAATAAACAAAATTATGCGCCATGGATAACTGAAAATATTAAACTCCTACAGAACTTACGTAACACTGCCTTAAGACGTTATAAAAAATCAAAATTACCAGCACATTTTTCTTATTACAAAGAATTGAGAAATTATACAATTATACAACAGGCTACAAGAGCTGAGAAGAGGGGTTATTTGAGGGATAAATTTTTAATTTCAACTGTGAAGGAAAAAATGGGCAGAGCTGCAGAAACTTAATTTAACAAGATCAAAGAATAATAATAAAATTCCTAAACATTTAACTGAAAACCTAAACAATATAAATTCGTTTTTTGCTAATCCAACACAGGTTACTCATCCGTTAAATAATGATCTAATTCACTTTTATAGTACTCACATTAAGGAAGGTATAACAAATATATTAACTTTTGAACCGGTAGTAGAGGCAGAAGTCACTAAAATTATATTTGACATTAAAAGCAAAGCTTTTGGGTCTGATCAAATAAATGCCCACCTAATTCAACTTTGTTGCCCTCGTATTATTCCTTACATCACGCATATTATTAATGTCTGCATTGAAATTGGCTATTTTCCACAGCGTTGGAAGCATGCATATGTAATTCCCTTACCTAAAGTTAATGAACCAACTGAATTTAATCATTTGCGTTCTATAAGCATTCTTCCGGCCCTTTCGAAGATCTTCGAAAAGGTACTTGAAGGTCAAGTGAGAGCATTTATTGGTGAGTTTGATATCATTCCTTCAAAGCAATCTGGTTTTCGCCCAGGATTTGGCTGCTCCTCCGCAATAGCAGCTGTTACAGATGATCTGATTAAGTCGGTTGATGACGGGAAAATAAGTGCTTTAATCCTATTGGACTATAGTAAGGCTTTTGATATGGTAAATCATTATATTCTCATGTCAATTTTGCATTACATTGGTTTTAGTATGTCATCTGCATGGCTTATTAGATCATACCTTGCAAATAGATCACAGCAGGTTATGTATCGGGACAAGCTTTCTGACTGTCTTCAAGTTATTGCTGGCGTACCACAAGGAAGCATATTGTGTCCTCTCCTTTATACAATTCATACTTGTAATTTTATTGACAGTCTTCAGTTTTGCAATTACCATCTTTACGCTGATGATACTCAGCTCTACTATTCTTTTAATATAAGTGAAGTCGACATTGCTAACGAGAATATAAACCTTGACCTTCAGAGAGTTTGTCAAACCTCCGCAGATCATAATTTAAAAATTAATCCTGCCAAATCAAATTTTATTATTTTTGGTAATGAAGTGTCAAAAAAAGTTGCCCAGGAGCGCCTAAGTCTTGAAATTGACAATGTGAATATACCTTGTGTAAAACATGCCAAGAGTTTGGGATTGGAAATAGATAGTGATTTGCGGTTTCGGGAACATATAATTTCAAAATTGAAAAAAGCTTATTCAACTCTCCGTCTTATTTATTCTAGTCGTCATTTTTTACAAAAAGATATTAAATTATTGCTATGTGATTCGTTAGTGCTAAGCCATTTCAATCACTGTGATGTTATTTATGGGCCTTGTCTTGATAGTTTTGAATCTAGAAGGATTCAAAAAGTACAAAATTCATGTTTACGTTTAATTTATGGCGTCCGTAGACACGAACACATTTTACCGCTTTTACGTAAATCAAAATGGCTTAACATGTACAATCGTAGAAAACTACACATGAATACATTTTGCTTTAAAATTCTTAAAACAAAAAAACCAGGATATCTTTTTGAGAAACTTGAATTTAGAGTTGATGCTTGTAATCGACCTTTGCGTTTTAATGATAAAGTGTCCATACCTAGACATCGAAAAGAAATATTTAAAAGATCATTTTCATATTGTGCGGCTAAAACTATAAACCTATTTTCACCGTCATTTTCAAACACTTTGCTGTTGAACTTTAAAAAACCACTTAAACAAATTCTGATTGTTGAACAAATAGGCTCTAACGAATTATAGGGGTAAGCTTGTCTAACTGGATCTCTTAAATAGCTGTGATTTCTTGAAAAATGGTTTTTAAATTACGTGTTGAGTTATTGAATTTTTTTTTTTTTGATTTCTTGTGTTTTTGTTTGCTGTTTTTGCTTTGTGTTTCTATTTATATCTCTGTATTTCTGTTTTACATTTTAAATTTATTCTAAGTATTTTATGGTTCTATGATTTTAAATTATGTGTTTGCTTTGGCCATTATGTATTTTTGTATTTTGCATTTATTTTTAATTATGTTTATTTCAATTTTGTTACTCTACCTTATTTTGTAATGATTACCTTAGATTCTAAATATTTAAAAATGTAAAAGTTTTAATTTATTTGTGTTTGGGCTTAAGCAGTGCCTTACAACACTTCTATTGTAAGGTGTCTGAGGAGCCTTTTAGGACATATTGCATTGAAATTTCTGTATTTTTGGTTAATATTGTTGGTCCTAATAAACGAATTATTATTATTATTATCTTACCCTGGTGGTAGGTATCTTATCCGGAAGGCACTGCAGCTAGGTAACGTTTCAGATTCGGCCTTTGACATTTGCTTGGCATCTATTACCGGAACAACTCTCAAGCAGTATGAAGTGGGATTGAAATTATGGTGGAATTTTTGCAGGGATAATCAGGTTAATGTATATTCGGCCACTATACCTAAAGTTTTAGATTTTTTAATGCTTTTATATAATAAAGGGGCGTCTTATGGGAGTTTAAATTCTTATCGATTTGCAATAGCTCAGGTTCTGGGACATAATATAGCTGAAGACAATAGAATTAAAAGATTTTTTAAGAGGGTTTTCAATTTAAGACCATCTAAACCTAGGTATTCTAATACTTGGGATCCTGCTTTAGTACTTTCTTATGTCCAAAATTTAAAAAATCAAGATGTCTCCTTGGAATATCTGACTTATAAATTAGCTATTTTAATGGCTTTAGCTACAGGACAAAGGGTTCAGACTTTAGCCTTAATTAATACTAATAACATATTGAGTTCAGAAAAAGGAATTGAGATAAGAATTGAACAAAGAATTAAAACTACAGGAAAAAACAAGTCACAGCCCTTACTATTACTACCTTTTTTTGAAAATCCCGATATATGTGTAGCTAGAACACTTTTGTACTATTTATAGAAAACTAGTGACATAAGAAAATCTAATGTTAATAAAAGTAACAATCTTTTTCTTACATTTAAAAAGCCGTATCATAATGCCTCTGCTCACAGCATCTTCATCGTCCTGTACAGTTGTTTTTTGTTGTTTTTTCGTTTCTTCTCATCAAGATATCGATCTGAATACACATACATGTATGTTAAAGCATCTTTATTGTATCTTTTGTGTTTTGTACCTAGATACCAAAAAAGTCATCTTTAAACATCTACAATGGTATCCTTATTTACGAGACGAGGACCAATATAATAAAATTAATAGATCAAACGAACTTACCCAGTGATGTTCGATCTTAATTATATTGATCCTTGTCGAAGTAAATAAGTCCCTCCCAACCCTGTTTTTAACATTACCCGTTAGACATTTTTGGTAAATAATCTTTAAAGAAGTGATTGCCGTAGAGAGGCGGGGACTGCTGCTGGTGCAGTAGGGACGGGCTTTTTTCGCTTTTGGCTATAAACTCGTGGCGGTTTATATAGGAATGTAAACTACAATGATATCCTAATTTACTTCGACGAGGATCAATATAATTAAGATCGAACATCACTAGGTAAGTTCGTTTGATCTATTAAATATACCTTAATATACCTATTGGTCTATGTAGATAATAATGGTTGTATTTCAATTACTAATATTCAATTATAACTTTTATTAACAATTTAACAATTATTAATTATAAACAGTATAAACTCAACATATGGATATTAAATATTATACTAGAGATACAAAATAAATCAATATAATATAGTATCAAACAAATATCTTGGTTCGATCTATAGTAAAAAAGAAATTCATTCGTAATTCTATTTTCATCAAACCTAAAAGCACAAATAAAAGAATAGTTCCTATTAGTGTGTTTTTGTTTTACCCATATTCCTAATACTAATAATTAAACTCAGTATTAATATACCTATTTGTATTTTATTATAGGACTCCACTTATATAAATCAAACTACTTCAATTGGAAATATTTTTTTCTTAACGGTTATTGCCGTGTGTCAGCAAGCATCAATGGTATTGCCATCAAGGTAATACAATTATGTTTCTCTATGCTTATTCCCTTTTTAACTATGTATTTATTTTTAGCATTCCAGGAAGAGTGGCAACTGTATTTTTATTAATATCTTTAATGTTTATTTATGTTTCTTACTCAGCGAATATAGTGGCTTTGATTCAATCATCTTCATCAAATATACAAACCTTAGAAGATTTGCTAAATTCAAGAATAACATTGGGAGTTGATGACACTGTTTACAGCAGATTTTACTTTCCTGTAAGTAAATAAGTTATTTTTTATATTAATTAAATGGCCTAGTCCCTATTACTTTAGAATACTTTTATATATACACTTAACCAACTATAGAAAAATAATATTTCTAACACTTCAAAGTAATTCAAAATTTTTGGTTAACGCAACATGAAGCACAAACAAATAAGACGTAACTTCTGGCTACGCTATTACTCAGCTTAGCTGAGACTCGCTGGTTAGTTTATACGGTTTAGCTTGAATGGTGCAATTGGTCTTGTATACCAGAGGTTGTCTAGACACGGTATGGGCAAAAAAGATGATGTATGGGTGTCACCTATGATTTAAAAAGGCCAGTGAGAAAATTATTATATAACATTGCAACAATATGTTACTATACAACAATGTTGTTATATACAATATTATATTTTTAAATGATTGTCAATTTATTCGCTACCTTGACTGACATTGACGTATTTTTATATTTTGCCGAAAGGTTTGTCCCACCCTGTAATGGCTTGCGGTACGTTTTTGATGGGCTACCCTGTGTATATTATATATAATATACCAATAGTGAAATTATATGCAAAGCAGCAGACAATGAAAACAAGAAACTGGCATAAAAATACAAATGACTACGTTTACATAAATGATGACAAAATACGTATGGAAAATTGTAATGCGGCCAAACACATGGAAGAGGAAAATAGTGATAATCGAAATGTTATGTTTAAATCTAGGCACTTTCGCAACTCACGTAAATGGAAAATGATGTTGATAAAAAAAAATAAAACAAAATTCTGTCAAGAAAAATAGGTCGACCGATATATCAGTAGCGAATATTTATTTAAAAATACCATGTGCACGAAAATAACTGCATTCTTCAGTGCAGCTAAACCAAAATCAGTCAAAATCCTCAGAAGCGGAAAACAAATTAGATCTTGAGAAAGCGGTCTCTAATGCCTTTTCATGAATAGATATTATTTCAGAAATTACAGAATAATAAAGCATCCGCAAAGAACGGAAAACCCCAAATAGGGCTACTATGACTATTCATAAACCATTGACTATGCTATTACATAAAATTGGTGTTTTGGAAAAGGGAAATATTTCATTAAAATGTTAAATTAAAACTAAAACGAGAAAATGAAATATTTACAACCAACGAACAAAGCACATCAAACATCAACGAACAGAATGACAAAGACGCGCCGACAATATTCTCTTATTCAACATTCCTGAAACTGAACAGGGAAGTGACCTTACGAAGAGTGTCGGTTGTACTGAATGCCCTAACGGACAATCTACCGGACGTAGTACGGATAACGAAATTCGGCAGAAAGAATAACAATAATTCTCACGGTAATAGGGTCGTATTATCTTCTAACAGTGATACCCTAACTCTTATTCGAAACCGTCAGAAGCTTAAGAACAAAAGTGTGTACATAAGCCTTGACCTTACTCTGCGATAACAGGAGGTTAAAAGGCTTATATGGACGGATTTAGAGACCGCAAACGTGAGGGTGAAGTTGACATTGGTCTCACCCTGATGTCAACTTCAGCCTCACTACTTAAATGGGACACCGTCGATTGTCAAGTGATCGGGAAACGGATCGGTGACGGTCAAAGTTGTATCCTCAACAAGCTTAAACCAACAAAAAAACCAAATATCTTTTATTAAAATGTGCGAGGAATGCGCTCAAAATTAATCTTAATTATGTTTCCACCAATGTCTCAATCAATCACATTATTCTTTTAACAGAGACAAATCTATCCCCATCTGACGTAGAGTTGAGATTCACCGGCTACTAACTTTTTCGGAAAGATCGGTCCGAGACAACCAGTACGAAAAAGAGTATGGGAGGAATATTGGCGATGGTCAACAAATCTTTAATTTGTAAAATAATTCTAACCTTGGTAAAATAATTACCATAATTCCAAACATTTTTAGAGCTAAGTTCGGGTAGTGCACAGTACATTTTTGGTTCTA
This sequence comes from Anthonomus grandis grandis, assembly GCF_022605725.1. Classification (NCBI taxonomy): domain Eukaryota; kingdom Metazoa; phylum Arthropoda; class Insecta; order Coleoptera; family Curculionidae; genus Anthonomus; species Anthonomus grandis. The sequence goes on from NC_065548.1 coordinate 42,892,891, forward strand.
TATATGTGCCCCCAAACTCATCATCCAACGTATACCATAATATGGTCAGTAATATCATTGACAGCATTACTGATGCCTTACCGAACGCCGAACTATACAGGCTGATAATTTTTACTATGATTTCAAATCGGCCAATTATCAATTGTTGAATAAATATTTGGGACCATGAATTATTCAATAGAGATGTAAACGATATGATTAATAGGTTATATGAGATTGTATACGATTCTTTAAGCCTTCATGTATCACTCAATAAAATAGCCAGTCAAAAATGTCCTCGATGGTTCTCAAGGGAGTTAATCAATCTAATTTTTAAGGCCCGTAGAAGGTTTAAAATTAGTAAAACACCTGCAGATTATGACATTTTCTCCCAGTTACGATCACAATGTAAAACCCTTTCCAAGAAATGCCACGCAAATTATATTGAATAGGTTGAAAACTCTTTACATAGCGTCCCCAAATATTTTTTGAACTATATCAGTTCTAAACTGACGAATAATTGTCCAAATACTTTTTCATTGGAGAATGTTTCTCTAAATATGGGGCCAGAATCAGCGGATCTCTTTGCTACTTATTTTGGATTAGTTTTTACTCACGATAGTGATGTAAATCTTAATGACAGTCATCCATCACTAAATAACACACACATATCGAACTATGAAATCCCAATAGCAGACGTCTATTCTGGACTGTCTCAGTTAAACATCAACAAGTGTCCAGGTCCTGACTGCCTCCATCCTTTATTTCTTTGTAGCTGCACATTTGTTCTGGCTTGTCCCCTGTGCCATATTTTCAATTAATCACTATTGCTCGGAAAATTTCCGGAACTTTGGAAGACCAGTTATATAGTTCCTATTCACAAATGTGGAGATCGAACTAACGTTAAAAACTATAGGCCGGTTTCTATCCTTAGCGTTATACCGAAGGTTTTTGAGAGGCTGGTCACTAGATGTCTTACTTTTCAACTGTCTTTTCTACTGATGCCAGAGCAATTCGGTATTAGAGCCAAGAAAAACACTGAGCTAAACCTCCTGCTTCATTCACTATTTGTTCCGGAGTTCCGCAGGGCTCTCATATAGGGCCACTGGTCGTCAACATTTTTATCAGTGATATCGCTGGTTGCTTCATTCACTCAAAATTTCAAATCTTCGCTGATGATCTTAAGTAATTCCTTTCAGTTCAAAACATTCACAATTGTTTTTTGCTGCAGCAGGATTTAAATAGATTGGTGACATGGTGTCAGAAAAATGGAATAGAGCTTAATTCCTCGAAGTGTTCTTTTATGAGATTTTTTAAACTGAGACGTCAGATAGATTATGAATATTTTATTCAGCTAAATAAGTTATCAACCGCCGAAAATATCAAGGACTTGTGTTTTACTCTTGACCCCGAACTATCATTCATTAAACACATTTCAAGCATTACAAATAAGACTTCTGGGTCTCATAAAGCGCCACTCTGGAGGGTTTTCTAGTGTGTCAGCTCTTAAAATACTTTATTGCAGTTTTATTTTTTAAAATTTTGAATGGAGTTTTTCACAAAATGCAAACTCCTAGTGTTTTTTTATAATTGTAGATATTGGTTGAGTGATTCATAATTTATATTATCTAATTTTAAGTATTTAACCTTAAGGTATCGCCTTGAATAAAATGGCTTTGCCATCAATAAATAATTATAAATGTAGGATAAAACAAAAATAAACATAATATAAAGCAAGAGTCATAGGACAGCAAAAAAAATTATGCCGAAATTAGAGCGTTTATTTATAGATACTTATTTACCACAAAATACGGAAGCAAAATCTAGGGAGATAAGCTCAATATGTTGAAAAAAACTTAAATATACAATAGGGTCATATCCATGTTATATCAGTGGTCTAATAGGACAACCTAAGTTATCTCCACAACGCAATAGATCTTCAAAACATCAACAAGTCGCACAGATATTAGATTACTTCTAGAACAAGGACTATTGTTCTAAACCATAAACATCTTTAATTACTTCAATTATAGAAGAACCAGTAAACAGTAAATAAGGCGTAGTTTCCCACGAAACTAAAGAAGCTTGTTGACGATGATTCCATTTATTTATCCACAACGCCACCAGGACTCTACGTGACCTAAATTGCAGCATCAGCACCACAGAAACTATTTAAGCTTGGCCATGTCTCTATGATTAATTAATTAATATTATTATTGTTGTACTGTAGTAATAATCATATCTTTTATTTAACTCTTAATTGTTTTAAAATCCAAAAGTTATAATTGTATAATGTAATTAAAGTTTTTTTAAAAAAAGTAAATTCAGTGATTGTGATTTAACATCCATGTATACTAAAAATACAATTTTCTTGTAGAATGGCCTTTCAAAAGATAATCTACCAAAAATTAACAACTTCTGTCAATCCGATCATATTTTAAAAAAATATCAAAGTCGCGGCGACGCTAAATCCGACCGAGCCGCTGTGACGTCATTAGGCTTAATCTTGTAGTGCGCCTGGTGTGAAATCCCTGTGCCCTGCAATAATTATCCGATTTAGTTTGATCGACGCGCTGTAGGAGGACGTTTTTATTTGAATATAGCATCATACCACCATAAAAACAAACATAAATATTGTATTGTTCCTGAATGCAAAAGTACGACGGCATCAACACCGGACAAATATTTTATTCGTTTGCCGACAGACAAAAAGAAGAGAATTCTTTGGCAACGAGCAATGCGCCGGGATGTCCTATTAAGTGAAAAAACAGGAGCCTATTGCTGCCAGGATCATTTTAATGTAAGTTTTACGACACATAAATAAAAAATAAAACGTAAATACCAATGGACATAACACTGCCGTACAATAGAAAAACAACGTATGTTTTCGTTTTATACCTTGTTTAGAGAAAAAGCTTTTGTTAAAAATTCTTAAACTTTAGCCCAAGCGCCTTGTATATAAAAAATAATTAAATTTTAAGGTTATTTCTTTATGATTTTTTGCTGTCGAATCGGAATAAAATTTGGATCCTAGAGGAGTGTTCTAAGTCTAGGAATTTAAGTTAATTGAGTGACAAGCGTAAAAAAGTGATAGGTAAAAAGTATTATGGTTTTTAAAAAAGTCCTGATAATAAAAATATTACATATGGTGTTTTGACGTTAAACGGCTGAATGCTAGGAGTGATTTTTTACTACTAAACTAAATATTTATTTTGAAATTAATAGGTACATTTTTTTTTTAGTTAGAGTAAGATGCTGAAAATTATGTTAAATTTAAATTATTGCCAAACGTGAAAATTAAATTAAAAGAAGGCGTTGTTCCTCATTTTTTTGAGTGCCAAACTAGAAGAAAAGGTGCACAAGCTAGTTCTTCTCGATCAGCATTCTTAAAGAGACAACGTCAAGATATTATTGAAGAATGCATAGACCAAAAAAACTTAAAATAAACCTGTGCGCCATAGAGATAGCCGAGGACATAGCTGATGTCCCAGAAGAAGAAAAATTCCAAAAAAATAATAGCACAATGGATTTCAAAAGTATTGGTGTACAAGTAAACATAAGACCATCATTAAAATCTAAGCCGATTCAGTGTAGTTTATTGCGACCGCCTAAAATAATCAAAGCTAAACATTTCAAAAGTACTGAAATCGTTGAATCATGCTCCTCATCTAGTATTTGTGATAGTACTGGTAGTTCATCGGAATTTAAAATAGATGCCTGTTCTGAAACTGAATTGCAAGTATCGCAAAGTGAATCTTTGGAGCCTTATAATATAAAACAAACCGTGGAAAAAAGACAAGTATATGCGATGGAAAAAATCCAAAACAATATTTAGGAATACCTGAAAATTCATTTTTACTGATTGATATACTTGCAGAATATCCGTTAACAAAGATTGACATTTTTATTACTTTAAAAAAAATTAAGCTTAATCAATCGTATGCTTGCAGAGGTGACGACTTTGGCGTATCAAGTAGAGTTGTGCATTATCTTTCAAAAATCTTTGCCCATATTATGTAGAGTATTTAAGAACTTTACTCAATGGAAACCACTGGAAGAAATAAAAAAGCCTTTGCCAATACCTTTTAGGCATAGATATAATAAAGTGCAATGCATTATTGATTGTTTCGAGGTGTCAATTCAAAAACCAACCAATCCTGTTTTACAGGCCCTCACGTGGTCTGAGTACAAAAAATGTAATACCTTTAAATATTTAATTGGATGTGCACCTGATGGATTAATAAATTATATATCAAAAGGCTTTGGCGGGAGAACGTCCGATATAACTATAGTTAATGAATCGGGCTTTCTTAATCTTCCTGAGAGTGGAGCTGACATTATGATAAATTGTTATTAGCAATATGGCATTGAGGCTTCAAACGTATAGAAGAAGTTTTAGCCTCGAAAAATGTAGTATTGGTAAGGCCACCGTCGGTTTTAAGCAAGACAAAAAGCACTAAGACAGAAGTCAAAGAGGCAAAAAGAATTGCTAGTTTGCGTATCTATATCGAAAGGGTAATAAGCAGGATAAGAGAATTTGAAATACTAGCTCCTCATGCTTGTATACAAAATAAATTAGTTGCTCATTTAGATAATATTTCTATTATTGTTTGTGGAATAATCAATATTCAAAATTTTTTAATTAAATAAGATAAACAATTAAATACTCTTTACATGTACTATAAAAAAATAATGTTGTGACCATTTTTGCTTAGTAGAATTTGGGTTTAATAAATAGAAATTTTATTTAATTTTATTGCATAAGTTTATTTTTTTTAGTACCTACATCATTATAACTTAGCGAACACAGAATCACTCCAAAATTGCATGACGTCGTATATTATCTTTTTTACACGATTTTTATCATAAACAACAACTTTAACGGTAATTTTCTTAGTTGTTTCAAAGTCATGATTAGCAACAACGAAAACAGCAGTCTTTTTTTCAGCAAGATGCATTTGTAGCTAAATTTGATGTAATGGTTTTTCTTTAATTTTCCCTTCATTATCTATATAATTTAAAAACGTATTTTCATTTGATGGACATTTAATTTCAATAACAGAATCGTCTGTTATAAAATCTGGAGATGCTCCTATTATTAGAAATTCTCGGGATAAAAACAGACCTGCTTTTTTATAAGATTTTTTTGTTTTCTTTTTTAATTCTGCTATTACCAAATCTACCAATTTTAAACCTCGTTTCATTGCTTTGGTCTGAAAAACTTTAGCTTCCAGTATTTTTTCAACCAATACACCATCCTTTTTATGACAGTGGGCTACTTCATAGGCTTGACGCAGTTATTTGCCCATACCTCATTTCCATCCAAAGTTTGGACTCACTTTGATTTCGGGTTTCCATTTCTATAGTTTTAAGAAGTTCCGGCGCCATATTTACTTTGCAAAAATTTATAAATTCTTGCGCTACCTTATCTAGCCATAAATTGATGTTTTAAGTAGTGAAGGGCAGCACTCTTTTTTAAAGGATCGTCGATGTAATATCGTGTAATACAGTTTTCTATCTTTCTTTTTTTTGCCTCATTAATATATTTGTCGTAAACTAAATTGTGTCCCTCATTAATACGAGTACATAAAGAAGTATTGTTGCTAGACCCAAAGTCGGCTATTGTGACAACTTTTTTTGTTGTAGTTACTCCAGACAAAACAGATTTTTTCCAATAGCAAACTTTATCTGTTGGCGAGGGTTCTTCGCTTCGACGATATAACCACATTACAAAAGCCGCCGCATGTTTACAACCGCCCTCAGAAGCTGCACAATCTTGGCACATTACCTCTAAAATATTATGTTCTTTTTCATTTATTTTACAAGAAACTACATAATTTTTAGCATTTATTTTATGCTCTGGAGTTACTTTGGAAAATACGTTACAAATATCTCCTTCTCGGCTTAGTTGTACATAACCAATCACATTATCTCCATAACTTTGTCGAGCTGATCTGAAAAGAAAAAGCAAACAAAATAGTTCATTTAATCAGAGTAAGCATGTAAGTTATTTATTAGGCAGCAAGAACAAAAAAAATGCCTCGTGTATTAATCGATAATAATACCTAATCAATATATTAATTCTTAATCGACTGCAGCTCGTGTAATACAGCCTACATGCCTACAATATCAAAAAGGGAGACTTCTCAGCACTTTATTTTCAAAACACGCGAACCCTGCGAACGCTCATTAAATAATATCACTTAACTATAAACTTTTATCAAATCAATAAAAGAAATATTGAGACTTATGATAGCATTTTTGAAAGAAAGAGTCTATATTTCCGTACACTTATTGGTCGTTGACAAGCTAGACAACGGATGATAACAACTGTTAGGATATTTTTATTCTTTGTTCTGTAATGAAATATCTTTTCCTTGCAGTTATAATAATCCATATACATTTTTTTTTGAAATTCCACTACTGTGAAAACGTGTGATAATATGTATACAGTTTACAGCGTCTTTAAGTACGTACACTTATTTATTTGCTCTTATTTTTACAAATAATCATAACCAATAAAGTAATTTTTATACCAATAAAATTAAATCATATTTACCTTTGCATTTTAGATCCTCTCATCTCTGCACTTAAATATTCATGATTGGAATTAAAATACTGCATAACCATTAACAAGTCTACTTCCGGAAGATTAGAAGAATCTGCTTTTACAAAGCCTTTTTTAAACATTTTCCGATTTTTAAATGTCCACAGTTAAAAAAAATAATATCCAATAACACTTCTACTTACGCAACGTACTTTCGAAAACTGATATAAACAAACGCTGTTATAGATTCTACCTACTGACGCATGATGGCGGGCGGAAAACAGCACGAACCGTCCGTTTAAGCCTAGTGACGTAACGCGAGCACGAGTTAATTTTCCGTCCGCGGCAACTTTGGGGTTTAATATTTCGAAAACTATTAAAGATGTGAAATTTTGTATGGTCAGTTTTTATGCAAAATAGTATAGGATAATGTTGAAAAAATCGTAATATAAAATTATCGGATATGACCCTATTGCAGTTACGAATATCAATGATGCAGCAATAACCATGCATCAAGTTAAACAAAATAAGCCAACAAAAAATATAGGATATATAGAAAAGTTTTGCAATCATTGTCGAAAGACAGAATAATTAGACACATTGAAATTGGCGTTAACGAGTTAAAACATGAAAATTACAAGTAAAATCTGTATTGTTATGATGAATTCAGAATGAGTTATTGACAATCGACAATCGACATTACGCAAGAAAAAAAAACAAAAAATTTTACAAAATTTGCTCATTTTAAAAAGAAAAACTAATGTAAAAATTAGGGACGTAGCTAAATTTATCGGCGCTCTAAGCTCTGCCTGCCCGGCAATAAAATATGGCTGGGTTCACACCAAAGCATTGGAGAGAGATAAATGCTTAGCTTTAAATAAAAATAATGGATGGATTATAAGACGCATGGATGCAATTATTTTCTTTGTCAAAAATAGATCTATTATGGTGGGAGAAAAATATTTTAGGCGCATACAATGAAATAAAACAAGATACTTTCTGTTTAGAAATATTTAGTGACGCTAGTCTTACAGGGTGGGGGGCTTATGCAGAGGCAAAAGTAGCTAACGGCTGGTGGTCTGAAGATGATAAGAAATTTCATATTAACATCTTAGAATTAAAAGTAATATACTATGCTTTAAAATGCTTAGCTAAACAACATAAGAATTATAATTTGTTGATTAGGACCGACAATACGACTGCTGCCTCTAGCATAACAGAATGTTTATGCAATGCAGAACTTACCTGTGAGGTTCGATCGTAATTATATGAAGCGTCCAATCCGAAGATATCACTCCCACTCTAACCCAAAATTAACCAACATATTATTATTATAATAATATACTCACCCAAACGATTGTAATTGACAAAAATACTTTGAACAAAATGAACAGAATGTTGGATGGATGATAGAGGACGGATGGGGGGAAGGGGGGGAAATATTCTTTAAACTTTGTGCGCGATATAGCAACGTACGACGTACTACCTGGTAAAGTGATATCTTCCGATTGGACGCTTCATATAATTACGATCGAACCTCACAGGTAAGTTCGTTTGATCGTTTAATTCTGGACGATTAAGTAGATAATTGAGAGTCAAAATTAGCTTGTAAAATTATCTTGATTAAATTGATTTTGAAAAAGTCAATATTCATTAATATTCAAACGAAATATTGCCTAACCGTTGGATACCGCTGAATATTGGATTATTTAACAAAAAAAAATTAAAAACATTTATGAAATGAATAGGGCTCAAACAAATTGTAAAAGGATATCAATTTAAATATTTAACTTAGTGGTATGGGGAAGCATGTTTGCTTTCATAGTGGGAAAACTTTATTTTATGTACGAAATTATAAACGCTCCTAAATATGAAAATATTCTTAAAACCTAGAATTTGTTAGAAGATAAAATTTGCAGAAGTTAAAAAATGATCCACAGAGAAACATTTTTGATTTGCGAGTAAAACTATAACACACATAGGATTCTTTTACTTTGGAAGAGTGTTAAAAGGTTATTGAAACTATGCGTGCTAGAGTTAGTGTTGTTATTAAAGCAAAGGGAGAGATGACCCGCTTCTGAAACGGTTTGTCCGAACATTTACGTGTCAGCAAAATATTACGTTTTATCCAATTTTGTAGATCAGTATCATACACAATATGATGAAATTAATTTTGTTAATATGATGTAAGAACAATATATTTTACTGCATTACAAAAGTATGATTTTTAATCCTTAAAAAATATGGTTATAAAAAATTTTAAAATAAATTAAAATTAATGTTAAATACAGTTTTGTATTAGGTGCCTTTGTGGCGTTAACTTTACAGTGTTACTATTTTGGCCAAGAGTTTGCAGACGGTAGCTCAGAATTATTGGAGGCTTGGGATTGTTCGAAGGTTCACTTATGACTGGCTATTAAAGAATATAATCTTGATTATAACTATTAAATAAGAGGGCGCCACTTAGTTTTTTTTTATAAATGCAAGAAAACTAAGAAAAACACTTGGTATATAGGTTTCAATTAACAATTAAATGACCCTGGATAAAGTAGATTTAAAGAGGCAAAAAAAATATCTTAACAATACAATCAAATTATATTTACACCAAAGATATGTATACACCTCATTTTCTAATCTGTTAAATGTTAATAATTTATTATGAATTGAAATATGAATAATGTTGACATGATTAAAATAAATTTGACAAAAGTAACATTTAAATTATGATTTCACTACTAGGTAGATTTCAGCACTTGGAAAATAAATTGCAATTATTAAAGTTTTTAGTAAATATTTGTTTTACGCAGGGGAAAGTTCATGAACCTTTTTACCTAAGGCATATCAGTTTTAACCCTTTTATATCTACTTAATTACCAAAAAGGGTACTGAAAAATACTGAACAAGAAATAACTAATATTATAGATAAGAAATTGACATATTAAATTATGACAATAATTAAATATTTGTAAGGTTAAATTGAAATAAAAGGTATATTAATAAAAATTTAAATAAATGAGACAAATCTATGGTTAGTAATATTTAAATAAATGGAATAAACTGGCCTGTATATTCCTCCAAGAAATGAACGGCTTGCCTTCAAAATCGAGGCTGAGAATGTATGCCATTTGTATCTTAGGGATCCGGACTGGGAATCTCTAATACTAGCTCTAACTCTGGCTCCAGCTCCACCGCTTTCAGCAATTTCCCGTGGAAATCAACAACCTGTAGCCATCAACGATTGAAGAAGAATAAAGAGGAAAACGGAAAAGTAAAACCCTAAAACAACGATTGCCATTGTATTCACTGTGGATAAAAATGAAGGGCGTTCAAAATGTGACACACTCACCTTGCTAAGTTTCATTATCTATCCATCAAAATCTCGGGCATCCTGCACCAGAATTATGAAATAAACAGTTCCCTAAAGGAACAAGATTAAGGACTATAAATTATAAACCATATTGGCCACTTCCTGCTTCACAAATTTCGGAAATAAAAAACTGACCTTTTACGTGCGCTTCTACCTGCGACACGGGAACAAGTCCTCGAAAAATGGATGCAGTACCGACTAAATAAGTTACGACCCTACCTCTCGCCTGAGCTGTCAATGTCAATCCAATCATTACACAACACAGAAAACATCAATCAAGACCAACCAGAAGAGTGACGGACCGTCAACAGAAAACATGAATAATAAAACCAGGAGAGTGATGCGTTACAGTAGTAATGTGTCATTTACAGTGTGAATTTGAAGAAATATCGATAAAAGAAGTTGACTTAAATTATTAATATAATTATTGAAATTAATGAAATATCAATGGAGCGTTAGTGAAAATAAGAGTAGAAAAATAAAACGCTACACCTTATTCAAAAAAATAATAAAAAAATACCATGTTATTTTTGGCGGTAGTTTTTTAAAAATTAATTTCAATATAGCCAATATGGACCGATCCAGTAGGCAATGTAAGCCTTTGGCTATTACAAAAAAGCATTGTTTACTACTCCACCATTTAGTATTCAGAATATATTTTATTATAAATCCTGGTTGTGTTAATATTTTACCGTTTATGTAATTGGTTGATTTGACTGTTACAATTCTCTTAAAATTGCTGATCTTCCTCGACAAAAGCTATGCAAAAGTACAATTTTTTTGTATGTGTATGTGAAGTGTATTTGTAAACTGTTCCACAGGGTCTTTAAAAGGACCACTTTTCGTAACATCTTAATCAGATATGAGTGAAATAATCGTAATTGTTGCTTCTTAAAGTTAACCTAATTACGAATTAAAATAATGTATTTCAGACAGGATTCTCTCTCAAGGCAGAATTATTCCTTAAATGCAGATTATTTTTTAATAATGCTTTAATAATATATTTTAACAAAGCGTGCTTAGCAAATACTTGAACCATATACAAAATAAAGAAAAATTGCTTATTCCGTAATTTTCTGTCTTTATGTTTTAATACTATGTCAGGTATTTTTTCAGAATGCCAAAGACCCAATAAGAAAAGCAATATATGAAAAGAAAATAGCCTCTCAAGGAAAAACCGGTGGGTTTTTGGAATTTAACGAAGGACTTAAAAAATTGAGAGCGGGTATTTTTGCTTTTCATATGGAACTAGGTCCTGGTTATAAAGCTATAGGTAAGCTTTTTTCAACACGTTAATGTAACTTAAACTTGTAAATCCTTGCTACACAATTTGCGCATAGTTAAAACTATTAAAATTGTTTATTTTAGGCGAACAATTTACTGAAGATGAAAGGTGTGGTCTTCAAGAAATTGATTTCTTAAATACCATAGATCCATGGTATGCAATACAAAAAAATTCCTCCTACAAGGAATTATTAAAAATTGGGTAATTTTTTTAAATTTAATATATTAAATTTATCACTTCGCTAACTAAATTTTTCGCCAACGAACTTTTTTTAAGTGGTGGATGAAAGAACAATGATGTAACTGCAAATATTCTTGTTTTTGGGTTAAAATGGCAAACTATTAAAAATATTTCAGTATAACAATGTTGCAAAGGTAACTTAAATATTACCCAAGAGAGGGCAGTTCTGTCGGTATTCAAAATCTTGATTTAAAACGCTCTCTGGTGGTCAAAGTAGCACCATCGTCAGTTTGTTTCGGCTACAGGTGGGCGGATGCGTTAGGGTACCTGATACCGAAGATGCATGGATGAGCGCGCTGGAGGTCACGATCGTTACCTCGATGTCAAGCAAACCTTTATTTCAAATCACCTGACATTCTCCAGTGAGTAGGGAATGCGGAACGTATTTATTTTTTAGTTTATTATGATTATTGTTTGTTGTCAAGTTATGAGACGTTTCGATTATTTCACTTCAATTACGTTCAATTAATTTTTCAATCAAATTTTTCAATTTAATTATCAATTACGTTAAAAACAATGAATAAGAATGAATTAATAGATTTGGTCTTTTGCTCTATGGGATAAGCGCCATAAACAGTATCATAACATGCATGTTTTGGTAAGGGAGTGGAAGAAAATAGCAGCAAAAATGAAAGTGACAGGTATGTAGGTATATTAAATAACATACAGAGTATTCTATTATAGGTATAAAATTTTTTATAATATCAAAATTATTTTTCAACCCCTATACGGTGTTATGTATTATAATCATACTAACAAATTATTATTGTAAATTTAAAGGATTGACGGTAAATTTTTGCCGAATAAGTTTTGCTCTGGTAGTTGAAGCATTATGAGATCTAGACTGTTGTAAATTACATCTTTCTGGAATTGGAGGAATATTACTATCCGCAGTATCTTCGTTTGGTTCAATTGAACAAATCAAAATTCGCTATTTCGCAAATAATATTCCAAATGCACACTCTACACATTTTCGAGGGCGAGATAATCGCTTTATTAAATTTTCTTGTGAGGGGTTTAACATTTGTTCGGAATAGGGTTTCATCAAATTTTCTTTTAGGGGATAAGCTTCATCGGCAATGAAAACATGAGGTAGTTTGTGGTTAGAATGAGGTAATTTTTTTTTCTCTGGGATTCCTAATTTATTTTTTTCTAACAATTTGGAAACTTTTGAGGCCTGGAATGTTCCTCCCTCACTCTGATTTAGTAGCCACCGACGCCAATATAAATAAATCTATAGTGGTCATCAACTAGCCCTTGCAAAACTATAGAGAAGTAATGTTTGTAGTTAAAAAACTTGGAACCTGAGTGAGAAGGACACTTTATTTGAACGTTTGTGTTTGCCATATAATGATCCAATGCAGTTCGGAAAGTTCCAAAGTCGTTTATATTCTTCAGATATTCGTTAAAAGTCAGCCGTTGTGGGTTGTTTGATGTGAAGTGGCTGGAACACTTCTCATAGAGCTATGCATACTTCCTTAATAATGTTTTCAACTATTAAGGATCCCATCCGAAACGAAAAGGCCAATGATCTGAAACTGCATCCTGTGGCAAGATATCTGTAACAAACAATATGTTAAGAAAATGAAAAACTTTACGAAGCAAGGATAGTTAATTCCCATATATTTTTTTGGATCCGTATAAATGAATTTTTCAACTAAATATGATTACTTTTGTTGTCGTGAAAAGACCGAGTTTTCATTTTGTTTTTTATTACAGAAGCAGAAGCAAGAAAATGTTGGAAAAATGTAAGGCAAGAATATGGATAAAAAATAAAGAAAATTCAGGGTCGATCAGGAGATGGAGCAGAAGATGAAATTGTTTCCCAGTAGCCTTATTTTGAAAAATTACATTTTCTACGCAAACAGTTCACACCTCGTCACTCATCTACAAATTTAATGGATGAAACACAGGATACTGGGACAGCGACTTAGAGGATTCAAATCTAGAGGCATCTAATAGTGACGCTAAACAATCTACCACTACCTCAATAACAAATGTGATAAGTTCTAATTCCGAATTCCAAAACATGGCTGCAACAATCTCAGATGTAAGTGGTGCAAATAGAAATTGGGAGACAGCTAGTTGGTATTGAAAAAGAAAAACTAGCCTTACGGGCAAACAAAATGTCCCAGGACCCCAATGATGATAATATAGGGTTTTTCAATTACCTTCTTCCTTATGTGAAAAAATTGGCACCTAGAGATAAATTAAGGTTTCGAATGAATATGCAAAACTATTTATTTAAAATTATCTATCCTTCAAATCAGTAGACGCAGGCTCCTTCATTACCTCCTGCCACCCAGGTAGAACATGAGTGATGGAATTATATATGAATACTAACTTTTTTTTTTAATTAAATTTATTCAAATAATTCTGCACAAAAAAAGGTTGACAATCTATTTAACTACGATCTTTACTACTCGAAAATTAAAAGATAAGTAAAAGTAAAACTAATTATGGGAACTAATATTACTTATGAATGCTTATTTTGCGATACAATAATAATGAAATAATATTATATGATTAAGCAGGATTGTCCGATCATCGGGGTTATCGGGGGAAAGAAGTTTAACAAGATTACAAAGGCTATAATCAGGTATATATGTGTAGACAATCTACCATTCTCTACGGTTGACTCAGATGGATTCAGAAACCTTATTAGGGAAATTTCCTCGTTATATAAAGTTCCAACAAGGAATACTATAAAAAAATTATTTTTGAAAAATTTGATGTGTTGGCTGTTGTGTTTAAGAAGGAGTTAGAAGACGCAACTGACATTATTCTAACATCGGACATATGGACGGAAACAATGTCCATGAGAAGTTTTCTTGGGGTGACAGTACACTTTCTAAAGGGCACTAAACTATTATCAGTTGCAGTAGAGACGCTAGAACTGTACGAAGCTCGTACTTAGCAATACATTTCTAGTGTCTTAATTGATCTCATGGCGAATTGGCACATTGATCAGGAAAAAATGTACGTCAAATTTAGCGGCAGAAAGCTGCTACTTTCTGCTGCTTTTTCTAAAATCATGTGGACTCGAAGAAGTTATATCAAAAGTTCGAATTATAGTGCTCTTTTTTAAGCGCAGTACCAAAGCTAGTGATGAGCTACGTCAAACACAGAAAGAAAGCCTATTCTCGACGTGAAAACAAGATGGAGTAGCACATTCTACTTGCTAAATAGGGTTTTAGGACTACTGCCTTTGGTTAATGAGATTGTATTGAATAAACCAGCCTCCCTTCGTTGCTATCCGCCCTTGAAGTCAAAAACCTAAAGGAGGTTAGAAATATTTTGCAAGTATTTGAGAAGTTAACAGTAGAAGCCTCTTCAAAGGTCAAACATATAACTTTAAGCAAAATAATTCCTATGGTAAAGTGCCTCAAGAAGTGTTTTCATAAAACTGTCATTTGTAGCGACGGCAAAGAAATTAAAAACTGCATTAGATACAGAAATAGAAAAACGCTTCGGAAAAATTGAAAATTCTCACTTATTGTCCTTGAGGACGATCTTAGACTCTAGGTTTATTCAATTCAGCACTCTAATCTTCCAGCATTAGGCAAGACAACTACGTATTTGTCCCGAGTAATCGAAGACCAAATTAGAAAACAAAACTCCCTTCGGATGTTGATGAT
Organism: Anthonomus grandis grandis; assembly: GCF_022605725.1. Classification (NCBI taxonomy): domain Eukaryota; kingdom Metazoa; phylum Arthropoda; class Insecta; order Coleoptera; family Curculionidae; genus Anthonomus; species Anthonomus grandis. The sequence goes on from NC_065548.1 coordinate 42,907,947, forward strand.
AACCAAATCAGTGAAATTGACGCTCGTTAAATAGAGAATTTTACGCTCCTTACTATGATGTATCACACGATGGGGGTTCCCATTTGACATATTAAAGTGAGGTTAGCTGGAGGTGAGGAGGTGATTAACAGAACTTCAGTAAATGCATAATTAAACGTCCCGCCGTATATCTAATTTGACGTGTTTTTTTTTTTTTTTTTTTTTTCAGAAAGTTATTAAGGGTGTATCGTTTTGAAATGAAAGCACTGTATAAATATATCGATATTTTCCGCTGTGTTAAATATCGATATATTTTTACCGATATATCAAATACATCGATATTAGCATCTCGATATTTATCGATATCGATATTTCGATGTTTCGATGGTATTCTACTAGTTGTATACATTGGGGTTAAGGGATTTGTTGGTTTATGGGAATTTTCTCTAGAAAATACATTTTTTGGTTTCCCAAAGACTTGTTTATTAGTGGGAAAATGTTGACGTATTGGTCATGGTTAAATATTTACAGGTTAGCTCGGAAATTATTGTTTAGGAATTGCACTTGCATTATTTGGATACTGAGACTGGGGTTGAATACTGTTATTTAAAATATGATTTGGAGCTGGTAAATGATTAATTAAAGGTTGTTGGATTTGTGAAGGCATAGAATACATATGAGTATGGTTTTGATGGTTACTTATTTGGGAATGTATTCTATTTTTGCAAATATTAAAATTATTTTGTCGTGGAGTAAACGAACGAGCATTAATTTAAAACATGTGCACTTGCATCGTTAATGTTTTTAGGGTTATGCAACATTAAAATAGTTCGAAGTTCACTTGGAGAGTTAGAGATTAAAACTGTAACGGCTGTTAGTTCTGTTTGTTCTAATAAGGCGTCTTTAGTGCCTTAAGTAAGGGTAGTATCGGCAGCAATTTTTAAAGAAATACGAGATTTTAAAAGTTTTATTCTTTCGATAAAGTCTAAAATGGGTTCTCTTCTAGATCGAGTCAGAAAATTAAGCTGTTGAGCAAGAACTTGTCTATTTATTCGATCACCAAAGCGTCGTCTTAAAGCGTCTTTTATTTTGGGCTAGGTAGTCAAATCTGGTCTACAAAGTAAGGAATCGCTTGCTTCTTCGGTAATTTTAGAGCAAATTGCAGCAAAAACAAATTCTTTAAGACATTCATCGGTGGTACCTATATAATATCTATTATAAAACTTATCTACGCTTAAAATAAAAAACTCTAAATGATCGCTATTGCTGTAAAAGTTTTGAGGGTACGAGCAATCTCTTTTGCTACTGTAAGAGTACACATATTTGAATTTAAAAGATTTACCGTAATATTTGAAAGATTTTCTATAAGAGCATCAATTTCAGAATGTGACATTAACTTTACTAAAATTAAGATGAAAAATAATGAAATGTAATTTAAAAATGTAACTAGTGTAAACGAATTATTTCGCTCTTTTAGTATTTTTTTTTAAATACACACAACAATTGTATAAGGTAAAATATAAAAATAATGGAAATGGAAAGGAAAACTCACTTAGGATTTTTTTCTTCGCAACTGTGGTCTTCTTGCCTTGGTTACTGTCTCAGCAAACAGTTAATACTGACGATTTTCTGGGCTTCGGCAATGTTTTTGCAAAACCAGGAACCTCCGAGATACCTACACGAACGACGGCGCCAGTGATGGAATTATATATGAATACTAACTTTTTTTAAAAATGAAATTTATTCAAATAATTCTGCACAAAAAAAGGTTGACTATCTATTTAACTACGATTTTTACTACTCGAAAATTAAAAGATAAGTCAAAGTTAAACTAATTATGGGAACTAATATTTCTTATAAATTTTGCGATACAATAATAATTACAATGTAGTTTCACTTACCTTGTTGTCAATACCAGTTTTCCTTCAGCTAAAATCGGGTTCGTATGATAGTTATTACAATTGCAACGTTCAATTTTAATTTTTATTTTGTCATATATATACTGGATTGTATCTAGACTCATTCTCATATTGGCATGGAATCTGTCAGGATGATCTCGAAGCTATTTAAACAAGTAATAGTATTTCCCCAAATATTGTCTTTTTTGGTTTATAGGATGAGCACTAAACCTTCGATTTGAAGAATTACATATAATAGACCACTTTGCACCTGCAGACGTACAATCACTACTATTACTTCTATACATTGTTAAATGTTTAATAATAAAACTTAAAACATAAAAATGTTCCGAATTACGTCAGTCTCCTCCTAAACCTCAAAAAATACTAAAAGCCGAAAGCTTTGACTAAAAGGAAAGCATCTTCGGCATGTTTTATCAGGCATCGATGTAAACCTCGATCGCGACCGCGACCTCCACCGCTGTCATCCATGCATCTTCGGTATGTCCGTACCTTTAGTCTTTGTGTGAACATTGCCGTAAATGTACTAAACTGTGCATTTAAGTTCAGTTTTCTTTAAATTTTAGTGCTACATAGACGTGATTGTAAATTGTGCTGTTATTATTCTAGCAGGTTAGTGGAAATTTAGTGCAACAACACCGTAAGTAGTTATTATGTTATACATAAGCATAAAATCTAGTATCTTCTTGGTGCAATAATGACATAAATGTACATTGTGTCACTATTATTGTAAATGTTATTAGTTATCTTACCACGTTTCTGTGACACATGCCATCCACATCTGAAGAAGTTGATGACACATGCCATCCGCATCTGAAGAAGTGGATGGTATTTGTTCTTGAGCTGTGCCGTCGAGGTCATGCAGATCTGAAGAAGACACAATATGTCGTCGACAGAAGTGCCCTTTAGGTGTAGCCGAAGAAGTGATGACGTAACGCTGAAGAAGTAGTAATAAGAAGAAGAAGTTATGACTAATTGCCAAAGAAGTAATTATCTAAAGAAGTCATCAGCGTGTCTCATCAATTTCTTCAGATGTGGATGGCGTTCCGTAGCCGAAGAAGTTATGACGCAACGCCGAAGAAGTAATTAGCATAGGGTGTGGTCGGTGAGAGTGCCTGAGGCAACATATCACCTAACTTAATATGAAAACTCTTTGTGGCAAAGCCACTTTTTTTACTATTTGCGCATATTTCTGTTAATTGCCAAGGTTAAAAAAACCAATTTTGGTCTACCGCGCACCTACCAAAACGTCCGTACCGTTTTAGTATAATATTATTACAATCATATTTTACCGTCGAGTGCGAGCAACAAAGCGGTATCGCGACCTTGCTTAAATGTTAATTACTAATTTATATGTGAATAGTAATACTACTAATAGGTACATACTTATTTATTGATGAACACGTTTAATAAAACACATTGTTGTAGAAATAAATATATTTTTATTTAATTTAAGTAAAAGAATTTAGATATTTAAAAAATATATTTTTAAGTTATATCTATAATTTTAAATAAAATAATAATAACAACAATTTTATTTACTTTTATAAAAATCATTTCTTAAAAATTAAAACAAATCACTTTATTTGTTTTACATATTTTTTTCTGTGGAGCCGAATCCTTTTTCTCCACGTTCTGTGCTGGACATGTTGTTGACTTCTTGAAGTTCTGGATAGAAGATCCTTTCACATATTATTTGAGCTATCCTGTCGCCAGTTCTAACGTGAAAATCCTCATCCGAGTGATTGAACAGTAGGATCTTAATTTCACCTCGATAGTCCTCATCGATAACGCCAGCTAATAAAAAAAATTTCATTATTACAATATATTTTTGTAAAAAAAAAAAAAATAAAACTTACCGCCTACATCAATAAAGTGGTTTACAGCTAAACCAGACCTTGGAGCAATCCTGCCATAGCAGTTTTTCGGTAGCTCAAATTTAAGTCCAGTTGATATTAGAGTTTTTCCTTTAGCTGGTATTATTGTGTCATGATTACTTTTTAAATCATATCCAGCAGCCAGTCTACTACCCTTTTCGGGTGTATATGCGTGAGGTGTGATTTTTGTATATTTTAAAATTGGACTTACTTCTTGATTGGCTTAAATGTATAAAAATTTTGTATTGAAAATGGATAAAATAAATTTATTGATTATAACCCCAAGGTAGTGTATCGGTATATATATAATTAATAATTCTTTTATCATCGTATGGAGTAAGAGCAACTTTTCTCTGGTTTATTGTGTAGACCTCATGTTTTTTACTTCGAATTAAATGTTCTTGTGTATAAAATGTGCCTTTATGAAATAAACAGTTATAATAGTCATCAAATGTTATTGTTTTCATTGAAGTATTAGTAATACCTTTAGCCTTTTTAACAACTTTATCTGAATCAAACAGTTTTAATGCATACATTTTTGATTTAAGACCTACAAATTCACTCATAATTTTGCCATTATTCTCATCTTTCATTAATCCTAATACTTTCTTATTAACTAAAGGAATATTATAAATGTTGTCTACAGGATAATCAGAAGTGTCAAATCTATCTATATCATTTCTAATAAATTCATAGATATCTTCCACGTGAAAATGATAAATTAAAGAATCAGTGTCAGTATATAATAGTTTGGCATCTGTATTAAATTTAGGTTTAATATAATTATAATGAAAATCATATAAAAAAAGTTTAGAAATTTCTAAAATACTAAAACCCGCATATATAGGTTTATTAAATTTAATATTTAACCTTGACATTTCAATTATAACCATGTCATCATCAAAAATGGTTAAACTATGGAAATTAGGTTTTGAAATGTAATTTTTTGCTCCATATCGACCGAGCCAAGTAGTTACTACTTTAACATCTTTGTATTTCCTCACGTTTTCCATAGTTTTTCCGAAAACTGCATTATTCATTAACTTAAAAAAGTTTTTTTCAAATTCATTTTGGCTTTGTTTTCTCAAATTTGTATTTAAATCAATGTAAGTTTTTAGCCAAGGTGATTGTTTAAATTTTAAAATTTTATAAACTTTAGTAAGTTGTAAGCCAAGAGATAAAGCTTATTTTAAACTTCTGTAATGAATAACATAGTTTTTCTTATTAAAAAGTGTTGTCAATAATTTAGGTTGTTTTGATGATGTGACAGGTGGTATTAAGCGTTCTGGACATAGAGGTAAATCCTTGTGTAGATCGTGGAGTTCCTTAGGATATTCCAAATCTACTTCAAGTATATACCCTACATCTGAATCGTCTGGTGTATTAATAATATTTTCCGAATAGTAGACACTTATGTCAACCCACTTAAAATCACCAGTAGGAAGCGATTCACTCATTGCTGTTCCATATAAATTGTTAATGTCAAAGTACATTAAATATGATGATGGCAGATCGGGGTTAAACTCATTCTCCATATATTTATTGTTAGCTTTACCATAACGATTACTACACTGAGATACTCCACCTCTAATTCCGCTTTCAATCATCATTATTTGATCAATATCGGTAATTAATTCTAATGTAACTTTTGAAATTAAAAGGCAAGAATCGTAGGCCAATCCAGGGGCAGTAAAATATTTTAGACATTCTAAACCATATGTTTTATAACAAACTTTTCGGAAATTTTCAAAAATATCTGCCAAAAGTAAAATATCAGTCTTTAAGTATAACTCTAAATATTCTTGTAAATTTTGAATTTGAAATGATTCCCAAATTTTAACAGCAAAGTTATAATCAGTCTGTGTTACATTAGATTTTTTAAGTTTGGAGTAAAAAGCATCAATCGATGGTAAGCTATTTTCCTTTAGTTTTTCCCAACAATCAAGATAATCATATGGAAATATACCTTTTCTTGATATAAGATTAAATTCAGTCTCATTTTTGCAAAAACTTTTAGTAATATATTTTTCAGAAGAACTTAGGTAGGAACTCAATCGATCTAAGCTGCTAGACATAAATCGAAAAGAATCCAAAAATCTAAATTGAATACTTGTATTTTCTATATATTTTGAAAAAGATATAAATTTTTCCTTGTTAACAGGTAATAAGGTAACCGAGCCCGGTATTTCGGTTGTCAATTTCCGTATAATAAAGTGACTATCGTAGCCAGAAAGGTTGTGAAATATTACAGGTATAATATGATCATCTTTATAATTGAGATTACATAAAAAGTGAGCACTACCCCTATATTTACCCGTAAAATGACAATGATCTTTAACTTTTATATCATCTTCACTAAAAGGCTTTTGACAAATATGACACATAGTAGATGTGTTAAATGATTCTTGCTCTGATGTCGACAAGGGTAACATTGAAACAATATTATAAAATATAGGATTTAATTGATGTGCTAATTTTTGTAGTTTTAAGCAAAACCAACTTATACAGTCTTGCCCCGTATATAGCTCAAATTTTGATAGAGAATTATCATAGCTACATAATAAATAATAAGCAATACTGCATGGAATATGTTTTTGATATTTATTTACATTAACATTTAAATCCTCATATTTTTCTAATATACTCTCAATATCGGCATAAATGACAAATGGAACTTTTTCTTTATTTTTAAAATGTGAAAATGATATATTCTTTTCCCTTTCAGATGGAAGTGATACTTTAATTTTATTCATTTTTTTACAGGCAAACATATGCTTATTTAAAACTTGTTCAGAATAAAAATAATTTAAACATCTGTCACAATAAACTTTTTTATTAGTAATATCACCAATTTGCTTATTTAATAATCTTGATAAATTTTTAATTAATACAAAATGATATGTTCTATGAAATTGTAAGATATGCTGACCTAAACCATCATTATCATCATCATCATCGTCATCTGTATTAAAATTATCCTCTTGATTTATAGAAAGTATTAATAAATTAACCTTAACTAAAAAGTCATATTGACTCAGACATACAGGTACAACTTCTTTTTTCTCCAAACTAAATACATTCACTCCGATATTATTCATTTTCTCAAATTTACTTATATCTTTTATTCTAATTGGAAAACTAATATTGTCATATTTTAAAATTTCACTAAAATGAGGATATGAAGATGTTCTACATGGATTTTGATTTGTATTACAGGGATTAAGAGCGGCCACAATACACCAGAGAAAACAGTATTTATCATTATTTTTAATATTAAGAACCCCCTTAGTATTTTGAATAAATTTCGGCACCGTAATGTAAGTAGAATAGCCAATATTTATAGGGGTATAATTATTAAAATTAATTTTTAATTGTAAAATTTCATACAGTGCCCAACCGGAATCTCTCTCTTGAAACTCCTCTAACTTTGTTAAAATATTAGTTTTTATGTAATCATTATAAAATTTTCTCAAATCGGTGTTACGATCAACTATTTGATTTTTGGTGGTAAAATGTTTTAATTCAATTTCACCAGTTTGAGGTTTAATAAAATTACATAAAAATATAACATTTATTTTTAACAAAGATTTTTTGAGTTCCTTTCGTACTTGACATAAAAATGATCTAAGAGCTTTTTTGAAAAATATCAGCGGGTCCTTAATATTAAAGTTAACAATTGCTCCAGTTCTTATACGATTATTAAAACATGATTCCAGTGCAGTCCAAACTAATTGTTTCCCCTTTTTATTATTATTCTTTTTGTATTTAAATTGTTCTCGATAATTTTTAAAAATACTTAAATTTGATTCTAATTTAATCATAGATTTTCTATCTATTTTTTCCTGACTTCTTAAAAATTTTTTTAAAATTAAAATATTTTTATTTAAAAATTTTATCCACTTGCAATAATCATTTTTATTTTTTATAAGCTTACCAAGTTCGCCAATTTTTAACAACATTTTTTCACTCAACTCGCTAACTTCTTTTGTAGTAGACATTATGATGAGAATAAGTGTTATAAGTTTACGTTGTAGAATTAAATTGAATCAGATATTTTCATATGTCTCGTATAAATATACTAATATCATGTATTCCATTTACATTTTTTTTTTCGCATTTAACAAGACGGGTATTATTTTATTACACACCTATTATAATAATTGCATCACGTTGCTAAATGTTAAGGTCATTTTGCAAACATAAATAAATCTGCAATAATTATAAATTCCAATTATCTTTAAGATGCATAAATGTTGTTTAACATGTAAAACCTTATTAGAATAATTACCAATTACTCGCTTAGGCAAATTTTCTAGTATAAAAGCACCATCGTTTTATGCATAAAGTTAATCTTATCAACTCATCAACTTCATCAACTAACTACTACAATGAATGTAGAATCAACCTTCATTTTCGAATCTGTTGATCGAAAAAAGTTATCCAATAAACTATTAGTGGTGATGTTAAAAAATTTGTTCAAGTAAGTATTTTTTTAATTTAAAATTTCGAAAATGTTTAACCATTATTATTATTATTATTATTATTGAAAGTTAATATTTTTATTTTTGTAAATAAAAATTTTGATTTTTTTTTTCATAGATTTGGAAAGAAGGATATTAAAATAGTACAGGGTAGAGTTCACCTCTACCTCTCTTACTCGCCCCGCAACGAAACAGTTGCACAAAAAGTGAAGGGCTTACCCGTAAAATATTTACGGGTGGCAGCTAGTGATGAAGAGGAGCTACAACTGTTCCTCAAGGCTATGCGGGAGTTTACAGAGGTAAACTTTTACCGAGCTGTGGAACTGGAAGAGGATGAACGTCACGCTTTAACGGACGGTAGAGATAAAGAGGAACCGAATAAAAAAAAAATTAAAATTTTGGAAAACCGAACATTCCGAGACTCTACTACTACTACTACTACAGCTGGACCATCCCAATTAATTGAAATACCTGATGAAGATGCAGATGAGTTTGAGATGCAAAAATACTCTGTATTTGACTTAAATGAATATAAATAAAATATATTTTAAAATCAGTTTTTTATTTTAAATGGTTGAGTTTCTAAAAATAAATTCTTATTAATCTAACTAGTAAAGATATCCAATATCGAGATATTAAATTCATTGCTTTATTTTTTTAAAATGGCTTGACATAAAACCAATTAAAAAAAAACAAAAATTTTCTTATGTACTTATTTGATTAGTAATAAAACAAGTGTACCTATATTAACTATTATTTTAAACAGCAAGTGATTAAAAACGTTTTTAATTTTACATTTAAAATTAATAAATAAAACAAGTATATAATTGAAATTTAATCAATTTTATTCATATACCAATCCCTTAAAATATAAACATTTTCCTTGGCGCACCTTAAATTATTATAAATATGTTTTTTGCAGTGGTATTTACGACCACTTTGACTAATAAGACAATTTAAATTTAAACAACCCAACTCTAACAAGTCTACAATATTATTTGGAATTATACTACTTAACCACATTTTTTTTGTCAAACCTTTAACATTCACTGTCCTATTTGGTTTAATAGTGTCTTTTAAAAATGCATAAAGACCTTCCAAGGGTAAATAGTTGACGTCAGTAAAGTCCCAAGGCAATCCATGTAGATTTCTTGTTATCCAATCCATTTGTTTCCCTTCAAAACTGGCATTATCATCAAACCGTTGAAACCAGTGAAATGGAAATGGAAATTTAACAAAATGATGAAAAACGTCACCATTTTCCATATCAATTATAGCAATCTCCTTACAAAGAAATGGACTTTTTTTATATTGAAATCCTTGAACGTCTAAAATATACATGATGCTAGTTGTTTACCTTGGACAACGTGCGTGTATCTTTCACTATAACTTTCAGCAAACTAAAGTTAGAAATTATACAACATGCATTATTTAAATCATAAAATATATTTTTAATAACACATAGGCTTTAGTTTGTTATATAAAGAATATACATTAACAAGTGCACAAAAACAATGTGATCGAGAGTGATAAAAGCATAGAGGTTCAGTTTTTTCCATCTCCACTTCTTTTTCCTTCTCCTCGACATTCTCTTTAATTTCGATAACAGGTTTCAGTGAATACTTTTCTACATATTTGCATGCATCTTTTCCTTTTACATATATCCTATGTATATTTTCTTTATCTGTAAGATTTTTCAATATTTCAGAAAATTCATAAACTGGGGTATATCCTTCGTACCAAGGAATGCAGTGTTGATTTATCATTGCCCATTTGGCTTCTTTAATAATTTCATTTGATAATTGATCCAATGCAAATGGTGGCTTAAACACAAAATGGCTTATTTTTTCTCCATCATAGACAGCCAATTCTTTAGGAAGAAACTTTTGGTTTTCAAGTTTAAAACCTTGAACATCCACTATTAAAAAATTCATATTTTTTTTTAAACAATTATATTTGCCTCACTATTTTTGTAAGAGGGTTATAGGTAAATACGCGATCGTATATCACCAAACAGTAAGCTGAAGTATCTTTGTCTAAATCACTATTTAACTCAAACTCGACTCGCATAACTACCGGACCTGACTGAAGCAATTCTTTTTGATGAATACAATTTATATAAGAGATTGGTGCTATGGTTTTAAACTGTTCGGGATTAAACATCGGTTCATCGGTCTTTGAATAATAGGTGGATTGAAATTGTGAATACATTTCATAGAGGGTTGCAAATTTGTTTTGTTTGATATCTAAATTAAGGTCTATATAAGGGTACCGTTCAGAGTTTAGAAATACTCTTATAGACCTTAAATTAATATCATGAAATTTACTCATATCTTCCTTAAGCTGATCTCGTTTACCACTTTGGAATGCAATAATTACGTGACGGGGTGTTTCTATCTTAGTTGATGTTTTCACTGGCCAATTATGTCTATTAGTTTTAAGAAGCTCTGGGTATTCAATTAATTCCCAACATCTAAACCCAACTTCGATGTCGACATTCTTATCAATAATTTTTGTAAGAAGCAATTCTTGTGATATTCCTACAGAAATATGAGGTACATTCCAGGATACCTTACTCAGGGTTACCTTTAATGATTCATTTGCTTCCGTAGTCGTAACAGCATTATTATCAGTATGATCTCTAACTAGAATCAGTTCTTGTTTAGAATTTATTATCACTTTTTTATAATCTTCAAAAAATCCCATGAGAGTTTTTAATGGAATGCTTACATTAAAAAAACCCGTTTTTTCATCCACTATTGATTTTTTTTCAGTAGTAGTAGTAGTAGTAGTAGTTGTTGGCAAATACCATCCGGCATTTTCAAGCTTATTTACTTCATTATTATTGTATGATAGGTATCCTTTTAGTGTTGATGTCATACCTACATCTCGCACGGAATCAATTGTTACACCATTGAGCTGATACCTCATTTCTTTAAATAGAAAAGCTACTCCATTGTTGATAAATGATGCTTTTTTTGAAACTGTTCCATCACTCTTGGTTAATTTTCCCTCTATATAGAGTGAACTTTCTCCAGGTAAAGTATACTTTTCAACTTCATTAACGGGAATCACTATTTCATCGTTATTTCCCAGTTTTGTTGGTAGGTATGGTTCATAGGAATGTGTTTCATAATGTGTAATAGAATTATCCATTATGAGCTTTTCCGTAACATTAAGAATTGAGGACATTTTTTTTTTTTTAATTTACGTTTTACAATATGATAAATCCAAGTGATTTTAAAAAGTTTCTATTAGACTTACTTAACGGTTTCAAATTAAAGTTATAACTAAATTTATTTTTTTTATGTTTAACTTTATATACTTTATTTGTAAACATTCCATTTTCCTTTTTATTATATAAGATAGCCATTATTCCAATTTTTTAATGTGTAGCCTAATGGTAACGGTTTCGTTTCTAAAGTTGATTACGTCTCCCTCTTGATCTATAATTTTTACAATAATTTTATCTATCACCTTTACAACGACTGGAAAATAAATGATATTTTGTGGACTTTCAATAATTTTATATCCAGGTGGAACATTGGGAAAGAATTGATGAATAATGTGAACGGGTTGTCCGTTCAGGTATGATCCTTCGGCTATACTACAATCCACACAAAGAGAATTTACTTTTATTATCTCTGCTGGAAAATCTGACTCATGATATTTCTTATCACCCTTAATTGTTTGGTCACTTTTAAAGCCTAAAAGCTCTCCAATAGTTCCCTTTTTAAAAACGATATCTGTAGATGATTTAATTTTACACTTTAGGGTATTATTGTTTGCACGTAAAAGAAAGGATATTTCCCTTTCTTCAAATTTCTCCTGTAGTAGTTGATTTAAATCTTCAATTTCATAGCTTCCCAGAGGTATTTCTATGAAATCTCCTTTACTTCCATAATAAACCCTATTATTTGAATAATCAATATTGGGAATTGTATAAAATGTCTCAAAATTTGTCAAACCCACAACATAATCTGAATTATCATCTAAATAAATAGGTGGATTAAAATTTGCCGAAAGTATGCTACTTTTAGCTGAAAGTGTTATGGTAAACGATGACATGCTTCTTGATAACTGTTTATTTTTTATCTGGATTAAACAATTTGGTTACCTATTATTATAAAGGAAATGTAGACATAGCTGTCCACAGTTAGATTTATCATATGTTTGATACGGATCATGGTTATAGCTAATTAAATTTTTATTACCATCACTTAAAAAATATGCAATAACTTCTTTAGGGGGCCTTAGATTACCGAAGCTATCAAAATAACTTATTTTTTTATTTTTTTTAACGTATGCCGTCCAATGTGTACCTGGACCAGAATTACTATCCAAGTTTATAATTCCACTTTCAATTTTTCTAATTACTTTTGGTAATTTATCTCGCATGAAGATGCCTCTAAAATGAGAAATGTTTAATTTTTTAATATACCTATTTATATCTAGGTTTGTTAACGGCTTATTGTGAGGTAATATATTTAATAGTTTTTTGGTTTTAGATATAACCCATAACCATTTTTATATGGTTTTAAGTAAAGACCACTTCCTTTTTTCCCAATAGCTATCTCTTCCATGACACGATTATGTCTTTTATTTTCTTCTAATTTTTGTTGTGCTGCCTTTGTATCATTAATGGCTTTAGCAATGCTTGCTGCCCCTCCTCCTAAAGCGCCTAAGGCAGATAGCCCTGCAAATATTGGAATTAAAGGAAGGACACCACCTTTGATTTTTGGAATAGGAATTATTCTTTTTGAAGAAATTTTCCTTTTTTTAAGACGTTTTAAAGCACCATTGGTTGTAACGTTTAACTTTTTATAAGACTTTCCGATTATACCTTTTTTTCTTTTACTTGCAGACGCTTTTTTTCTATTTTTCTTTTTTGTTAAACCCATCCCCAATTTGGATTTTGCTTTCATTATACCTGCAATTCCTAGGGCGCTTAAACGTTCACCCACACCTGCATCACTTGACCTAAACCGATTGATTGCTTGGTCAGCCAATATCCTATCGGCCTTGTTACGGCTTTTTACGCTAGAAAATTTACTGTATGCAATGTCGTGATTTTTACACGCTTCGTCAAGTTTATTTACGCCTTGATGACCGGCAGCTAAACGTTTTTCCAATCTTGTACCGGGCCCACAAAAATTATAACCAGGAATGTGTAATTCAAATGGTAATTTATTAATTATAGTATTTAAGGAGCCACCTTTCGGTGTGAACTTTAGTATCATAATAGATTTTTATATAATAGTTAATACCCTTTTATACTTTGAATATGTGGTTGGAAAAACAAAAGTTTTCGTTACCAGTGAAAAATTATGACCTAAATATCAGTAATGGGCAGATATTTAAGAAACATGGGGAGTTGTTTGGAGGTGAATCAAAACGGGGAATCATAGTGGGTCCATCTGGCTGTGGAAAAACTAATGTAATGATTACATTATTAACACACCCCAACGGATTACGATTTGAAAGTGTTTATGTGTATTCTAAATCATTATATCAACCAAAATATGAATTTCTAAGAAAATTATTAAAACCACTTAGGGGAATAGGTTATTTTGAGTCGTGTTTTGAGCAGGATATTGTACCACCAGTTGACGTTAAACCTAATTCAGTAATAATATTTGATGATATTGTGTGCTGTAATCAAAGTATTATGCGAGATTATTTTTGTTTTGGTAGACATAAATATACGGACTGTTTTTACCTATGTCAAACGTACTCATCGATTCCTAAACAATTAATCAGAGATAATGCAAACCTACTAATTATATTTAAACAAGACGGAACCAATTTAAAACATATCTATGATGATCATGTAAATATGGACATGTCATTTCAACAGTTTAAAGATCTCTGTTCCACTTGCTGGCGATCCGATTTTGATTTTATTGTTATTGATAAAGATTGTGGTGTTGAGACTGGAAGGTATCGAAATAAATTTGACCAGTTTATTCATTTAAATAAATAAGATATATCACTAAGGAGTTAATTAGTTTAAAGCCTATAGTTTGGAAGCGAACATGAATGAAAAGTTAGTAAAAGAATTAATACAAGCCCGTCAAGCTGTAAAACGAAAACTAAAATCTTTAAAAACAGATGTGGCCAAGTCTCAGTTTCGACAAGAAAAAGAATTTAAACCAATTACAGAACCCTTAAAAGAATTAATTAAAGCTGTAAAAGCGGAGGAAAAAATTAAAACAGAACCCTTAACACCGCCAGCATTTTCTACTCCTCAAAAATTTAAAACCGATTTATCACCGCAAAAAAGACGTCAAACAAATATTTATAACAAATATCTACCTTCGGAATTACCATCATTTTTAACAAGAGAAGATACATTTGAAATAAACGATGAGAATGACGATGATGTATTTTTTAATCAACAATCATCTTTAAGGGAGCCTCGTCTAAGTTCTACGAGACGAGATAATTTAGATGAATCTACCATTACTGAACCAACAACAAAAGAAATTAGACAGAGTATTTTTGAGTTAACCAGAAGTCCGGCATACGAACAATATCTTGAAGCATTTCATCCGCTTGTAAGAGGTTTTGTTGATGCATCTTTAAAAAGTGAACGAGATTTAGATAATACGCATGGCCTATTTCATGATGCAGAAAATGAAAAGTGGAAAATTGGCGACAGTGAAGCTGACTTTGTGCAACAAAATTTTAAGATTCAGGATTTAATCTATGAGGGTACACCCGGTCTCTATGAACTTTTATTTTTTCAAGAACCTCGCGGTTATACCTCAAAAGATCTTGACAATTACATGGATATATTGCAAAGAAGCAATGCTTATAGAAGAAACTATGATCCAAAGGCACAGATTCAAGGCACTACCGATCCAAAATACTTAACAATAATAAAACCGTACTTGATAAAAAAGGGAATTTTAAGATCTACTTCCACATCTAGTGCCATTCCTTTTTCTAAGCCTAAACCACCGTCAGAAACACGGCCGAGAAGCACTAGAATAACCTCGAAAAAGGGGGGAGGAATGATGATGAATTTAACAAATAAAAAAACTGATTATGTCTATTATGATGATCCTAATGAGTTAGTGGAACGGTTAAAATTACTTATATCATCACAAATGGCAGGGCATACCGGACATAATAATGAAATAGTCTCCATTATTGAAGAGCTAAAGGAAGCAAAAGTTATTTTATAGACTGTTTAAACCACTATATGGTATTTTAAAAATGTCTTTGAACAAGTTCGGTTCTCATCTTCACTTAAATAGGAAAAACTATAGTAAAACTGATACAATTACTTTCATTCAATTAACGCCCCTAAAGTTGTTTTACAACATATCATTAACATTTATGGGAAACTGCTTTCCAAACGATGCGAAATTTACTTTGATATTTGATAAAAAAACATTTTTTAAATTTCCATTAAGTTCTGGTGTTATTATAGGGGCTGAATATCCAAAGAAAGAAATATTCTTATTAATTAATGGTAAAAAAGGAAAATTAGAGGGAAGAGAAATAAAAGAAGGAGATCTAATTGAGTTTGGTAAAGAGCCAAAATCCTCAATTGACTTTTTTTATGGAGAATTAATAATAAAATGTCCCGTTTTAGTAGAATAAAACAATAAATAAGTACAAATAAAGTTTATTTCGAAGATGACTTTAGACAAGTTTGGATCTCACATATTTCATAAATATTCCAGAATTGATGATGATAATCAAGTTAATTTAGTCAACATTGCAAATTTAAAATTATTTTACCATATAACATTGCCATTTCTTGGTCACCATGACCCAAGTGAAAAAAATTTCGTTTTAACCCAAGATAAACGAGTTTCCTATCGATTTCCAACTGACTCTGGTGTTATTATAGCCGGCGAATTTCCAAAACAACATGTAAATTTATTAATAAATTGTAAACAAGGTGGAGTGGAAGGAAGAGAACTAAAGGCAGGTGATTTAATTGCATTTCGACGGGATTCAAAATCTCAGATAGACCAATTTTATGGAGAATTAATAATAAAATGTCCTATTTTAATAGAACAATAAACATTAACCATGAGCAAGATAAAAGAAGATGTTGTTAATGAGCTGCATAGATTAAGTAGGAAAAAATATCCAAGAAGACGTGTTATAGTTAAAGGACTTAATGATTTATGGCAGGCAGATTTAGTGGAAATGATTCCATATCATAAGCTCAATAAAGGTTATCGATATATACTTGTAGTTATTAATGTTTTTTCAAAATACGTATGGACAAAACCCATAAAGTCAAAAACTGCTAAATATGTGGCTGATGCAATGGCAAATATTCTTAGCAATGTTAAAACACCACCAAACAACCTACATACCGACAGAGGATCGGAATTTTACGGTAAACATTTTCAGGAATTAATGAAAAAATTTAAAATAAATCATTATAGTACATTTTCAAATGTAAAAGCTAGTGTTGTGGAACGAGTAAATCGAACTTTAAAAACTTTAATGTGGAAAAAATTTAGTTTGAGAGGAAATTATAAGTGGATCGATATCTTGGATGATATTGTGCAAAAATATAATAATACAAGACATTCTAGCATTGGAAAAAAACCAAATGAAGTAAACGAAAAAAATGAACAAGACATTTTAAAGTTTCACTTTAACCATATAAAAATGGTTGATCCAAAAATTCCTAAATTTAAAATTGGTGATCATGTACGTATAAGTAAACAAAGAGAAGCATTCACAAAAGGATATACACCCAATTGGTCAAATGAAATCTTTCAAGTGAAAAAAATTAATCTAACAAATCCTACAACCTATTTACTACAAGATGAAAATAATGTGGAAATTCAAGGTGGTTTTTATGGGGCTGAGTTGCAAAAAGTAAAACATCCTGACGTTTATTTGGTTGAAAAAATTCTACGGCGTAAAGGGAACCAAGTTTACGTAAAATGGTTGGGAATGGATAAGACACATAATTCTTGGATTCTAAAAAAAGATGTTTTGTAAAATGTTAGTTAAGTTAAATATATTTTTTATTATTAAATTTTTAATTTTAAACCAAACCATGTACATAGTAGAAGATTATGTAATAAAATCTGTTAAAAGCAAAATTATTCTTTGGTTTTGAGTAGATCAACTATAACCACAAAAGATGTTGAATCAAATATTAAATTCATTAAAATATTTATTTGGAATAAAGTGTGTAGTGAAAAATAATAGTGATAGTGTGACAAACATTTATAATGAAGAAAAACATAATATATTATGTGAACAATTATTACAAATTATAGGTGGAAAGAAAAATGTGCGAGAATTGAATGCAAAGGAATTAGAAAATCTACCGATGGATTTCTTTTTAAAATATGTGGATCCCATGACTTTATTATTTATTTGGAACAAACTACCTGCTAACTATAGACAAGAGTTTGATTTACAAATAAAATTACCATGTTTTATTCACTATAATAGACCAGATTGGCGAACACACGTAGATGGAACTCCTTCACCACAAAATAAATGTTGTTTTTGTATTAAAGCTCTTGCTAAACAAAATTAACCAATATTCAACAACAAACCATGATTTGGTTAAGTCCTACATTTATAACACTAGTTGCAGTAGTACAAAATGTTTTCTACGTTCATAAACCTCCGGAAATAGTGTCTGCATTTGTTCAACTGAAAGGTGAAAATTTTTCAAGTGATAATTCATGGATACCCTTACTATACAAACGCATTCATAATGAATCAGTTCCAATATTTTTTACATGGATTCCAACTACCATCTCAATGACCTCTAGACATAGACTTCACTATAGGTTAAGATTTCGATTCATTAATGGAACAATACTTGAAAGTAGGAACTGGACAACTTTTAGTAAAGGATTAAATACAGAAAATTCTATAATTATTAATCTAAATTCTAATACTAGTGGTAATTACTTAGAGTTAAATACTTTAAGATCAAATTTCCATGTCTTTATGTATGTAACACAGACCATTTTTATAATTACTATACTAATTTTAGGTAATATAATATGTAAAATGTTGTATAATTTAGGAGAACAACAACAACAAAAACAATTACAAAATGTACACCGTTTAATTTAAGAGAATAATAAATATCATGTGTATTTATCAATAAATAAGTATGTACCTATTAGTAGTATTACTATTCTCATATAAATTAGTAATTAACATTTAAGCAAGGTCGCGATACCGCTTTGTTGCTCGCACTCGACGGTAAAATATGATTGTAATAATATTATACTAAAACGGTACGGACGTTTTGGTAGGTGCGCGGTAGACCAAAATTGGTTTTTTTAACCTTGGCAATTAACAGAAATATGCGCAAATAGTAAAAAAAGTGGCTTTGCCACAAAGAGTTTTCATATTAAGTTAGGTGATATGTTGCCTCAGGCACCCTCACCGACCACACCCTATGCTAATTACTTCTTCGGCGTTGCGTCATAACTTCTTCGGCTACGGAACGCCATCCACATCTGAAGAAATTGATGAGACACGCTGATGACTTCTTTAGATAATTACTTCTTTGGCAATTAGTCATAACTTCTTCTTCTTATTACTACTTCTTCAGCGTTACGTCATCACTTCTTCGGCTACACCTAAAGGGCACTTCTGTCGACGACATATTGTGTCTTCTTCAGATCTGCATGACCTCGACGGCACAGCTCAAGAACAAATACCATCCACTTCTTCAGATGCGGATGGCATGTGTCATCAACTTCTTCAGATGTGGATGGCATGTGTCACAGAAACGTGGTAAGATAACTACTAATGTTTATATTTTATAATGATAAACTTATTTTACAGCTTAGGTTAAATATACATAATTGTAATTGGAAAAAGGTACTGCGTTTTGAAATTTTATTTAAAGTATTTAGTTATAATAATCGTCAAGCCACATTTTTTTTTTGAATTTTAATAAAAGATATAAATTATCTTTAATTATTTCACTTTAAGATTTAGATTGAAATTGGATCAATATTGGATTCGGTGTAACTAAGGGCAAGTACAATCAAAGCAGAACCACAAATTAAGGAATCTGAACAAACTCAAAAAGTATATTACGCTCCGATGATAACTAACTGTGCTCGCTATTAAACTACTACTAAACTCGCTTTAAGAAAAATTCCAAGTCAAGTCACATATGAGGAATTAGATGACGACGCCTTTTAAGGAGATGATAGCGATGAGTTTTGTCCTCATCTCACATAAATGAATCGAAAACGAAAACAACCAAACTTCTTGAAATAAAGAAAATTCTGCTCCCATGAAAGGAAAGAAAAGAAAAAAGGGAGGAGAGAAAAGACAGCTCAATCCAAAAGAACTGTTCTCGAAATGGTAAACAGATTAAGAAGAAACTTATGAAATTCTGCCTAGAGAGCTGCAAATTAAAGTGCCTAAAAAAATTTACAAAAGATCAAAGAAATAAATTAACTAAATTCTTTGAGGACTACGGGCATTTAGGAACGCTGGAGCGCCAACAACACTTCCTGGACTCGTGCGTCAAACCATTAGTCACTAAATATATATGAATTACAGTTGATGGGGAGCCTAGAAGTACAAATGTTGTTTTTTATCTATCGAATGGCATTAAAACATACATATGCAAAACCTTTTTGATAAATACATTTGGTATTACTGAAAGGGCTGTACCCACCGTAATAAAAAACATTGCTACAGGCAATGGAATAATGCTGGAAGATAAACGGGGTAAGCATGGCAAACAATCAAAAATTCCGATATAAGTTTGCTTCAAAAAAACATAATACCTAAGTTTTATGAATCATTTTTTAACACTTTGTTTTAATATACATTGTATTTCTGTACCTTTAAGTTAAGATTTTTTTTTGTTGTTTTTTCTCTATTAATAAAATGTATTTTTCATAACATGAATTTTGTTCATATTTTTGTTAAACAAAATAAATATTTTTTGAAAGTAAAATGATGCTTTCTTTGCATAATAATATATAATTATATAATTTGTTTTTAAGATATGTTGGTTAATATTGCTACAATGGTTAGAAGAGCAATGACGTAAATAAAATTTTATAATATTTAATAAGAAACAAATGTCAATATTTTATAAAATGTAGAAAAAACTTTATTAATTATAAAACTTAATTCATTATCAAGCTTACATTAAGTATCATAATAAGACAAATCCTTTAATAATAATAGTAAGTTTTCACATATAGCACATATAGCAAAATCTATTTTCTGATTTTTCAAATGTATTTTCTGAATAATTTAGTGTTTCGCATGTATGTCATTGTTCTTCCGAAGGTGCGATATAATGTGTTTTTCTAAATTAGGTATAATACAATATTGTATACTGGGTGGCACAGTAACTATGTAACAGGCTCTAATTTTTCTAACTTAATTTTTTTTAATTTTAGCTTTTTTTTTTTAATTTTAAATATGTATATAAGCCACGATTCTGCTTAATTTACAATTTTTTTTACTTTCGTTTAAAAAGAACAGAAACAGTTTTAACAGAAAGTTATAGCAACTTTCTTATTTTTATAGAACTTTGAATATTTTTCTACACCAGTTTCTGCTCATGTAAATTCATTTTTCATCAACATATAACAAGTTGACATTTAATTAACATGTTAAGTTAAAAGTTATTTTAATGTAAATAATCTAGATGGCTATGGGTGATTAAGTTAATAAAGATCTAGATGGCTGGTATTTAGAAATGGTGGACAAGAGTGTATTTAATCATCATTCTTTTGTTATTGTCAAAAATCATTAACTGTTTTGACTTGAATTTTATTTTTTTAGATATTTTAACAAAGTTCGAATATATTTAATACGCAATGAATTAGTTTCTGTTATAACATCTTAACTTTGGATCAGTAGAAAGAAAATAGTGCGCTGTTCAGAGCTAGCGTACTCTGTGTCACAGTTACGTAGATAAATACGAAGTTACGTATTTATCTATGGAAAAAGTATAATCAAAACTGAAAATATTATATCAATTGCTTTTTGTAAATTGCACTAAGATTATCTTTAATGAATTTACTGACATAAACACAAAAAGCAAAACAAAGAAACTAAACTATGCATAGAATAACAATAATAATAACATAATCAAAATACACGTTGTTCTCACAGCAATTGTTGAAATTATTCACGACCATCCTTGTTCTAAAATTTGACCTACTGCAGCTCTTACGCGTCTTTTTAGGTCATCTCTATTAGTGGACGTCGTTTAAAAGACTCCTTAAGATGTCCTCAATCAAAAAATCAAGTAGGATAAGATCCGGTGATCTTGCTGACTATCTTTTTGGACCATTGGTGCCTAACCAATTATATCCAAATTATTCTCTTAAGACCAATTTAGTGGATGCCTTTAACAGGAAATTCAAGACAGTGTCTGTCTGAAAAATAACTGTTGAAACTGCTGAAAGTTGATATTAACGAAGTTTATTGAGGAACATAATGCAAAACAACAAGAACAAGACAACAGCCAAATAAATATTAAGAAAGACCTGGAGACAAAAATCAATAAAAC
Organism: Anthonomus grandis grandis; assembly: GCF_022605725.1. NCBI lineage: Eukaryota > Metazoa > Arthropoda > Insecta > Coleoptera > Curculionidae > Anthonomus > Anthonomus grandis. Next base: position 42,929,719 of record NC_065548.1, read on the forward strand.
CATTCAAAGTTTACCAGAAAAGTAACCAGTAAAGAATTGGAAAAATGCAAAGAAAATATACAAGACCTGAAAATGACAACCGTGTACACCGAGTAAACCGTGCTGCTGTTCATTCTAATCGTAATGGTGAAAGTAAATCCGTCAAAGTTTGACGGTCAAGAAGAATTAATTTTATTCAATTTAGTCTTGCAGCGACTAGAGAAGTAACTGAAATCAATCTTAAGCTATGACTAAGAGGAAAAGCTACAAAAATATTAATAATGATATCGTCTGAGGGTCAGCCTAACTACGAGGTACAGGTGTGTATCCTAGAGATGAGATACGCCGAGGCCCATCTACAATAAGTGTACTAGACCAGATCGATAAGAAAACAACATTGCACTACCTGCCATTCCGCTGCTGGAACTTCAACGAAGAGTACCTTAAACAACAATGCCTTTGGCCTACCCGAGGAAACTTTCACTACAGAAGGCAAACTGGCTGGGTGCTATCAAGCCTAAAGTAAAGGATTTAACCGACTTCACGTCTTGAAGAGAGCTTAGATATCCCTTGGAAAAATATGCGCTCGAGAGTGTGAGATGGTGCTGGAGGTCTGATGTGATTAAATCGTTGCAGAAATTCACCACCCACAAATTTCATTTGCTGGAGTCAGCGAATTGGACAAACAAAGCCAAAATCATCAGTGAGAACTTATAACAATATACAGATAGGAGCATGTCCACGTTTTTTAACTATAACAACAGGATTATAAGCTTATTAGCATTAAACCTATATTTGCACTTTAATTTAATTTTAGCAATATTCAAATCACAAAATAGTTTTGCCACTAACCAGAACTCTTTATTTTACTTTCGACACGTTTCGCTTACGATGTTAGCATCTTTGGGAGAAGATTAAAACAGTTTTATTCTTTTTTAACCAGTCTTAATCTTCTCCCAAAGATGCTAACATCGTTTTCGAAAAACCTGTCGAGAATAAAATAAAAAGTTTTGATTAGTGTTAAAACTGTTTTCTAATAATTTGAGTGTCACATCAAAAGGTTTAACCCTAGGACCTTTTTAGCAATATTATTAAAAAAATATGATTACATTTTAAGAAAAAAAAAGAAAAAATCTTCTCCTCTGAGAAATACTTTTGGTGATGTGACAATATTCTAAATTTAGGTGAACGCTTGTTTGAATAAAAAAACAAAAATATTAAAAGTATATGAATAAAAAAACCTTAAACTCGAACCTGGTCAGACTCAAACTGTTGTCAGAGACCTAAACTGTTGCCTACGTGCAACTCGTTTCCAGATATTTTTCTCATATAGCCAATGTGTGGTATTATAAAAGGTCTGTCTGTAAGTTTAAGAAATCTATGCATCTGTTATTATTTGTCAATCGTAAGTGGTCTACGTGAAAAGCTTAAAAACGAGAATGTGTGCGTCTCTCCCCTTTGTCGTTTTTTGAATTTGATTTTATGGCTAAACCGTTGGTTTATCATAAAGATAATTCAATTATTTTGCTTAATTAAATTTTACGTTGGCGCTTTAACTCCGCTCTCCTCTAACTACGCCCTCTGAGTCGCCCAAGTACCTATAAGTTCCAGAGGGAAAATTTTAGAGAATTCTCTTAGCTTTTTGTCCCATAATTTTATAGTTTTTAGTGATAATTAAGTTAATAATTAACTATTTTTAGTCTTCATTTTCAGATTAAGGCTTATAAGAGAAAGTGGAATCCAGCAGAGAGAGAATAACTTAATATATACCAAAAAGCCCCGTTGCTCATTAAAAAACGTATTTCTTAGCGTAAGCCTAGTCGATTGTTATCCATTAATTCTATTATTAATAGGAGGCATAATCACATCATTTTTTGTATTTTTTTCTGAACTATATTTTAATTATAAATCAGCTACAACTAATATGAATCATGTTATTTTTATTAAGGAGGCACAAAATTAAAATAACTAAAAAATGATAATGTTTAATAGAGATTTTCCTTAGAGCGTAGTAATAATTATTTAATTGTTAAATAATAGAAAAATTACTTGCATCAGGTTTTTTGTTTTTTTTTTTAATGAAAATGCCTTAAAAATTTTGTTTAAAACAAGTAGTTTCCTTGAGTTTCATCCGGTCTTTTGATTCTCGAATTTTGGTGAGATGATTGTGATAATGGTTTTATTTTTGCATTTAATAAGAAATGCGTTTTCTTCGATTTGTTCAAGAGGGTTAAGTTATATTATGCGAATGTTAGGGAAAGTTAGAAAATAGTGCCCTATTATTAAAATAAATATTAAATCATTGTTTCATTAGAAAGATAAACGTCTGTTGGTTTTGTTCTTAAATTCCTCTGACATTTCTTAAATAGAAATTGATAGTATTTATTTCATACTTTAATGGACGATTTTTGATGATGAGACTGATTAAAATTATTTCTTTAGGTATTTAACCCATGAAGAACTGGAGTTGCCATATGGCAACGCTGGCATTGACGTACGAAACTTATTATTTTGAGGTTATGTTAGTTTGTTTTGTGCCCAAGAACGTGCCGATCTCCAGAAATTAAGTGATTTTAAGATTTACTTAAAATCACTTAACGTAACAAAAACTTAATTCGTTCGTGTTTGTGAGATTTTATATTCACCATTTTTGTTAGTTGTGAAAATGGATATAAGATTTGTGTAAGTACCTCAATTTGTCAATAGCATAGCTTTGTTCGCGGGTCCAATTCCGAACCGATTCAGGGAATATTTGCATGCGCAACATAAACACGAGCGTTCATGGTAACACAATTCTGAATTTTTAGTAACAGTTCAGCGTTCGCGAATAACATCGGATTGGTTCGTTACCGATTTAGAATTAGTTCTCGTAGTCCCCGGATTTTTGATGGTATTAAAAGTTCAGTTCTGCTGTTCATGCGCAATATCAGCTGTTTGTATAAAGATAAGCGCAGACTAGCCAGAAGGCTCCAGTACACGTTCAGCCAACTAGTTGGGCTAATGAGTTGGGCCAACGTGTACAGGACCGTTTGGCGTTACTTGGTGATTGGCAGCCAGCGTTGGTCCACGAACCGAATGTTGTCGGTTTTTCGTGCACAAATCAAAGGATCTTGGCGCCATTTACCAAACAGCGTTCACACGTTGGTCGTTGATTTTACGGCGTAAAAAGTGAAATGACGGCTACGATGGCAGCATGGAAGAGCGAAGAAGTTTTAAAGTTTATAGATTTGTACCAAAATGAACCAATAATATGGAATCCTAAACATGAACAACACAAAAATAAAAGCAAAGTAAGTTAGTTTTTATCTATTTTTTTATATCTCTGAATGTGAATAAATATTAAGCCATAAAATGAAAAAACAAATCTAATATTAACGAAAAAGACAATTAAATTTTTTTATTGGTCAGCAATAAAAAAAAGTTAAATATTTAATTTATTTTGTATTTTAAGTTAATGATGCTTAGAATCGTATTGCTGATAATTTGCATGTACCTGTAAATGAACTAAAAAAGAAAAAGGAATCGCTTATGGCTATCTTTAGATTACATCATAAAAAGAAAATGCAGTCTATAAAATCAGGCATGGGTGAGGATGAGCTCTACAATCCCATTTGGCCATTCTACGAGCCTTTGTACAGCTTTCTGAAGGATGTGTATGAGTGCCGAAGCTTAATTAACACTGAGGATAATAGTGTAAGTAAAATAACATGTTTATTACATAAAGTTAAATTATCTACGATTTCTATAAAAATAGTTCATAAAATCCAATCGTATGTCTGTCGCATCACGCGGGGCTCTACGCGGTAAAGGCAATAATGGCAAAAAAGCGTTATCAGTATTATTTCTCCATGAACCGGGTCGAATAAGTTCTCCGTTAACATTATAGGTATCAAATGAACCTGGAGGTGTATAATTATCCCGAGAAGAGTTACTATTTCTCAAAAAAATTATGTAGATAAAGGCAAGTCATCGAAACAATGGCAGCTTTTGTGGGTTCTAGAGGTATATATTTTTGAAAAATCCTGAATTTGGCCGAGAGTATACCGAAAGTATTTTCTACTTTTACCCGAGAGCGGCACAATTCTTGGTTAAATATTCTGTCCGGGGACCTTAGTGCATAATGACCGGGAAAAGGTTTCATTATACGGGTACTGAGAGCAAATGCGCCATCGCCTAAAAATACGTAGAGTATATTATTTTCACTACCCGGAAGTGTACTAGGGAGGGGTAAATTCAAACTATTAGATAATAGTTTTCGGCATAAAACACTTTGATTGAAAACTCCGCCATCACTTATCCTCCCTTGGGATCCTATATCGGCAAACAAAAAAACAGTAATTACTATCCACTACTGCTAACAGAACGATGCTAAAAGTTCTTTTATAGTTAAAATAGTCGGATCCTGAATGTGAAGATGACTGTAGTTATGTGCTTCCCATCAATAGCCCCAAGGCAAAGGGGAAAGCTAAACCCTTGTGACTTGGAAATCCATCCGTCTGTAGTTTCAGGCATTAGAATAATAATAATAATAATAATAATAATAATAATAATAATAATAATAATAATAATAATAATAATAATGCCAAAAAAACTGCCAGACAAGATGATGATTGTGACTTGTATGGTAGACTTCTTACAACTTGCAACAAAATTGAGGAAGTTTTCTGAGAGTGAAAGTGAAGAAATAATGTTGGACATAGACAACATGATAATAAAGAGACGACAAAATAAGCAAAATATTTACACTCATTCATACACACACACTCATCCAGGCACTTCGTTCAGATTGATTGTGAAGTTCAGATGAATCTGAATGGTCATATATATCCGATTCAGCACAGAGCCATTCTTCATCAGTAAACGTAAATCGTTCAACTTATAACCCTTATCAAGCACCAACTCAACGGCTTCAAATACTTTCCAATGAAATTTTACCTGTCCAATTTATACAACCATCATCAAATATACAGCCAGAATCTCGTGTCTATACTCAACTACCAGAAATGTCTCCAGAGTCTAATGAAGCGTACAATATTTCTTTGCAATCCCCGTCAAGCAATTCCCAAGATATTGTATATGAGGCATATAAAAATTAAATAAGTTTTATTTACCTTAATCATATCTTTCAGAACTTCATTCAGTGCCACACAGACTTCAATTACTATGCGTGAGATCAGTGAACCTGATATTATAAACAGATAATATAAACTTCTGAAGCTATCTCCGCTAGCTAAATATCTTAAGGTCAATGCTAGTCGTATTTTTACTGGTATAGCTTCTCCCCAGTCAGTGTCTTGCTTTGCAACCATTGGAGAAATTTATTGTAGAAGAGTTTCAAAATCTGCATATGACATCCGAATGAAATTATCGAACTCCCCAGATGGTTCTGCAAGAAGCTCCGCAAGTTGGTTGTTCATGGTCTCTCTAAAACAAAAATATTTAAAACATATATTTTTACATCTTTACTATACTGCTATAGTAACATATCATATCTTTAACGTCATGCACTCTCATAAATTCATAAAGTAAACATGCAACTATACTAGATGTATTTTTATAATCACCTTGTCCTGTTTCAATGAATACTCAGCATCCAGCGTCTTCTTTTACGCCATTTTTTTTTAATCACTTTCGTTTGGCGCACCTTTCTATAAACATTGAAAGCACTATGCAAATAAATTGCCGCAGCTGCCATGGTTTCCACATCCATCGTCAAAAAAATGTCTATTTAGCAGCTGAGTCAAGTCCACCTACTTATTTTTTGGCTGTTTTGGCCCAACGCATTGGCCTAACTAGTTGGTCAAGCATGTAATCACTGTACTATATTTGGCCCAACTCATTGGCCAAACTAGTTGGCCGAACGTGTACTGGAGCCTAGAGGCGAACGAGCCGCACGCGCCGCCCGAGCCGAAACAAAATATTGTTATCGTTGTGTAGAACGAAAGCGCGCAGACCATCCGGAGCCGCAAGAGTAGACTTGACGCAACTGCGACTCGGATGAAAGGCAAGGAATATTTCTTCGGCTCGGGCGGTTCGTGCTGATGCTGCTGAATCGATTCCAGCTAGTGCGCGTGCCAGATCGAATCGCACCGGACGAATTTGCCATGTTTCCGATCTTTGTAGGTTAGGTTGTTTATTTATATTCCTGGTTGTATTGTTCTATTGGAACTTAATTATGGAAGACGAAGTGCTCATAAGTTTAGTACAAAACTACGAAGAATTGTATAATTTAAAACACTCCCAGTATTCGAATTTGCAACGTAGGGACAACATATGGGAGGAAATTGGAAATATTATGAAATTAACAGGTACGTACGTCTTAAATTAGTAAAAAAATGCTTACAATGTTTTGTGAAATGTTATTATTCATTTACGAAGAAAAACAAATTGTTAAAACATATACGTATGTAATAAAAACATATATATTTTAAGTAAAGTACTATTCCGTTCTTAACTAGGATTTTGCTTTCCAACGCGTATTTTCTGAACCTGCCATGGAACAGAACCGACTGGAGAATTAAAATATTTCTTAAACTCATCTCTAACCATTAGTGCTTCATTTGATGAGTTTCATTCCTATTCGATTTAGATTTTGCAATCCGCCAACTTTAGTAACATCTAAGTTTAAGTCATTTTCGGTCCAGTAACAATTATCATTTCTCAAATAGTTGTGAAGGCAACACGCGGCAAGTACAATGGTGTTAATGTGTTCATGAGACAATGATAATCGGTGCACGAAAAGTCTAAATTTTCTTACCAGAATTCCGAATGAATTTTCTGAAACATTTCGCGCTCGGCTGAGCCTATAGTTAGTTATCTTTTTTTCCTCATCACCTTGGGCTGACTCTCGCGAATATGGCCTCATTAAATTGGCACATAGAGGAAATGCTTCATCGCCAATAATTACATGCGGCAACAGTGCTTTGCTTCCGGGCTACAATTTATTGGGTGGAAATTGTAATTCGTTGTTACGCAGACGTTTTCCGAAATTGGAATGTTTAAAGATGCTTCCATTAGAATTTTTACCAAAACCTCCTACGTCTACTGCGTTAAATTTATAATTTGCATCAACTAAACATAACATAACAATGCTAAAAGTTTTTTTATAGCAGAAAAACTGTGATTCAGTGTGAGGAGGGGCTTGGATAAGTATATGTTTACCATCTATAGCTCCTACCAAATTTCGAAAATTCCATGTGTGGTAAAATTCTTTTTCTATGCGATTCTACCGATTTTCATCTGGTGGCGGCATAACTAAAGGTTGCACCTTTTTCCAAATAGCTTCGCAAGTGGAATAAACTATTTCTCGTATAGTGCTTTCACCCATATGATAGTTAAATGCCATAGAACGAAAGGGATTTCTTGTTGCAAGATATCTACAAAAGAAATTATTTAAATTAAAAGAAATTAAGAGGAAAATTACAATAAAGAAATTAATATATTTGTTTTTTCAGAACAAAATTATTATCAAAATCCTGAACGTTGGTTAATGTTAATAAATGCAAATTTTAAGTTCTTTTTTTGTTTCAGCAAAAACGTGTCGAGACAGATGGTCGAGAATCCGGGTAAATCATCGAAAAGCCCTTAACTTACGCAAGACAAAGAGTGGTCAAGCAGCAAAGAAAATGAAAGCTCCGAAGTACGAAAACGAATTAACGTTTCTGGTTTCTTATCTATTTGATGAAGAGACTAGACACTCAAATATCTCTTCTCCCCCAAGTCTTCATTCAGCAGAATCAAGCACCGATATAGATGAATGCCTACTGTCGAACATCAAAGCCCCTTACTAAATCAGTCATCCTCTAGTCTTTCTACTTCCTCTAACATAAATCGTCGCAAGCGAAAACACGCTCAGCAGACACCAACTGCAGCTGTAGTTCTGAAAGAGTATTTGGATAAAAAGAATACCGATTCTATAGAAAAAAAATATCTGGCATGTGAAAGGCAAAGGAAAGACCCTTTAACTGAATTTTTCCTGACAATGGCCGACACGGTCAAAGGCTTTCCCATAAGAGAACAAGTTCGCATTAAAGCCAAGCTATTTGAAATAGTCAATTCCATTGAAATGAGATTGGCTAATAATGAAGCTACGATAATCGGCAAAGTTCTCCCAATATAATAAATCCAACGGATTTTACTTCTGATAATACATTATCTTCTGTTCCATCTATGGGTTCCAGCCATGCGCAAGACCGAAAGATCTCGGAGCCACGTTCTTGTCGTCCCTCAGGATATTATTCCTTGGGAATCAAATATTTACTCTGGCCAAAACTACAACATTTCGATGAATCACTTTCAGCCTACTTACTATAATTTAGATTCTCAATGTCCACAGTAACTTCTGTTTGACCACAAATTGCATTTTATTTCTTAATAAATATGTACTTTTGTAATATACTCACCTTAACGTAACTGCGAGTCGTTCTTTTGATCCTATAGCCTCTCTAAAAGGTGTATTATTTCTCACTATTTCAGGTTGTACCATATTAAGAAGAGCTTCAAACTTCTCAAAACTCATTCTAAAATATTTAAAAAAATTTTACTTTATCCTCCATTAAATCCGGAAATAATGTGTGAAATTCACCCCAGGCTAATCGTTTTTTACATATATTATGGATCCATATTTTGCGTTTTTTTCTTACGATAACCTCTTCTTCCGATAGCAATTGACTAATAATAACAATTTCTTCTTCATCACTTATTGTATAATATAATATTCACTAAGTACGACTAAGCTCTTGGACCGGTTAACTTCGTAAGCTCACCGTGAACTGAAAAATTCGACGCGTTCACTCACCGTACAGTGTACGCACTTCGAAAAAAAATGCGATTCGGAAGGCGCGTACGGCTTGTTCGCCTCTGGCTAGTCTGCGCTTACCTTTAGACGTTCTTCGGGGGAATTTAGGTAATTTTTTAACTGATCCCGCACTAGAAACACTGCATATGTTGATCGTCCACGAAGGCGACTTGGTGGATGCAGATTTGATGAAAGACTTGTATAACTGTTTGTAACTTATAACTTCATTTCTCCTTATAAAATTATGTAAAACAGATGCGGCCATTATGATAATAGTAAGGTTTTCTGGCTTTCCTTGAAGTTTTCTGCTGAAAATACGAATTTTTTATTGTAAAATACCGAATGCGTTTTCGTATTCGTTGCTCTTACATCTACAGCTATAAAGTTATAAGAAGCATCGACTAGAGCAAGAAGTACAATGGAGTACATTTTTTTGTAGTTCCAGTAGAGACTACCTGATAAATTCGGGACCTGTATAGTTACATGCTTGTCGTCCAATCAAAACCCGCTTTAGAAAGGCCAGAGCGCTCACAATAATTTTGGCCTGACGTTATCATATGTAGGCACGAACTTATAAATATACCTGGACTGCCAATTCAATGAAAAGTAAATGACCTTTACTAGGGGGCCGCCATTTTGCGTGATTGTGTCCTTTCGATGTTGGTCACTCAGACAAATTTTAGTTGTGCCAACTGTAGGGAAACAAAACAATTATAGTTTTTGAGAGGTTATGTTTACAAAAATACAAAAGAGAAAGTTACATATAGGTAAGAATTTAAGATAGTTGCGTTAGATCTGTGATTTTTCTAGTATTTCTTTAAGAATTTTGTTAAAATTTATGAAAGAAAGTAATTCTCATCTAAAATGAGACAAAGTTTCAATCAACTTGGAATAGATGCACGCACTTGAAAATATTTGTTTTGTATTCTGATAATCTTGAATCTTATAAATCCTAATACCTAATACCATGAAAATCACGATATTTATTTAAATGTTTGTTTGTATTTACTTAACAAATTCAGTTAAAACACCGAACATAAACTAGAATAGAAGGATCACTCTAAGCGCCGCCCAAAATGTTGCCTTTCTCACTCGCTTTCTGATGCTACTCTTTTTTGCTGCCCGGTGGCGACTGCGTTATACAGGGGCGTCTTCAATATTAGAACTATAATAGCGTTGTGCGGAAATTTTGTACTTTAAAAATGCCGGCGATATGTTGCGTAGATGGCTGCAGGAGTAAAAGGGGATATACATTTTTTTAAAAATAAAAATGGATTAGTTCACAGAAAAAAATACACGCTTTTCTTCAGTATTTCTTAAATATCTCGGAAAATTGAGATCCTACAAAAAAATCTAATAAACAAAAGTTGGTTTAAAAACAAAAGATTGGCTTTTGTTTAATTTATCTAGGTGCTATAGGCGCTAAGATACAACTGTGTGAACATAACCCCTTTTTTTAGATAACAAGATATAATGACGTAAAATAATAACGTGAAATAATTTTAAAAAAAAACGTTTTTTAGACAAATATCTAGCACATTTTTTCGAGTATGTACTATCAAAAACTTTAAAAATAAACTTGATTGTAAGTCATTAGCATAAAAATTAAAAAAGTTAGGAATAAAATAAAAAAAAATTGCAGTTTTAAAAAAATTTATCAAAAAAAATTATGTATTTATTTCAAAAATTAAAGCGTAGCCTTCTACAACGGACTATATATAGGTACCAATAATATGTTCAAAAAGTATCAGCGATTAAGAGTACATTTTTTTTTTAAATCGTGATTTTAATCTAAAAAAATGCAAAATTTTTGGTAATATTCTGTTATTAGTGGTGGTTTTTAATAGTGAAAGCTATCCGATTTATTATTAGTTGCATTACAATCATTTGAATGATATAAATTTTAGCCACTTATACCGTCTAACCATACTTAAAACTGCATTTTTTTCATCATTAAGGGTGGTTTTTAAGGGTTTAAGTTTCAAAATATTGATGTGTACTATAATCCCCAATGTAAAACTGTATTTATTTTGCATATTTATATGAATTCTAGGTTGTAAAACACCTATTTTCGTTTTATTTTAATTTTAGTGGTTTGTTCTTTCATCCCCTATTTTAAAAGCAAATAATTAGGCATTTAATAAGTTTTTTTTATTTAACTGCCTTTTTATATTTCACTATTACCGAGTTCCATATGCTGAGTGTTGTTATCACATTATTATGTAAATTTTATTAAATATTTAAAAAATGGCTATATTAACGAAGTTATTATTAATTAAGTGTATGTAATATTAGGTAGGTAGTATTACACGCTGCCCGCCGCGATGTATAAAAATATTCCTTATTAAAAATGTTTCAAACACCCCTCGTATCGTAAAGGAATGCCGCCGAAACTAAATAATGATTTACGACCGGGTAAAAAAAGTCGGCACTGTTTAGAAGTCCCTACTTCAAACGGCCGCAAGAGAGTGAACCTACTGTCTTGTTCTTTATACTGTGGTTAAAAACACTTATTTTCTTTCTATTTTTACTATTACGAGTATGTGTAGTGTTTCCACATTAATAATTACAACCATCTATAAAAACCAAAATATAGATGATTTTATGAGGGTTTATATAGTAAAAATATATTATTCTGTCAACAACTCAATATATTATTCTATTATAAACAACACAGACGGACAATTCACAATAATTCGGTTTTGAGAAACTGAACCAAATACCTTTAAATAAAGATGGTGATACATTATTCACGTATTAAATAAGGAGAAAGATACATCGCCTGTTCCACACGATATAGCGACCAAGCGTCGTTTACAAATCGCCAAATTTGCAGCACTTGCAGATTTAAAACTTTCAACATTTTTAATACTTGTTAAGACCTTTTTTCCCATACACTCTACAGTCCTCTACGTAGAGTAGTTTTTCCTCTACACTATTTTTTAATTTTGACGTTTAATACTGGCATACCTATGCAACGTACGAAGACCATTTTTGCCTTCAGACACGCGGAATTTATTTGGCTATCATCCACTAAATACCGTTTTGTTTCAAATATCACCATTTTTCAAGAAAATGCATTTCTCCATGAAAAGTCAAAAAAAATCGGTCAGCTGAATACGGCTGTCCCAAGCAGAAACACAGTACACATGGTGCCATATTATGGAAAACATTATGCCAAGTAATACTTTTGGGGTAAGCCCATAAGATTTTGCTACAAAAATTGGGCTATTTGTTCGAGAAGCGGATACATGTATGGTTTTGAGATTTATACCGGAAAAAATCAGAACAAAGAAAAAGAAAAGGAATTTGGTTTGGGTGGAGATGTAATACTATCTTTACTAGAGCAAGTCGAATTACCTTCAGGTAAGGGTTATAAATTTTATATGGATAATTACTTTACAGGCCTTCTTCTCTTTGACTATTTATCAAAAAACAATTATTGTGCCACAGGCACAATAAGAGATAATCGTGTAGAGAAATGTCCGGTACAAACTAAGAAGGAATGGAATATTCAGCAAAGGGGAAGCTATAAGTTTTATCGAAATGACACCAGCATGCTCGTACAATGGAAAGATAATAAAGTTGTTTCTGTTGCATCCAATTTTAAAACCACTGAAGTAACTAACACACTTCGTTGGGACAGGGTCACCCGATCTAAGAAGACCGTTCCTCAGCCGAAAATAGTAGCCAACTATAATAAATGTATGGGTGGTGTGGACAAACTAGATGGTCTTGTTGAGGCTTATAGATCAAGATTTCGACAGCGGAAATGGTATTGGCCACTAGTCTTATATTTATTAGATGTATCTGTTGTGAATGCTTGGTTACTTATGCAAAAATTGAAAACAAATCATCCTGACTCTGTTAGTTTATTGGCGTTTCGACGATACATATCGCTAAGTTTTTTGAAAAGTTTTGGTACTAAACCCCTGCGAGGAAAAACCAGAGTGCCTCGACCATTACATGACGTACGATTCGATAATATTGGGCATCTGATAGTCTACAATGAAACCGACCGCCGATTTGCCTTATGTGGAAAAAATGTCAATTCATCTGCGAAAAGTGTAACATTGCATTGCATCTTAAAATTTGTTTCAAGCTTTACCATGATAACTAAAATATAATGTAATTATATACAAAATATAATAAACATGTTATCTTGCTTTAATTATTTTTTTTCCTTATGCCCAGCGTCCCTCTAAAGGGACGCCCTAAAACAAAGGCTCTAGTAAATTAAAACTTAAAAAACATTTTTTTTATGTTTATTAGACCCATAATAAGGTATTTTTTCTAATTATAATTTAAAAATAAAACAAAAACTAACTTTGGGCACTAATGGGTTAAGTTAATATTAAAAACTACTTAGAAGTAGTTACTGTGTTTTTGATATGTTTTATTGAAAATTTTCAGTTACTGGGTTTTATTCCTAAATTTCGTAAAAAATTAAACAGAAAAATACCGTGTATAACCATGAATACTATTGCCGTTCTCACTTTTAATTTACGTAAACAACTTATTCTATATTTAGATTGTAACTTAAGTCGTACTGAATAGTTATGCTGAGTTTCGTAACTCTATGTCAAATAGTAAAGTAAGGCTTTCAAAAAATAACAAAAATGCGTTTTTCTCAACTTTTACTAAAATGCAGTTACTGTGTTTCTGCTTGGGACAGCCGAATATTGGTACCTCCCCGGGCCCGGCTCTCAGGGTACAATAACTAATATGATCTAGCACCCAACAAGCGCGTCTCCATGGCAACGAAAACGGCGATTTTCTTCGAAAATAAGACCATTTTTATAATCGAAATTTAACTACTAAAACCAATTGGAATCGGTCCAAAGTTGATGTTAATCTGTTCCTAAGGCTTTATACTATTTTTCCATGTACAAATCATAAGGTAAAAACCTTTTTTTATACCATAACATCGTCTGAAATGGTCGATTTTGACGTCTACGGGCGATTTTAATGCCGAGTTTTACGGCAGTTTTGATAACATGACGTCAACGTGGATGAATCGGCTCGGTTTTGCTTCTTATTTTAATTGATAAAATGCTTAAATTAGCTCAGAACTTCCTGAAATTGGTATGGAATTATTCAAGAGACTCTGTAGAATCCGATTATGTGCATATTTAGCCGTGATAATTTGGCAAAATTTTGAGGTCTACCGTGTTTTCAAGCGACAAAAGGACGCATACATGGCATTTTGGGTGCGGTAATTACGACATATATATAAATTATTATTATCATTATTATTATATAATAATTACGTATAATATTAATATGTTATAAACCTATAATAATAATAATTATTATTACTCTATTGATATTTTTTGTTTACATTGAATTTCATTTTTAGATATTATGTCTGCTCGATGATCATATGAAAAAGAGCAAGAAGAGTTGTTGAGGCTTTGGGAAATTTCGGATAATTCATCAGAGGTACCCGAAATACTTGATGAGGAACCCATTGAATCCGGCTCTGAGGGCGAGTTTGACGACCACGTTAGCCAGCGTTCTGAGGAGTCTGATTCTGAGCAAGAAATATTAGAAAATGACATTGTCGAGGAGTTTTCGCCTGAAGTAAAGTCAAGGTACTTATGGAGAGTTGACAAAAAAACTAAATAGGTCGCTAATCCAGGAAATAAGGCTGTGCGCACACGTCAGGCGTGCTACGCGTATAGTGTGATGTTGGGAAAAGGTTCATCGTAAATCGAAGGCGTTAGAGTGGTTTTTACTATACATTTATTAGCATCTGACTTACAACTGCCTTACGTCTACAATAATCCTAAACTAGTAACCTTAACTACGCAGCGTCTACGTGCTGTTTTTTATGTAATAAGCATTATATAAATTATAAATATATTGGTGTTGCCTTAACAATCTAGAACACCATACTAAATGGTGTTAAAATGGTGAATTTAGTGCTTGAGGCAAATCCGAAAGATGAAGGTAATTGAATGTTATATAGGCGATTTATATTTCCCAATTTTTAACTCTAAAACTTGTATTTAAAAATAAGTTAGGTTAGAATTATGTTTTCTTTTCAACGGTTTTTACGTAGTTTGCTTGCGTGTTATTTTTGGGGATTTAGTCGGCTCTCACGCTAAGGCAACCAGCTATAAGCAATCTGGCAATAGGCAACACGCAATTTTACATTAAACTTGGGTTGAACCAAAAATATTGCTTGTTGCAGCGATATTATTGCTATAGCGATACATGCACCGTGAAAAGCGTTAAATATTGCGGTTTTGCAAATAGTGCTGTGAGAAGTTTGCGCATTAGACTGTTAGTACTTATTTTATTTTATTTTATTTATTTATTTTATTAAAAAGGCGTAAAATATTTGCGCCGTTCCAGGTTTTTATAAAATTTTTTGTAGAAATAGTGAAAATTCTTGTGTCTTTGGAGTCGTCGAATGACATAATGGTCAGAGAATTCTGGCAATACTGTTATTGTTTTAATGTGACAGGGAACTTAAATAATATTGCGTATTGCCTATTAACATTTTCCAATTGCTTATTGGTGTGCCTTAATGTGAAAGCCACCTTATAGAGGAAAAATTTGTGAGATTTTATTATTTAAAAAACTCTTAATTGCTTTGATTTTTTTTAAGTGACTGAAATTAGTACTTATATGATTAAAATTTGCAATTTACATTTTAAGAATTAATGCGTAACATGATGCGTAAGGTAAGTAAAGATATTGGACATAACTAAATAAATGGTAAGGCCTCATGCTTTTTTTATTAAATTAATGAAAAAATAAGTACCGATTTAATATGCAAGTATTTTAAATTCTAGATTCGATGAACCGATCTTTAACGACTATCGGAAACCAATGTGAATCTAAAGAAAACTTGGATTTTAATACTTATTTTGGTACCGAAGGCAACCTACTAAATAGACTTTCTTCAAATGGAGACGAGTGTCAAATCAAAGATACATTAATAGCTGGCCCGCGTCATGATTCATTAGTACAAGCATCTGCTGAGGAAGTTATATTATTAGGTAGATGCAAATTTTTTCTAGTGTTAGTATTCTAATTTTTTTTATTGTAGATTTTATAGCCAATCAAGATGAACAATATCTGCAAGATTTTGGCGAAATTAATTGCGTTAACAGCCCTACTGAATTTTCTTTAGATGAGGTCAATAATTCCATGCACGGATCGGATCATGAGATAACTGAAGAAACGTTTAATGTAGACCAGCTTGAATTAAATCATGGTAATGTGAATGAAGAAACCGTTGAGGAGGAGCCATTGGGTATAATATTATACTAGTAATAGCAACTATCATGCACTATTAAAAATTCTGTGTTTTAGATAACTGCACGTTAGCAGGGAACTCTGATTATGAAAAGAAAAAAGATGAAAGCTTTAGCGATTTTTCCCCAGACAATTCTGAATATCTTCCTAGCACAGTTAGTTCTTCAGATTCGGAGGAAGATACAGCATCTAATGAAGGAGAAGGTATTAGTGAAAATAATTTAATTGGAATGGAGGAACATCCAGAAGTAACTAGTAAACCTCGGAGGAAAAGAAAAAGGCCAGAATTGTGGAAAAGAAATATTAGGAAAAAAAACAGAGATGAGGGAAAAAAATATGAATCAGTTAAAGGCGTTATAAAACCTGCTGCTAAAATGGGTGGTCCCTGCAAAAAATCTTGTCGGCTCAAATGTTTTGATGTCCCTGAGGCTCAACGGCTTCAAATCTTTAACGCATACTATGGGCTGGGCAACTACTCGCGCCAACGGGATTTTATTCTCTCTAATTCGGAAAAAAACGAGAAAAAAATTAGAACAACTCAGCACGAATCTAAAAGGAAGTATTCAATCAGCTATTTTCTTCCCGTTGATGGAAAAAGAAGAAAAGTATGCAAGCCCATGTTTCTGAGTACTTTAGGTATAAAAAAAGGCGTTGTTGACATTGCCATGGCAAAGCGATCCAACGAAAATATTTCAGCTTCTGATGGCCGAGAAAAGGGAAAGGGTAAAACCTTGAATCCTACTTTAGTTCAAGACATAAAGTCACACATAGAAAGTTTTCCACGTGTTCCCTCTCATTATTGCAGAGCTGATATTGAACGAAAATATTTGGATTCTTTTTTAAATTTGCCTACAATGTATAAGGCCAGAAGCAAAGTTATCGACCTATCGAAATATTTTTAAGGATAACTATAATTTAGGATTTCATGGGCGAAGAAAAGACCAGTGTCGAATCTGTGTGGCTTTTAATAATAAAAAAAATATAACTGACGAGGAGGCAAATGATTTTAAAAGTACATTAATAATTAAAAGAATCCGCCAGAGAGCAAAAACGTACGGACAAAGAAATTGCCGTTACCAATGATCAAATTGTCAGTTGCAATTTTGACTTGCAACAAGTTTTACTTAGTCCTAGTGGCCCCACGAACAATGCCTTATTTTACAAACGTCGATTAGCCACTTATAACTTTACAATTTATAACGTTGGTAACAGAAAAGGAGACTGTTTTATGTGGCACGAGAGCCAAGGAGGTAGAGGTAGTTGTGAAATAGCGAGTCTTTTATTTAGATATTTTAAATCCCTGCCAAATTCTGTAGAAGAAATAAGGTGTTTTAGTGATAGATGTGGTGGACAAAACCTTAACAAGTACTTTGTTGCAATGTGCATACATCCAGTACAAGTAATAGGCAATTTAAAAACGATCCATCTAAAATTTTGGACACCTGGTCACAGCGAAATGGAGTGCGACTCAATGCACTCCGCTATAGGCACTGAATTTAAAAGGGTTGGTAAAGCACTGTGGCCAGGCGATTGGAAGACTATTGCCAGAAGTGCAAGGAAAAGGGGAGATCAGCCCTATGCAATTCATGACATTCAGGGCAATGATTTTTTTGATTGGAAGGCATTTGCCAATAGCCAGTTGACCATGAGAAAAACAGATATTAATAATGAGCCTGTTTCATTTCAAAAGCTCTGCTGGTTTCGCTTTAGAAAGGAAAATGCTTACCAATATGAGTGCAAAGAGTCTTTTGGTGAAGCTAACTTTAGACAGGTGGATTGTAAAAAAAAAACTTTACGTAGGCAGTCAATCAATATTCTACCTTGTTATCCACAGGGCCATCCCATAACTGAGCAAAAATATAATGACCTAATGTCATTGTTTTCTACAAACCCACCAGTATTAAGTCGTGATTATTTTGATTTTTACCATAACTTACCCCACGGTAGGAGGGAACAAGAAGAAGATGATGAATCACAGCAATTTTGTTTACTTTAAGCAACCATAAAAGGATAAAACTTTTAATTTACGTTATTTTAATTATGTATTGTGCCTCTCTTTCACGTACAGGTGAAAGAGAGAAAACAATACAAAGAGGGAAAAAAAATTAGTGCAAAAAGTAGATATCTTTAGTTTTATTTTTAAATATATTTATTTTTCCTTGCATAATACATATATATATATATATATATATATATATATATATATATATATTTAATTTTGTACTAAATGTAATGTTTTCATCACAATAAAGAACTTACAAAAAAATTAAGCTATTTTATTAAATACATTTACTGCAGAGCAGTTCTAATTATATCGCTTATAATGTTTTGCCCATTTTCTCGAAACTATCAAAAAATTGTTGCCTAGTTTTTGCATTCAGCCGACGCACAGCGACTACTTTTGGCAATCTAGGGGAACAAAAGTATTTTTTTAGAAAAAATAGTTCATTTAATTTTTGCTCGAAATATTTTAAAAATATGCCGAACTCGCATGAATCCAAACGAAAAAGCAAAAAATTATAAGTTCTTATCGGTTTAATTGATAAGAATGTAAAGCATTTCTGAAGTGTTTATGTTATAGCAGTTTTTATTTGCAATTTCAAGTAGTTGTAAAAGGCTCGTAGTGAAAAGTGTATTGGTTTGTTGTTTCGGTTCCTATTTTATAAAATGGATGTAGGTATGTACTTTTGCAAACAGTATGATTTTTTTAAAATTTGAGTAGCGTTATATAAGATTTTAATTTTTTTTATTAGATATGTCAAAATTTTTTAAATTTTAACAAATTGATTACAACTAGTCATATATTTTGAGTCCAGCAGATTCCAGTAAAATTAAAAAAATTTATATGGTCCCTCGGCAATGTTCTTTCAAATACAAAAATAAAAATTTGCAACTTTTTGCAACTTTGTTTTTTTTCTCAATTTTTAGATGAGGTTGTCATTACTCACAGAAACCTGTTTGATGCTTGGCGCACCGAGAAATCAAAAGATATCAAAAATGAAGCAATGTATACATATTTTCTGTCAAGATATAAAGTGGATATGCTTCCAGAAGACTCAGAAAATTCAATTAAGGAAAAGCTAAAAAAGTTAGGATACAAATTTGCTGAAAAGTGGGAAAAAAGTTATCGAATTGAAAAAAAATTTCTAGAATTAAACTTCAATTGGCTTAATCAACAAATAAATTTTGATTTGAATGCTAAGCAAGCTGAACAACCATCAACCTCAAAAATGGGAAGACCACAGAAAAATTTTGAAGAACTTTGTAAAAAAAATAAAAGAAAAAAAATAGAAGGATTACTCCAGTCGCACTCAAGAGAAAAAATTTTGTATGCGGCATAAGTGAAACTTTATGCAGAGGGAAAAAGGGATGCTGCTTTGATAGTAAGAAAGGTTGCCTCTGAACGAAATACCGCTGCCACAGCACTAAAAAAAGCCGAGCAAAGGACTTCAACTAATAATAATTTTGAAAATTTCTCAAAGAATGAGGCATTGGCCATGTTCTTAGATGGTAAAATGAGCAGGAGGTCCTATATAAGCGTCTATCAAAAACTAAAAGGTCGTGGTATAAAACTGTTACCCTCGTATGATAAAGGTATAATTGAGGCAAAAAAAAATTGTTATCCTGAAAATATTACCGTGACAGACATTTCTGCAGAAATCATTCTGCAATCGCTGTTGGATCATACCATAAATAGGCTTTGTACCGTTCAGAATGAAGTTCTTAATCAATTTTGCAATGGTGATGCTGAACTGCAACTTTTGTTAAAATGGGGTTGCGATGGAAGCAGTGGTTATACTAACTACAAGCAACGTTATTTAATGGAAAATTGCGAAAATGAAGATGACAGTGCAATTTTTGTAATTTCCCTTGTTCCAATTCGATTATCTTATGAGTCAGAGGGCAAACAACATATTTTATGGCAAAATCCGACTCCAGCAAGCACCCGATTCTGCAGACCAGTTAAGCTTTTGCAAAAAAAAGAAACCGAAGGACTTATTATAACTGAAACAGACAAGATTAAATCGCAAATTTCACAGTTAAAAAAATGTTCTTATGATCTCGAAAATAATAATACTGTAAGAATTACACCAAATCTTTCCTTTACCATGGTTGACACAAAAATTTGTAATTCCCTTTTGCACATTGCATCACAAAAGTGCTATATTTGTGGCTGTGGACCGAAAGAAATGAATGACCCAAACAAATTTTTAAATAAACAAGCCAAGTCAGAAGTATATAGTTTTGGTATATCTTCTTTACATGCACGAATCAGAACAATGGAATGTCTTCTTAAAATATCTTACAGATTAGAATTCAAAAAATGGCAAGCAAAAGGAAGTGATAAAGAAATAGCAAACAAGAAAAAAGAACAAGTGCAAAAAAGATTTAAACAAGAATTAAATATTTTGGTTGACACTGTAAAGCAGGGTTTCGGATGCAGTAATGACGGGAATACGGCCCGTAAATTCTTCGACAATCCTGAAACTTCAAGCCTAATTACTGGAGTGAACCTGGAGTTAATAAAAAAATTTGCAATACTTCTTCAGGTACTATCCTCTGGGTTTGAAATTGATCCAGAAAAATATCAGATTTATGCAGACCGAACTCTAGCTATGTAATTAGAACACTACAGTTGGTACTATTTGCCGGTGACTGTGCATAAAATCTTGGTACATGGCTCAGCCATAATAAAAAATGCGTTAATCCCAATTGGACAACTATCCGAAGATGCGCAAGAGTGCATGCATAAAGATATTAAGAAAGTGCGAGAATACAACACCAGAAAATTTTCCAGGAAAGCTACAATGCAGGATTTAATGCATCATCTTTTAGTGGCATCAGATCCAGTAATAAATAGCTTTAGAAATAAAACTAGTAAACCTTTAAAACAGTTTTCACCTGAGGCTTTGGGTCTTTTAAAAGCACCAGATATGGAATTGGAAAGAATTTATGAGAGCGATATCGATAGCGATAATAATAGTGACAGTGAGACTGATTAAGTCTTTAATTTTTATTGAACTTTTTTTTATATGTGCAGAATAACTATTTAATTTATTTTACATACTATTCAAGTATCTATTGTTTTCAAACCAAAATTTTGTAGCCAATTTTTAATTTGTGTTTAGACTTAAGAAAATATTTATCTTTTTTGTAATATGTAAGCAAAAGAATAATTATTATCTAATTTATTTTAATTAGAAATACTTGAATACTACAATACAGATCTTTAAAGACAGCTTAGAATATTTTCAATTAATAAAAAAAATATTGAGATATTTTTTGTTTTATATTAAAAAAATGTAAGCTTAAAACAGTGGTTCTGGGAGGGGTGTTTCAGGGAGGAGGGGGGGGGTCGTTGGGTATTTTTTTAAAATAACCTAACTATTATATACCCAAAAAGTATTGGAGGGATTTGCTTTTTAAAAGAGTTAATTTTTGAGCACTAGGAGGGGGGAGGGCTTGCCCCCTGCGCACGGTACTGCTTAAAAATTACTTCTCTTTACTAATATATGCATAAAATATAAATTTGGCACACAAAAATTGTGTCTATTACAAAGTAATACTTTTGTTCCCCTAGATTAGCAAAAGTCGTCACTGTGCGACGATATATTTTGGCTAAGTTTTGCAAATATGGGCTAACTACGGCAAAACAAAAAAATGCTCCTAAGGGAATTAATTTAATTAGAAAAAACAATTTAATCAGTAAATTAAAGGTATAATGATACCACCAAAGAGGCTTTTATTTTGGGAAATTGATGATTCTTGTGATATGAACTAAAAATGAATAGTTTTAAAAATTACAGGGTGTTTAGTGCATCACTTGGCAAATTTAATTGGCTGAAAGAAGAGTTGAAAAATGACTTCTTCTTTCAGCCAATTCAATTTAGCAAATAATGAACCCAACACCCTGTATATGTACCTTGTCATCTATTTTTGTTTAAGTTGTTTTAGGTCCTAGTTGCTATTATTTGTTTTTCACTTGTGATATTTGAGCTTAGGATTTTGTATTTTTCTGTAGTTTAAATTGTCATAACTACAAATATTTTGCAGAATAAAGAGAGTTAATAAACCTAACCCTAAATTGAGGTATAGTGTTATTTTTTTTACCATATATTTCAGAAAAAAAAATATTCGGATTAAATAAGTAAAAAAATATAGTGCATACAAATAAATTAAAATGAGAGATTTCTCAAAACTACTATTTAGCAGTTAGGACAACTTGCCTAAGCAGGGCAGTGTAGCTCTATAGATAGTACATAAAACATAAAGCAATGTATTAGTTTATATTTTTCTTTAGTTATTTGTAGTTTATACTTAATCAAAAATTAATTTTTAAGTAAATATTTTCAAAATAATAATATATTTTTAATACCTGGTTGCGTCTTGTTCGAAATTTTTGTAAAAATGTAGGTCTTTTGAAAATAAACGTTTAATTTTTTTTTTTGGTGGTTATTTGTCATGTGTTTTATTTTTATTTACTTTCAGACCAATACAAAAACATTTTTTATTGATAATATTTCAAAAATGTCTAGTTTATATTCGAAACATGTTTGTTTTTTTATTGGGGTATGCTATACCCCAGCTTACCAATCTTGTGACAATTACCAACCTTACCAACGGAGGGTTAAAGACTGGCAAATTTCCGATTAACTAAACGCTGTAAATGTTATATTACACCTTGCATATAAGTATATAATCAGTTTTCAGCGTTTCAAGCAAGAGGTGTGTAACCTTAAAAGAGTAAGGAAATTCAACTAGAGTTATATATCCCTAGTAAAATATGAATAACAAATAGATATCTGTAGGGTCTAACAATTAGTGTCCATACAAGGGTAGCGTAATGTTTTTGCTTCTGACTGGCAACAAACCACTTGGTCTGAATGCTCAGTTACCCATAACCTAAAAACTGGATCGGTGAGGTAGCAACAGGTCAGCCAGATGGCAGGCTTTAAAAAGAGGATAACTGAAGCAGTAGATAGCATCCAGGTGTGGCACTATCGATGGGGAGGAATGCAGATTCTGGCAGCAAGATGTTTCAAGTCTTGAGTTGATGATAAGGTGGAAGACGGTAGTGAAAAGAAGCAGAAAAAGCCAGTCTAAAACTGGAGAGATTTTTTTTAATCTTATTGTTGTGACTTAATATTCTTTATTACTTGGGTACCAATGATAGTTTCCTCTTCTTCTAATCACATGCAAGAATATATTAGGTGCAAGAACAGCTATTTTTGTTAAATCTCTCTTTTCTATCACATAAAGAGATATGTAAGTGTAACATAAGTGTTCCTGAAATAAAGATGATTTTACTTAATTATTTAACTGTGGTCATCATTTATTTTTCCTACCTATACCATTGAAATAATATAGCGGGTTGGGGAGGGCAGAAAAACTTACTGGTTTTTCATGTAAACATTACAGCAATGTAGTGTTAAGAGTCTGATGATGACGAGTGAACTCATTGAAATGGATAACTTGGCAAAAGATTGGCATTTTCATTTGTGGAGAAAAGTCTTGGAATATTTAAGAGAATTGGGTAAGTATTCATGTTCTTTTTATACTGGAAAATAAAACTGTAAAATAGCTAATCTAGTGAAAATATTATAGATGATTTAACATATTTAATTAACCGAAAGCATTATGTGAAACTAAAAGATACTTGTAAGTGTGCTAAAAGGGTTAGTCCTTGGACTTCTGTTGTCCTCCCTTTCAGCTAGCATACTAATTTAGAAACCAGATATGTTTGCTGTTCTGCAAAATATTGTAACTTATTAATTTTCTAAATACATATCTTATATGACTTTCCAAATAAATTAAAAACATTGATTAAACAAAATGTATTATGATTAAGCAAAAGAATAAACCAGTTCATAAGTTAAGTATGTAAGAAAATTCAGGTATAAATACTCTCTATGAAATATTTCGGATTAAGTGTATGTACAAATTTAAACTGATCGCCACATATAAACAGTAGCTCTTAGAAAACTGTCCCAATAATATCTGCTTTATACGAGAGTAAAGATTGTTTGCCTAAGAAGTGTAAATGTAAACTATTTATTATAGACATTGTGATTAAAATTAAACATATGTATAAAATGGATAATAACTGCATGCTAATGGCTGCAGAGAAATATAGAGCAAATATGGTTTATGGCTTAAGGAATGAAATGTTGAATAAAACTCAACTTTTATTATAGATCATTTTTCTCTTTAATTATTAAAATTTCCCCAACTTCCAACATATTACATGGCGATCCTGTTAAACCGGAGAAAAATGGAGTCTTAAGTTAATTTTAGTCAATGCAATGAAATCGCAAGCACCTAGAAGAAAAAAATAATAGTAAAGAAGACACAGCCACAATGGGGAAGAATCAGTCTAAGGAGGAGACCGTGATTGTTCAGAGTGGAAACAGTGGTGGAACAACAGCCCAGTGTTGCTTAGTGGCGTGTAGCAGATATCCTAACTGTATTGCTGGTAGTAGTGGTAGCAGTCTGTATTTTTGCTTTTTGTTTTTGAAGGTGGTACTGTACTGTTTCACTGTACAATGGTACAGTGAAAACATCTTGTCGGACTTGCATTGTCTTATTTATTTAATGTAACACAACGTTTCGGTTGGTAAGTATCTCCAACCGTTATCAAGTGTAAACTGAACGTCCTGTTACATTAAATAAATAAGACAATGCAAGTCCGACAAGATGTTTTTTTTTTTGCTTTTTGTTATGTAAGATGTAAAAAACGGTTGGAGAGGAAGATTCGTGAAGATGTGATTAGGAGTAGACCAAGTATAGTATAGTGTAAAAACAGTAAAGTCGTGAAAATGTGTATTGTTTGTGTCCATGCCAGTGCCTAGTGGATTTAGGTACGTCCTAGAGGAAGTCAAGGTATTCCACAGGAATTTAGGGAAAGATCCAGACGATAGAAGGAAGAACGTAGGAAAGACACAACGTTATGTGAGTAAATTAGATATGGTAAAAAATGAATTTGCAGATTTAAAATTAAGATTTAATAGTGATTTACATGAAGAAAAAGTTCTTAGTGAAGTAAGGGAATATGTAAAAAATATAGAAAAATATGTCGAGGCTATAGGTAGTATTTTAGGAAGTAGGCTAAGTTTAGCTCAAACTGAACAAACGGAATCGTCTAAACAGAGCGATAGTAACTCTGCCTTAAATACCGATTGTGGTTGTTCGGAAGAGGAAAAAATGGGGGAAAACTTTGACCTTAAAACAGCAGCTAGCTTGCTGCCTGTAATTAATAGTTCTGAGGTTGTTACAAAGCAGCTCATTGATGCAATTTGTTGGTATGATTCGCTCTTGAATGACGAGGGTAAAAAGTTGCTAACCACATATGTATTGAAAACACGTCTTTCTGAAGGAGCAAAAATAAGACCTAAACAAACATATCGCGATAATGCTAATTTGATTGAAGATATTAGGTTGCATTTTATTTCAAAGAAATCGTCAACTGCAATATCAGTCAAACTTAATTCTGCTAAACAGGGGTCTAAATAGTTAAACAAATTTGGCAAATCAATAGAAGAAATATTGGTTGAGCTTACAATTTCGCAATCTGAGGGTAACACGGAAACTGCAAATATTCTTAGGCCGGTGAACGCACAGAACACAAAGAGGAAAATAGAAAAAAACATAAATGGGGATTTGCGCCACGGGAAAGGTTTGGATCGCGTCCACTTTGGCGCTAGTAACACTGTCCCATTTTATTTTCTGTTTTTTATTTTGACTGACAGATGGCAGCACTATATGCAAAAAAGTGTGCTTACTTTTCGTTTCCTGGTAGTTAGCTGGGAATTACATAAAACATATAGAATTCATATTTTTGTGGGAGTTTATGATATTTATCCGCATAATAGACTTTCTTTTTATGTGAATAGTGATTAGTTTCTTATTATATACTGTTGTGACAATTTGTGTTGTGTTTTATTATTAAAAAAACAAACTAACAGGACATAATAGAATAGATTATAGTGCTGTAACCTGTGGTAAATTTCCAGATTAGGGTTGCAATTTACAAAACTATTATTATTTGTTTAATAAAGATCTAGTTTTCAGGTAAGATTCTATATACCGTAAACCGGGGTTACTTTGTGACTTGGCTTGTAACTTTGGGACAACAGCTGTTTGTTTAAATTATTTTCTTCAAAAAGACTTTTTTCTTTAAATACGTTAAGTTTTAGTGCTTAAAGTCTAAAATAAGGTAATATTCTGCAAAACTGAAAAGTTTGGCAACATTGCATTTATTCCGTTAGGAGCAGTTTATCGTTATTATGGACTCTTCCAGTCTTCAGATTCTGCCAAAATAAAACACTGTCTGATTTTATCAGCTTGGTCATTTCAAAATATACGGTCTACATATACCAAATATCGAGAAAGATACGGAAGCACTATAGTCTGTTTTCCCACACTTATAGAAAAAAAGATTCAAGATTTAGTATTACCATATTTAGATGGAAAAACTACTATTTCTGTTACTACAAAATACTCACAGTTACAGACCACTACTTGGTACTTACCATTCAATGTAAAAGATGCAGAATTTGCTATACAGGAAGCTATTAGGAAGAATATTCTAAACCTTCCTCAGACTGTTCTCCGTCCAGGAAGCTCTCAACGGGCAATTCCGGAAGAAATTCTAAAGGCCAGTATAATCAACTTTTATGCTTCATGCTTTGTTGCAACTCTTTCAGATGCAAAAGACTTCCCACAGATAATGAACCAAATTCTAAATTATTCATTTAACAACGAAAATATCCAAGCTCATCCTGTCACAGCAGTTAATCAAGGTAGTAGAGAGCTTACAGAAGCTGAGGTCACAATAGTTCAGCGAGCGTTCTTACTTACTGCTGTTAAGCCGAGTATAACTGCAGATTCACATGCTGATCAGGGACCAGAGTGGGAATCCAAACAATTTCAAGCCCTTCTAGCTCAGAGTGGAATATATATTACACCTAATAAATTCCCCGAATTAAACAAAGACATTGGAATATTAAATATATTCTGGCTACAGAATAACCAATTAAAACTATCGTTAGGAACATATTTCTATTTTGAACTTGATTCCAATAACTCCATGTTTGCTTCATCTCTAAAAAAACAGTTTCTCCTTGTTGCCCAAGATCATGACACAGCAATCTTCTCCAGAGCACTCCTCTTTGCGAATAATGCAGAAACAGAGGCACATCTTATCAAACCGATTTTGAATGAAGTAAAAAAGATCAGAGCCGCTGCCGATGATCTAACTCGTGACCTGAAGAATAAATTTGCTCATTATTTATCAGATATTGAGACACCAGACCTTTGTTATTATACACTACTTCTTCCTCGTTCTCCAAGCCTCGATATGGCATCATATCCTGGATTAAACTTTTGTATTGGTGTAATATTAGATCAGCAAAAGTCGAGCAAGAATCATTAGATAGGTTAAAAAGACATACATCCATTCCCCCCTGTGACTCTACAATCCTTAAGGATGCGTTAAAAGTGCCTTTGAAGAAGAAGACAGGAACATCTTATGCTGGATTAACTCAGGATGATGTTCAATTCCTTGATACACTAGGGGTTGATACACAGGTGCTGTCCATCGTTCAGGCTGCTTCTACAAGAGGTAGTGCACCAGCTGTTGATGGAAGTGCAATAGTGTCGATGATTGCACAAATGGTTCAAGACCAAATTAAATAAAAATAAAAAAAATAAAAAAAGAAAATAAAAACGTCTCATTTTAATTCTAGTAGGATCGGTCAGTGTAATCTGTAATATTAGGTATAGACTTAATTCTATAGTTCTGCATGCTTGTTTCATTAGATTTAGAAAAAAAAAAAAAAGAACCATGAAAAGATCTAGGGCTTATCCCTAAACCTTTTTTATTCCCTACTACCCTATAGCAGCCTCACTATAGGTTTACAGCCAAGGGTGGCTTGGCCGTAGTAGGTTGAGCAATAAGAACTACTGGGTGTAGAACTCAATACTGGTTTATTCACAAAAATTAACAACTATTTATATCAGTCTTAAGATAACAATTCGAGGTAATTATACAAATCAAGGTGAGCATCGTAATCATAATTTTAACTATTTACTAATTTCGACCTTGCGAACTTATAGCAAACGTGAGCTTAAGATCCATCGCAAACACCTTGACCGGCTAATATAAATAATTTTATATAAATATGTATGAATATTTAAGGCTACCAAAAAATATAAAATATTTAAAAAATGTCGTTTAGACACACTCAAATATCTCTTCTCCCCCAAGTCAATAGAATATTGTTTCGCCCCCAAGTCTTCATTCAGCAGAATCAAGCACCGATATAGATGAAGTAGAGCCTACTGTCGAACAGCAAAGCCCCTTACTAAATCAGTCATCCTCTAGTATTTCTACTGCCTCTAACATAAATCGTCGAAAGCGAAAACACGCTCAGCAGGCACCAACTGCAGCTGTAGTTCTGAAGGAGTATTTGGATAAAAAAAATTCCAATTCTATAGAAAAAAATATCTGGCATGTGAAAGTCAAAGGAAAGACCCCTTTAACTGAATTTTTCCTGACTGATTTTTTTCTGACAATGGCCGACACGGTCAAAGGTTTTTGCATAAGAGAACAAGTTCGCATTAAAGCCAAGCTATTTGAAATAGTCAATTCCGTTGAAATGAGATTGGCTAATAATGAAGCTACCGATAATCGGCAAAGTTCTCCCAATATAATAAATCCAACGGATTTTACTTCTGATAATACATATTCTTCTGTCTGGCTAATCGTTTTTTACATATATTATGGATTCATATTTTGCATTTTTTTCTTACGATAACCTCTTCTTCCGATAGCAATAGACTAATAATAACAATTTCTTCTTCATCACTCATTGTATAATATAATATTCACTAAGTACGACTAAGCTCTTGGACCGGTTAACTTCGTAAGCTCACCGTGAACTGAAAAATTCGTCGCGTTCACTCACCGTACAGTGTATACACTTCGAAAAAAAAATGCGATTTGGAAGGCGCGTGCGGCTCGTTCGCCTCTGGCTAGTCTGCGCTTACCTTTATAAGGGCGCGGAATTATCAATCTCTCTCAGAGGCCATTGCTGGAGCAATGGACGAGGATTAGATTATAGAAGTTCAAAACCTTTATACAATATGCGTATCACAATTTTCGAGGTCAATCGCATTTTGGTAGGCAAAATTATTTACGAGGTACGAATTTTACTCCACGGGGAAACTATGGGGTAAGAAGTTTTAATAACAACTCCAATTTTCGTCAAAATTTTAATTCGTATAGGGGAAACGGAAATAGTTATAACCCAAGAAGCAATTCTCAATTGACAATCATGACAATTCACAATCAAATACAGGCAATTTCCATTCAAATAGAGGTAATTTTCAGTCAAACAGAGGTTATAGAGGAAATAAGTCATACTACTTGAATGAAGAAGAACAGTCTAGTAGTGTACAAGATGGCGCAGGTTCTTCAGGGTTAAAATTTTTTCGTCCCCAATAAAGAATATATAACTAATATAAATGGGTTACATTTTATTTGGGCAAAATACGAAAATCACATTTTCAAACTTTTAATCGACACAGGAGCTATCTATCAGTGTACTTTTTAAAGATCGAGTTAAAAACCTTAAAAATATAAGTTATGCAAGTAAAGTTAAAATTAATGGTATTTCGGGGTCAACGTATGCGCAAGGTGATTTTTATTACACATTACGGAAAGGTGTGAAATTATTAAGTATATTAATGTTGATAATTTAAGTAGAGATGTCATTATATTGCCACAAAAAATATGCGAGGGAATTTTTGTTGCTAGTGTCGTAGCGAGCCCTAAACTTAATAAAATACCCATTAAAATATTAAATGTTCGTGAGGATGTCGTAGATATTAAAAATTTTAGGCCGAAAATTAAATCGTTGAGTGATTACAAAATTTGTGCATTTGAAAGTACTAGAAAAACTGTAGATAGAGTAGATAAAATATTAGATTTATTACAATTAGACCATTTAGAGCAATCTGAGAAGTTTTCAATTCAGAAAATTTGCTCAAAATTTTCAGATGTATTTTATTTGGATAACGATCAATTTACTACTACTAATATATACAAACAAAAAATCCATTTACAACAAGGAAAACCGCCTGTTTATGTTAAACCATATCGATTGCCAAAAGCTCAAAGGCATGAGTTAAATAAACAAATAGAGGATATGATGATGATGATGATAAGGGAATTATTGAGGAAGCTAGATCACCCTGGTCAGCTTCTTTATTAGCTTTTTCCAAAACATGCTGATAACCAAGAAAATAAAAAATGGCGTTTAGTTTTAGATTATCGCCAATTAAACAATTGTATACAGGATGATAAATTCTCTTTGCCTTGCATAACTGATATTTTGGATTCTTTGTCAGGGGCAAGATATTTTACACATTTAGATCTTTCTTAAGGGTACTATCAAATTGAACTTGAAAAAGAAAGTAGGTCATGTACCGCTTTTGCCACTGATAGGGGCCAATTCCAAATGACAAGGATTCCTATGGGGCTTAAAATAAGTCCTAGTTCTTTTTCGAGGGCTATGTCAATTGCTATGGCAGGTTACTTTATTACATAAAAATAGAGTCAAGCCATACTTTGTATAATAAGTTTATATATGTACCTTAGATATTTTATTAGTAGATTTAAATTTTTTTTTCAGTTTTCTTTTTGTCTTTTACATAGAAGGTGTAGTATAGGTATAGTTTAGGTATTAATATAATTATTACATACTGTATATTATAACGTGCTTATTGTAAGTAGATTAGTAATGTTATTAATAACATATTAATTATGCCATTACGTAGGCACTTATTATGATTATATTGATAATGTGAAAAATGTATAAACAGTAATCGACCAGTAAAAGCTTCTAGAAATATAGTAACTTTTTTAACCGTTCTTAAGGTAGCATGTTTCATTTCCAACTTTCCCAACATATTACAGTAGGTCCAGTTGAAAGATTCTCGTGTAAGTCTCTTTTTGCCTATTCAAGATCTGAAACAAATAAAGTATGTATAATTATATACAGTGTGTTCATTTGAAAACTTTCCACCACGGATTTATCGAAAACCACTGTTTAAAAAAAACGCCGAAATACTTTAAAAGGTTTGTCAAGGGGGACAACTTTCTAACCTAAAATTACTTTACCTTCTTTCACCCATTGCCCCCCAGAGTCATCCCCTTAAAAAATTTAAATGGCAAGGGGTATCGAGTAATAGCTTGTTTAAAAGGTCTTTCGAAGTCTTTTGTTTTGACGTTTGATTTTTTTAAATCTGTCGATTCGTTTTCGAGAAAATTAGAAAAATCTTTGTTTATCTTAATTTGTTCAGATAGAAAACAAAAACATGAAAATATCAGTTTTTATTTCAATAAGTGTTCAAAATGTTGCCCATTTTTGGCCAAACAATGATATAGGCGATGTTCAAATTCTCGACGGACATTTTCAAAAACATGTTGTGGGATATCATGGCAGCTGTCGATGATATCCCACTGTTGACGAAGTTCATCCAAACTTTGAGGTTGGGGAGTAAACACAATAGATTTCAAATGACCCCATAGAAAATAGTCTAACGGCGTTATATCAGGAGATCTAGCAGGCCATTCTATAGGCCCCCTTCACCCTATCCATTAATCTGGAAACTCGTCGTCTAGCCATTGCCGAACGGGAAGAACATAGTGAGGAGGAGCGCCGTCTTGCTGGAAATATATTTCAGCCCCATCAAGTATAGGGTTTCGATCATCATCGATTTGGTTTTCAATGGATTCAGTGATAAGCGGATTGATGGTATTTTCCAACATATCCAAATAAATGTCTCCACTTAAATTTCCCTTAATAAATAATGGCCAAATCACTTTATTTCCTAAGATGCCTGCCCATACATTAATTTTTTGAGGGTACTGGGTATGCCCTTCTACAAATGCATGAGGATTTTCATTGCTCCAATATCTACAGTTATGCTTATTAACAAATCCATTTAGATAAAATATGCATTCAGCGCTGAAGCAGATATTCTTTACATGAATAGTATTAGCATTAATCGCTTCAGTCATTTTTTTACAAATCTCAACTCGCCTATCGAAATCGTTTTCGGTTAACTCTTATATTATCGGCAATATTTTCATTTTGAATCGATGAAATTTGTACACCATAAGTTTGGTAACTGTGTGATCAGAGCCTAATGAAATACCAGTGGCAGCAACAATTTTGCGTAATGAAGTATTAATATTTATTCCAAAATGACTCAAAACTTCAACTTGAGCGGCTTTATCCAAAATTCGCCGATGATCACGTTTTTTATTTGCGACAGATCCAATTTCAGTAAACTTAGT
Organism: Anthonomus grandis grandis; assembly: GCF_022605725.1. Classification (NCBI taxonomy): domain Eukaryota; kingdom Metazoa; phylum Arthropoda; class Insecta; order Coleoptera; family Curculionidae; genus Anthonomus; species Anthonomus grandis. The sequence goes on from NC_065548.1 coordinate 42,962,127, forward strand.
AAAAAGGTCCAAAACATACCTATGCGAAGTTATCTTCTCCGGATGTCTGGCATTAAACGTGACGGCAGTTTGCCGAGCACATTGATTTTGGGCACCATAATTAGAATAATTTCCACTCTTTCCGCTAGTGTGTAAACCATTTTGGAAGTAAAATCTTCAATTCTACAAATAAATTTTCACTATTCCAAGACTGTCACAAATGTAACTGACGGCAAAATAAATTCTTTATTTTCCTTAGCAACTATAAATAACTAAGCAGGTATAACAATAAATACAGTTCGCTTAGGATATCTGGGTTGATGAAAAGAATGCGGAAAAAAATTCAGGTTATTATTTAGTTTTTTACACGTCTAATCTTCGGAATTGCTGTTTATGTTGGTAGTTTCCGTTTTAAATTATAAACGAATTGTAGATTTGGCAAACCCTAACGGGCAACATTTTGAACACTTATTGAAATAAAAACTGATATTTTCATGTTTTTGTTTTCTATCTGAACAAATTAAGATAAACAAAGATTTTTCTAATTTTCTCGAAAACGAATCGACAGATTTAAAAAAATCAAACGTCAAAATAAAAGACTTCGAAAGACCTTTTAAACAAGCTATTACTCGATACCCCTTGCCATTTAAAATTTTTAAGGGGATGACCCTGGGGGGCAGAGGGTGAAAGGGGTGAAGCAATTTTAGGTTAGAAAGTTGTCCCCCTTGACAAATCTTTTGACGTATTTCGGCGTTTTTTTTTAAAAAGTGGTTTTCGATAAATCCGTGGTGGGAAAATGTTTTCAAATGAACACCCTGTATGTATATTTCGTTGAGACAACATAGAGTAGGGGAGAATGTTCCACAATCAGACAAAGCATGTAATTTTGAAATTCCCGCCGCAAGTTTGACGTTTTTCGTTCGGATAGTGCGGTCATACACGCCGATGTGGTAAACAAAGTTTGAACGCTGTTCTCTTGGTTTTGTGCATTTTTTAATAAAAAATCGTTTTTCAAGGTAAGTTTTTTCTATCGTTGATATGATATTATATGCTCTAATTTTTCTTCTGAAACTAGTATTACAAAAACAACCTTTACATCAGATTTATCGGCTATTTTGTCGACATTTTATAAGCAAGTTTACTTTTGTAGGTTATGTATGAAGGTCACAGTTAAATTTAGTTTTGTATTGTAGGTTGTGTTCCACCTTTAGACAGCATGATTGTGGAACACAACTTTAGACAGCATGTTCCACCTTTAGACAGCATGATTGTGGAACACAACGTTTGGAGTGTTGTTGAAAAAGTAATTGTTTTTGTAAAAATTTAATTTATATTTCAGGAAAAATGGCTCGAGGACGTCAGCGAAAAAGCGATAAAGGGCAATTTGATGAACAATCCATGAGAGCTGCTGTTAGAGCAGTCACCGAAGAGAAGATATCTTTAAGACAAGCAGCTAAAAGATACAATTTAAAATTTCAAATGGTTTATGAATATGTAAAAAGGCAAAAACAGAATCCCACCAAAGAAATTAAAATGGCTCCAAATTATGCTTGTAGAAAAGTTTTTTCTGAAAATCAAGAAAAAGCCCTAGCCGATTACATATTAACTTGCTCAAAAATGTGTTATGGACAAACGGTCATTAATATCAGAAAACTGACTTATGAAATGGCAACTATTTATAATTGTAAAATTCCGGAAAATTGGCAAACAAACAAGGAAGCTAGACGCGAATGGTTCCTTGGATTTATGTCCAGACATGCAGAATTAAGTCTTCGCCAGCCGAAAGGATGTAGCCTCTCCAGAGCGAAATCATTCAACAAACACAATGTTGGACTTTTTTTCAAAAATTTGGAAAAAGTGTTTCAGAACCATGGAAATTTTTACAGCGGTACAAGAATTTATAATTTAGATGAAACTGCCACCACAACCGTCCAAAAACCGAAAAAGATTGTTGCTCAGAGAGGGATCAAGGAGGTCTCTTCCTGCACGAGCCCCGAACGAGGTTTACTGGTCACCACTTGTATTATATCAGCATCCGGGAATACAATACCACCAGTCATGATTTTGCCACGAAAAAAGTTTAATCCTCGAATGACTTATGGAGCACCGCATGGTACTTTGGGATTGGTTTCCGATTCTGGATGGATGGCTGGTGAATTGCTTCCAAGCGTTGTAAGGCACTTCATTAAACATACGTCCAGCACAAAAGAAAACCCTTCTCCCCTAATTTTTGACAATCACGAGAGTCATCTAACGATAGAAGGAATAAATCTAGCCAAGGAAATGGAGTGATCATTTTGATCTTACCGCCACATACTTCCAACAAGCTGCAACCATTAGATGTCTCGGTGTTTTTTTCGTTTAAATCATTCTACAATACTGCCTTACAAACATGGCTTTTAGAGCACCCTGGGATACCTGTTTCTATTTTTGATATCGCTGACTGTGTTGCTTATGCATTTGAAAAATCGATGACTGCCGCTAATATCAAATCCGAATTTCGAAAAACTGGGATTTATCCCTTCGATAAATTCATATTTACAGATGACGACTTTGCAATTAGCAGCGTAACTGATAGGAATGTGGATCAAAACAATGAAGAAGCTCAACAACTTATGGATCCAAATCAACCATCAACATTAAAATGCATTGAAGAAAATATAATGTCAGACTCCTTAGTTTCAGTATCAGTTAGTTTAAACACAACACCTACACAAAATCACAAAGAAACTTTCGCAAGTCCACAACAATGTAAAGGATAGCCAAAAGCTGAAGAACGAAAAAATTAGAGAAAGAAGAGAGAAAAAGCTAAAAGTATTATCGCCACGGACACTCCAGAAAAGATCGCCCTAGAAGCTAAACAAATGGAGCGAGAAAGAAAAAAAAGTGTTAAGAAGAATAAGGTCATGAAAAGAAAAGTAATCGATGAAGACTCAACAGACGAAGAAAATGAAGACGCGGCGATGCTTGTAACCGAAAGTTCCGACGATGATATTGATTTTGTAGGAGAAATCGATCCACCACCACTTCTAGATAAGCTTAATAAAGAGCCAGAAGTTGGCGATTTTATTTTGATAGAATTTATGGACAAAAAGAAAAAAATTATTACATAGCTGAAGTGTTATGTAAAAAGGATAAGGAATGCGAGGTCAAATTTTTGAGAAAGTCCGTTAAGTATAATAACAGCTTCATTTACCCCGAAATAGAAGACGTCTCATTGGTATGTTTGGAAAACATTAAGACGGTGTTACCAAAACCAGCATATGTGGGAACAACAAAGCGGCAACAGTCTTATTTGAAGTATATTTTTTAACTTTAGAAGTTCGTTAAAACATTATTACCTTTTGTCTTATTGTGGAACATGCAGTGTCTGGATGTGGAACATGTGTGTTCCACTAACAGACAACTGTCCTTCCTTTGTTAAACAAACTTTTTTAAAAATTAGTGTTAAGGAATTCTAAAAATGATGCGTCAGCGATAAGCCACGACGGTGGAGAATCGCAGCGAGGCAGGAGGCAGTGACAAAAAGATATCGGCTGAAGTTTGTCGAATATTTTGTTGGCTACGAATATTTCGTTATTATAATAAATATATAAGTTATAATTAATATTACGGGAATATAAATGTTATTTTGGGAAATGATGAGTGTTTAACTTTTACTCTTACAATTCAGAGGTGGAATTATTCACGTCTACTATGGGAAAACATAAGAAAAGAAGTAGAACACGATCCTCTAGTTCATCATCTAGTGATTCGGACAGTGCTGAGAAACAAATAAAAAAATTAAAAAGGCAATTAAAACGGAGTGAAAAATTACGTAAGGAGAAATCTGTAAGTACTTATGCCAGTTTAATTGTCGATGAGTCTTTAATACCTATATTTGATGCCTCCAATGAAAGCATGACGGCGAAAGATTGGATAACCAAAATTGATGAACTTAGCAACATTTATAATTGGGACAACAATTTTATCATAAAACTCGCGACATCTAGAATAAGGGGTAATGTTAGGAAGTGGTATGACTCACAAAAAAAACAATGTGAACAATGGGCCGAAATTAAGGTATTATCACAGATTTAACTAGCTAACGCAACAGATACCCATTCGAATAGTAAAATCGCGGGACCCCAAATGTTAGCCGGCTTTTTGAGCGAGCTAACCATCGGCGTTTTACGTCGCCATTGTTGCCAAGTTTGGTGGAAGCCGGCGCCGGTCGGTATCTCGGCTTGTTGTTCGAAGAAAAAAAACCTGAGGTATGGGGTTAAAACTACGATATTATTTTGGTTGCAATTTGCCGAGGTATTTGCGTTTTGTTTTGTGTTATAATTGATATACATTATTATACAATTGATTGCGTTTTGTTTTGTAATTAGTTTAAACTTTTGTGTTTAGTGTAAGTTTAAGTTTTTTTTTTGAGTTTGTATTAAAGTATTGCATAACAATGAATATTATTCCAAAAAAAACCTGCCCGAGTGGTGGTAAATGTGAATATTTTAATTGTGGAAATTCACGAAGAAACTCTACAACTCGAATGTTTAGGTTTCCAGTTAAAACTAAGAATATTTGTGACCAATGGATAATAAATTGTGGTAAGTATTTTTTAGATTTTAAGAATTAAGCTTCTTTTTTTTGGTTATAATTTAAAATAATAATAAGGAGGGTTCGTTATTTTTTATGTAAAAATATGCTATTCATGCTTATGGTATGGTGGTCTTATTATAATAGTATATACAGGGTGACAATTTGAAAACTTTTAATGCGACCCTGTATAAAATTTTGAAAAAATCTTATGCAGGTGAATACTACTCAAAAAGAACATTTGAGGTACCACAAAAAGGGTGGTTCCATTTAAGATTTTGGGGTTAAGGTGCATGGGGCCCAAGGGGTGCTTCACCTCTTCCTCTTGCCACCAACCTACAAAGCGACAAGATATTTTGTGACAAAAATTCAATGTTAGGCATTTAATAATTATGCCGGTTGGTCAGTGTTCAGTTGCTTAAAATTGAAATATCATAAATGGTTAGAGATCGAATAAAAAATTAGAAAAAAAATTAGATTTATTACAAAAAAGAATATAATTTATAAGAAAAATATTTTCAGATTACAAAATAAAATAGAAAAATCCAAATTAATGTATTCATCACCGCTACCGCTGTTAACTTTTTTATCACCAGTGGCAAAAACTTTTTTGGAATGCAGTTAAGAGGTAAAAAACGTGTGATTTGGAATCAAAAAGAAAAAGAATTTTGTTTATCATTTTACTATAAATCTTCATCGGCTTACCTTTTCTTGAGAAAAAAAGGCATCGTATTACCCGCTCTGTCAACTATTCAAAACTGGATTTCACAAAATGATTTTAAAATGGGCATTGACGAAGATATTCAAGTTTTTTTAAAACAAAAAGCTATGGTAATGAAAAAAAAATGAAAAAAAAATGTCTCATAGCTTTTGATGAAATAAGCATCAAGAAAAATTTAGAATTTAATAAAAAGTTAGATCTAATAGAGGGATTTGAAGACCTAGGACCTTTAGGTAGGACTCAGAAAAAAGCTAATCACGCTCTTGTTTTTTCTATGAGGGGAATATATTTCAATTGGAAATTTCCATTAGCTTACTTTTTTTCCCAGAATTCAGTTCGTAAAGAAAACTTACAAAAAATAATTGTATATGTTCGTAGTGTTCTAGATACAATTGGATTTTTACCCGTTGCTGTAGTTTGTGACCAAGGGACGAATAATACAGGCGCAATGAAATTGTTAGGTGTCAATACAGATAAACCATACTTTTATGTAAACGGAAAAAAGATAATTGCATTGTATGATGTTCCTCATCTTTTCAAAAGCATCAGGAATAATTGGCAATCAGGAATAAGATTTGAATTATTTAATAAAAATATTTGTTTTGGTATAATAGCAAAAATCTATGAAATTGACAAGGCATCTCAATCGGCCAGAATTCTTCCAAAAATAACTGATAAGCATATTAATCCTGATGCGTTTGAAAAGATGTCCTGTAAATTGGCACTACAACTTTTTTCTAATACAATGGCTGCAGCCATTAAGACGTATGTCACAAAAGGCTTTATTGATAGGGAAACGGGAGAATTTTCAAAAAATCCTTATAACTGTGGAATAAGTTCTCAAAACACACGGGTTATAGATATTTTGCAAAAAGGAAGACGTGTTTTCGAGTCTCTAATAAAAGTGAGTGAAACTTTAAATAAAAAAAACAAATAAAGAAAATTTCAAAAAGTAGGCCGCCGTGTTTTAAAGGTCTGGTTCAGTCCATAACTGCCATTCAAATTTTGTATGAAGACAAAAAAAAAGAAAAAAATCATTTTTTGCCAACTAACAGATTAAATCAGGATTTTTTGGAAAATTTCTTTTCAATTGCTCGGCAACGTGGTGGCTGGAATCTTAATCCTACGGCTAGATCTTTCCGATTATTTTTCAGAATTAAAAGCGTAACGGATTTATTGACCCCCTCAAAACATTCCAATTGTGAAACTGATTCTGGCAAACAATTAATTTTAATTGATTCTTCTAAAAAAAAAGCAAACCCATCAACGAGTTTGGGAACAAATGATACCCCTGAAATTGAAAATATTGTTGATATACCAAAAAATCAAGTCAAAATGTCCCTTAAGACGAAAACTTCTTTAGAAGAATGTGGCAATTCGTATTACGCCGGGTATCTAGTAAAGAAAGTGCTGGAAAAATTTAATTGTGAAGATTGTGCCCATTCTTTAAAATCAGCTACCTACCTAACCGATCCTTCACAAATATTTCTTTTAAATAAAAATTACGGTGGGCACGAAAACGCGTATTTAGTCAGTCCTTCTTCAGAAGTTGTTCCGCGATTGTGGAAAAGTCGATGCACATTTTTTCAAATGAGTTTAAAAAAATTAAACATCAAGAATTTGTGGGGACCAAAATAAAAAACAAAGTTTTATCAAAAAATATGAAGTGGTTAGGACCAGCTGATTAAATTTGCTATAAACAAAGTTTTTTTTTTTTAACAAAGCTTGTTTATACTAATCTTTATAAATTTTGTAAATGGACCCGAAAAACTTTGCACAATAAAAAACAAAAAAATAAAAACTTAAAACACGAATAAACTAAAAAATTTAAAAAAAAACATTAAATTATAAAATATTAGTTTTTTCTATATAAAAGCAAAATTTTAAGTTTTAAAACGATTTTCCGAGTCTATACAGGGTGTCTCATAATCAACATCACAGGCTATAACTCTTATTTTTGAAGATAAAATTTAAAAAAAAATATTTTTTTTTTATTAAATGTAAGGATACTACCCAAAATTATTTAAAAAACTACCACCTGACAAAATCATCCCCTAAAAATCACCCCCGACTTTGTTTTGTTCAATGGCACCCCCACTATTTTTTTATATTTTTAGAATTTTGGTAAAATAACTAATTCAATCGTATAATAAGCATTTTCTGTTAGCATCAACTTAAGGAATTTTTAAGTTTTAAAAATTAAAGGTTTTTGTGGCAAAAATTTTATTTTTTTTAGTGCTTTTATCAAATAAATCAATAAAAACACTTTTGTTTTATTTAATAGAATACCAAGTTAATGTAATATCTCGACTAATAAATGAAAATTGAAATAAAAACAAACTTAGTATTCTTATTTTTGCCACAAAAACCTATACTTTTTTTTTTTTAATCCACATTAAAGAATTTTACCAAAGTTTCGACCCCTTTGCCGATATACATTTTATATTTGTTTAATTGATAAACATTTTTTTAAAGTCGATAAATTCTTTTTTTTTATACAAGATACTGATTTTTTTATTTACATTTTTATACTTTTATATAAAAAAATATAAATCATAGAGACTATACCAATAATAATAAATTTTCAACATCACTATTTTATATACGACATAATATTCCTTTTTAAATAAAACTAAACTAAAAATAAATCTAACACTAAATTTGTATATTTTCGAGTAAAATTGTTTTTTTTTGCTTATCAATCAGCTTAGAATACTTTATAATAACCACGTTTTGAATCAGTGACTAAGTAAATATGTATTTATTTTTATTTTATAATTTTTTTTATTTTATAATATAAATATTATGCATACTGTAACTATACTGCATACTATGTCATATTGTAATTAACTGTCAATATTGTACATACTTTATACAAATTAATATACATACATATTTTCATAATTTAAAAGACGAAATCTTTTTATTTTAATTACGGTTCTAGTTTTACATATTGGCAACAGGGCGCCGCATTTCGAACAATATATTACAGCTTTGGTATCACTGCTGCTGCGGCGGCCGATTTTTATGAGGTCCAAACTTCGCTATTCGAATGGGTATCTGTTGCGTTAGCTAGTTAAATCTGTGGTATTATTAATGGAAATATTTCCATGCAAGATTAGGTTTGGTAAATCATTTGTTGAGGCCGCGAATTATATGCCTAATCAAAAATTAAGCGACTATTGTTTTGAGAAACTAGCTAGGTTACAAAAATTAAATTTAAATATTATTGATGTAAATTTAATAGATTGTATTATCGAGGGAATAAGCAATGAGAAAATAAAACTAGCAGCTAAGGCGGCAAATTTTAAGTCAGTTGGGTTATTAGTAAGTTATTTAGATAGTGTTAATCAGGATTTTCTTTCAAAAAAATTAAATGTTTCTAATTATACGTATGTTCGAGAAAAATCGGCAAGTGCCAACAAAGGTAAATTCGTTAAACCTTCATATTCTAACCACAAAATATATTATAATTGCAAGGGACCACATATTGTTAAAGATTGTCCAAAAATTATAGTTAAGTGTGAATTGTGTAATAAATTAGGTCATAGTAAAAATCAGTGTTCTCGTAATAAAAATAAAATGCAAAATGTAAATTCGGTAGATTGTTTAAAAAAAAGTATATTTATACGAAAAATATTAATATTAATGGCGAATTAATTTATAATTGTTTCAGTATCGGTTTAGCAGTCGTACAGAGTAGACGTCTATACTAGTAGGAGGCGCCGGTGCTCAGTTTTGTTTTGTTTTGATTTAATTTAAATTGTTTTGATCTAGTGTTGCGTGTTTACATTAACATGCTATATTTTCGCGGTACAAGTGTTTCCTAAAAAACTAATTAAGTTTTTGAGACTAATTAAGAATGAATGTTGACACTAAATTTAAAATTATCTGGCTACCATTGACCTTAACTTGAAATAATTGAACATTAACCGTAGGACGTGCAATTGTGTGTTTTGTTGTACGTTTGTTTCCTGCATTGGGTTTAAGTTCAAGTTACTGTTTACTTGCAGTTCCTCTTTTTACCATTAATATTTATTTCAATTTAATAATATTTTCTTATAATCTAAAATGAACCGCAGTTCCAAATGTTGTCAAAAGAGGGATTTTCCAAATTATTGCTGCATCTCTTGTATTTCAATGTTCCACCCAAGTTGTCTAAAAAGAAATTCTGATGCCATAAAACTGGGAGGCTACAGGATTTTATGCTCACAAAGATGTCAAGATGATTATAATGAAGGAGATCAGGAAGGAAAAATTAATGAACAAAAGATTTATGATTTGTTGACAGAATTGAAAGAGAAGGATAGACATATAGAGAGAATGAGAAGAAACAGCATGGTTTTTGAAGATGAAGTGTTGGAGGCCGAAAAGAAGTTTTCCTCATCCCTGGAAAATCTGCATAAACGGAATGAAGAACTTAAAGTTGAATTGGAAAACTTAAAAATTAAAGGTGAATTGTTGGCATTACTGAAAGTGAGTGAAAGGGCAAGTCTTAAGTTCAATTCACAAATTAGCGAGCTAAATATCCTAAATAAAAATTTAATTGTAACGATAAAAACATTAGAAAATGAGTCTTCAACCTATAAGACTGAAATAAACTTGCTACAAAAAGACGTAAACGACTTAACTTAAATAAGAAGATATTAGACTCCGTAAAGGTGTTGGAAGTTGAAAAAGATACCTGTTATTCCGACATTTGTGCATTGAAGGAACAGTTACAGATATCTAAATCTGTTGTTATTAATTCTCCAACACAGCTACCAACTAGACCAAATACACCTGACGATAGTCGACCTCGGCTTCTCTTTGTTGGTGGAAATTGTTGCAGAGTGTTCCTAAAATATTTACGTTTAAAATTTGAAGCTTACTATAAGGTCCAGTGTTTCCTGAAGTCGGGCAGTTCAAGCAGTGAAGTGATTAGAACAGCATCAAATTTAGTTAAGAACACATATTTTCAAATATTTTAAAATTAATATTTCATCGAATAAATTGTTTTTGAATCATCAAATTAATGAGTCTGAACTGATTACTGATCGTGAAATGAATTCTTCTTTTTTATAGACATGTCCACGAAGGTTGAATCTCATTCATGTTCATATTCTATTAGTAAGATTGAAATTAGCTCTTCGAAAAGCTTAAGTATCTTTATTCTTAATATACAATCCCTAAGAAACAAGATGGATGAGCTTCATCTTTTGCTGGACACATGTAATTTTGTATTGATATTGTACTTCTGACTGAGCACTGGTTGAGGCCTAGTGAATGTTTTTTAATATCTGATTATGTTCCTATATCAAATTTTTGTCGTCAACAATCTATACATGGAGGAGCCATGATCTTGGCTAGGCAAACAATTGAAACGATTTTTTGTAATATTTATAAGTATGATAATCTTCTGTTAGAGAATGTTTTTGAATTCTCTCTTTCTTTTTGTAAGCGTTTTAATTTATATATTCTTTGTGTTTATAGGCCACCTACAGGAGATATTGCTATGTTTCTGGACAAACTTGATTCTCTTTTATCTCAGTTGTCCCTACACTCTAAGGTTATATTGGCTGGTGACTTTAATATCAACTACACTGATGAAACCTTGCCACGTACTTCTCTTTTAAGTATTTTAAATTCTTACGACTTGAAAATGCACGTTCTTTCTCCCACACGAATAACTTTTTCATCTGCAACTAAAATTGACTATTTCTGTACAAATTTTGATGACGTTTTATGCACAGTACTCCCATCTGGTATTTCCGACCATAAAGCTATTCTTGCTAAAATGCCATATAATACTGTATTATCTTCATCTCATTATATGGGAAGAATTTTCAGCAGGAGAAATTTCAATGCTTTTTCTGCTGCAACAATTGGAATGCACTTGAAACGGCTTCTGACCCACTTACTTTATTTTTCAAGTTCTGTGTGTTAAGATCAATCAGTGCTTTTCTAAAATGAGGCTTAAAACTAAGAAATGAAAACCATGGGTTACAAGAGGCCTTAGAATTTCAGCTAATAACCTCCGTTTTTTGACTAAATTGTGCAAATATACCACAAATAAAAATATCCTTGTATATCATCAGAAATACCGTAGTCTGCACAGAAAGACGATTAAAGCAGCAAAATCTAATTATTATAGGGATCGCTTAAATATGTCATCAAATAGGCAAAGAGAGTGTTGGTCGATTATTAATGATTTTAGACATTGCCATAGAGAATTATCTCAACCGGAGTTAAGACCTGACATTTTAAACGACTATTATTGTGATATACCTAATATCTTGCTCAAGGGCATTTGTAGTAACATTGATCCCTTCCTTACACTATCTTCAACAAGTGTCGGTTGAGCCTTCATTTTTCTTTCATCCTGTCGATCTTACCGAAGTAAAAAATGAAATCAAACGCCTAAAAACCCATAAATCATCTGGAGCTGATGAGATATCTTCGAGGTTGTTACTCTTTTTGCCTGATTCAGCCTTAAATGCTTTAGTTTCTGCCATAAACAATTCTTTACATATTGGCATTTTTCCTTCATGTTTAAAAGAGGCAGTGGTTATCCCTCTTCATAAGGGTGGAGATTTGGATCAGCCTTGTAATTTCCGTCCCATTTCTATTTTGTCTACCCTCTCTAAGATAGTTGAAAAACTTGCAAAAAGCAGAATTTTGTCCTTTATACATCATAATGGCATTTTGTCTGCAAATCAGTTTGGATTTCAAGCCGGTTCACCAAAGGGACTCATGATGCTGTGTTTAGCTTTTTGGAGAGCGTCTATGTGTCCTTAAATTCTGGAGAGTCATCGGCGATCTATCCAAAGCATTTGACTGTGTGGATCTTGGAATACTGTTATCTAAGCTCGATAAATATGGTTTTAGGGGCATAGCGTTGCGATGGCTTGAGTCCTATCTATCAAATCGTACTCAGAAGGTTACAGTGTCTAGGCGTTTGTCTGCTTCTAGATGCCTAAAATGCGGCGTTCCCCAGGGTTCAGTGTTGGGACCACTGTTATTTTTACTGTATGTGGATGACTTAAGTTCATTGAAACTGCAGGGCAAGGTGGTTCAGTTTGCTGATGATACCACCATACTATGGAGCCATAAAAATTCTGATTATATTAAGACTTGTATCCTTGAAGACCTCAGATTTTATCAGGGTGGTGTGCTTCCAACAGGCTCGTGTTTTATGTAAGAAAGACGTCTATTATGGGGTTTAAGTGCGATGTTCAGGGTCTGATGTTTGACGAAAATTCCCTTTTGCAGAATAAAGAGTGCTGCAAGTTCCTAGGAATTACCATTGATGGTCGCCTTCGGTTTGAAGATCATATTTTACATTTAGCTGGGAAATTATCTTCTGGATGTTTTGCAGTAAGAATTGCAAAACAAGAGCTGGGAGGGGTGGTTGCACGTTCAGTGTACTTTTCACTTATTGAATCTCATATTCGGTATGGCTTGCCTTTTTGGGGTTTAACCAATAGGGGGCTACTTAACATTGTCTTTGTTATTCAAAAAAAAAGCAGTTAGATATCTGTGTTCTGCTAAGTTAAGAGATTCTTGCAAACCCCTCTTCATTTCTGAAAAAATCTTAACTCTTTTTTCTTTATCTTAGAAACAGCTGCTCTTATTCACAAAATTCCCAAACTACCCTCTGACACTGGCCATTTGACTCGTCGTGTAAATGATGTTCCCCTACCTATTCCTACGTCTTCCCTTACCAAAAACTCATTAATTTACATAAGTAAAAAATTTATAATCATGTTCCTCTATGTGTTACATATATCGGATGTTAAGAAATTTAAAAGAGAAAAAATAAGATGCTTTTATTGGCTAAGGCATATTATAACCTGGATGACTTTTTTAATGATAGGTTTTAACCTTGGACATGTTGGAAAGTTCTTTTTCTCCTTTTTCCTTCTCTAGTTTTGTCAACAAGTTTACCTTTATTTAGTAATTGATTGTTTTATTTAGTTATCTTTAATTCAAGTATGTTCAAAAAGTTTTGTCTTCTTGTGTTTAATTTTGTTCATTGTTTTGTCAATTTTTGAAATTGTATTTTTGTTTTGTTTTTTAGCTTGTAGGATGCTTGTACACAAGATTGTTCTTACGTAATATAGCACATTTTCTTTCTTTCTTTCTAGATACAGGAAGCTCTTGTACTCTTATTAAAAGGCCAATAGCCGAAAAACTAAAAATAGAAAATATTGCACTTGATAATGCCGTATTTCTAAAGAGTTTTATGGGTGACTACATATGGTGCAACACTGTTAGTGTTGTTCATATTAAAATTGATGATTCAGTAGGGAATGTTAGTGCCTTTATCATCAATGATCAAGTTATCTTTCATATAATGTTATTATTGGTTCTGACTATTTGAATCAACCTCAAATAGCTATGTTTAAATGTAACGATACTTTTTGGCTTAAAAATATTTGCTCCGTAGAAATTGATACTATTTCGCAAAACCAAATAACGTTATATTTATTGAATTTTGGCAATATCACGGATTCGGAAAAAAATCAAGTACTAGGCAAAACCGAATTAGTTGAGTTGACATTAACATGTAAGTCTAGCGAACCTATAGTTAATAATCCATATCGTATGTCTGTTTATGAAAAAACCATACTTAACGAATTATTACAAGAACTTTTGTGTAACGGAATTATAAGGGAATCAAAGTCGGCTTATGCTAGTCCGGTCCTATTGGTAAAAAAAAACTGGCGATCATCGTCTATGTATTGATTATCGCCGGTTAAATGCAATCACGGTCAAAGAAAAATATCCACTTCCTTTGATCGAAGATCAAATTGATATGTTAGGAGGTCATAAATATTTTATAACCCTGGACTTAGCGTCTGGTTACAATCAAATACCAGTAAGTAAAGACTCGATTGAAAAGACCGCAGTTATCACACCGTCATCTCATTATGAGTTTACAAGGATGCCGTTCGGGCTAACAAACGCGCCAGCAGTTTTTCAGAGATAAATAAATCTGGTGCTTAAAGATTATTTAAATAAAATAGTTTTTGCCTATTTAGATGATCTTATAATTCCGGCGCACAATAAAAAACAAGCTTTATCGAGACTAAGGATAATATTAGATGCTTTAAGGCAGGGAAAATTAACACTTAAACTAAGCAAATGCAACTTTTTCAAATCTCAGATTAACTATTTAGGGCGGAAAATTAGTATTTCTGGGGTAAAACCCTGTAAGGAAAAAATTAGAGCCGTTATACATATGAAAGAGCCCACTAATATAAAAGAAGTTAGGCAGTTTTTAGGTCTTTCCGGATATTTTCGTCGGTATGTTCGTAACTATGGTGTATTGGTGGAGCCAATTACAAGATTACTGAGAAAGGATGTTGTATTTGCTTGGTCAGGTGAGCAACAAGATGCATTTACCAAGGTTAAATCAATATTAGTATTTCGTCCGCTGTTAGCGATATTTAATCCAGAATTAAAGACAGAATTACACACGGACGCTACTTGTTTGGGATTTGGCGCTATATTAATTCAAATTAATAATAAAAACCAACAAGTGGTAGCATACTTCAGTAAGCAAACGAGCCCTGAACAAAGAATGTATCATTCTTACGAATTAGAGACTTTAGCGGTAGTTTTAGCATTACAATATTTTAGAGTTTATCTATTAGGTATTAAGTTTGGTTTTAATTGTTTAATTTGTTTTAATTGTTAAATTTAATTTGTTATTTAGGTATTAATTGTTGCGGACTGTAGTGCGTTACATGCTGCATTTGCGAAACGAGATATGATCCCGCGAGTCGCTCGGTGGTGGCTCCAAGTACAAGATTACAACTTTTCGATTATTCATCGACCTGGATCGGCATTGGGACATGTAGACGCCCTTAGTCGGAACCCTGTTCCCGAATATCTAGAAGTAGCCACGATTGATGTTACAGAAGCCGATTGGATAGTAGTGGCTCAAATGCAAGATGAGCAACTTCGAATTATCTATATCATACTAAATAGAGGAATTATTAATAGATCAACTAAACAGTACTTTGACAAATATGAATTACACGATGATAAGATATATAAAAAGATCGTCGATCTTCGAAAATATGTAAAAAAGTATGTGTCTTCACGCCTTTCCTGTCTTTATTATAAAAACCCTAGTGGTAAAAAGGAGGGGTATCTCCACCCAATAGAAAAAGTTGCTACCCCCTTCCACACAATCCATATTGATCATCTTGGGCCGTTTATAAAAAGTAAAAAGAACAACAAGTATCTTCTAGTCAAGTATCTTCTAGTCTTTACAAAATTCTGTTTTATTGAGGCTGTAAAGGACGTAACTACAAAACCCGTAGTCAATGCTTTAAGTAACATTATGTATATTTTTGGAGCACCAACCAGAGTTGTGTCAGACAGACGCACAGCATTCACCTCAGCGACGTTCAAGAAGTTTTGTGAGGACTATGGCTTGAAACATATCCTAAATGCGGTAGCAACTCCAAGGGCAAACGCGCAGTGCAAAAGGTATAACCGCACGATATTAAACACACTTTCGTGCAGTGCTGCTGGCGTTGCTGAAGATCGTTGGGATACCGTTGTCAAGAAGGTACAAAGTTCATTAAACATGACTTTTAATACAGCCATTGGTACAACACCTTTGGAAGCTTTGGCTGGTTATAAAGGAGAAAATGTTTCTGAAGCTCCGATATTAAATGCGGTGCAGGGAGAACTGGACCGTACAAGTTTGGAAGATTTAAGAGAAATTATTTCAAGGAAGTTGACTGAAAATCAGAGAAAACAAAAGGAAAGGTTTGACAAGTTTCGAAAACCACCATGATTATACAACAAGGGAGAGGTTGTAATGATCCTGAGGACAGATGCACCATGCACCGGTTCAAGTAGAAAGTTGTTAGCTAAGTTTAAAGGACCGTTCAAGGTTACTAACATCCTTTTAAATGACAGGTACGAAGTCCAGGATATGAGAGAAAATTTTCGAGGGATGAAGACAGTAGTCTCGGTAGATAAGATGAAACCGTGGATTATACTAAAGAGTAAGAATTCACTTGGTTAACAAAATGATAAGGCCGAAGGGGCAAAATTAAATGTGAGTTATGTAAAATAAGTACATACTATGAGGTACTAGGTTTATATAATATGCACCAAACCGTGGAAATAATGTGAGGTATTTGGAGTAAGTACATACTATGAGGTACTAGCACCAAATACTAAGCACAACATCAAATTATGGTTAATAAAATGTGAGGTGTTTGATGAAAAGGGTACATACTAAGAGGTACTAAGATCAAACATTATGCATAAGATTGGGAGTCGTAAGATGGGGAACCACTAGGATCTGAGGTCAGATCAGAAGAGGATGGCCGAATGTTAAGGAATTCTAAAAATGATGCATCAGCGATAAGCCACGACGGTGGAGAATCGCAGCGAGGCAGGAGGCAGTGACAAAAAGATATCGGCTGAAGTTTGGCCAATATTTTGTTGGCTACGAATATTTTGTTATTATAATAAATATATAAGTTATAATTAATATTACGGGAATATAAATATTATTTTGGGAAATGATGAGTGTTTAACTTTTACTCTTACATTAGTTTTTGGTTTATGATGTTTGTTCTACCATAAAAACTTATGTTTAGCCTTAATTTATTTTAGTGATAATCATATTTTGGTTGGTTCAATAAACAAGTAGACGCTTCGCGTCTACTTTAGTCCGTGGGGACCAGTAGAAATTTTAAAAATTTTTGTCAGTACTACAAAAAAAAAATCTCCAAAATTATCCAAGGAGTGCCCTAAACACGCAGTGGGGAAGAGACCTGCCGTATCCTCATAAGGCTCTGAGTTCAAACCTTAGCCTCGGCATGGTGCTCTACCCAACTTTTTCTTTTTTTAGTACTTGGAAAACATTAACATCTATAATAAATCCAAAAATCTCATCCATTATTCTCTAAGAGACCAACATACAAAATTGACGAAACACAAAGTCACGGTCTCACAACATGTAATTAAACGGGCTACACGTGTTTCGCTCTAGTTAGAGCATCATCAGGCCTTTAGAAGCCATCCACACACTTATGCTGTAACTGATGATGCTCTAACTAGAGCGAAACACGTGTAGCCCGTTTAATTACATGTTGTGAGACCGTGACTTTGTGTTTTTCTTTGTTTTTCGTCAATCTATAGTAAATACAGAGAGAAAAGGAAAGGTCTTATTATATATTATAATCAAAAATAAATTTCATTGAAATATTACTAACTTATTTCTGGGTATCATGCTTCAGAGAACCATGATGTGTTACAATACGCTCCGCTCTTTAATTTTAGTTTAGTAGAAAATATTCTCAAAACCTACATATATCAAAATTATGTCAGGGTTCTAAAATGAATCGGTAATAAAATCGTAAACCAGATCAACATTGGAAATAATTTAAAAAATTTGCTTTGGTCCGATTGAAAAAAGTACTATACTACCAAATAGTTACATCTATTCTGTAGCAATAAAAGTTATAAAATTCTGTCTATTATTAATTTTAATATTATAAAGTGTATCGTTTAACTCTTAGCCATTATTTATAATTTAATTGTTAATTATGCCTAAAAAAACGAATTAACAACTTTGGTATTGTTTGGAAGGTAAACAGCTTAATTCCTTTATGTAAAGCCACCTTAACATGTTTTTGCATAATTCTGACTCACGTTGGTTGCTATCGGGCTTAAGCCATAAAAATCGAAGAAAAAAAGAAGAAGACGAAGAGACTTTCACTTGTCATTTCAATGTCACTTTCCGGCCCACAAGCATAAACGCCACCGGCAACGGAAGTTCCCAAAATCCAAACAAATGTTGGAAGATATTTTTAAGTCTCCGCATCTTTCTTACTTTCCTATATGAAAATAAAATGTAAGTATCACAATTACACACATACAAGTTTTTTTTTTTAATTCAGTTTCATAATTACCAATTTTTAGTGAATAATCCTGAAATTTATGAAAATACATACATTTTAAGGTTATGTCATAATGTTTTGATTGTTATATTTGATTTTGTTTTTGTTATTTTAGTGGACTACACCAACAAAGGTTATGTGTTTTGCACCAGATTGAAAGCATCATAGCGAAAAACGGACCTGTCATATCTTTAAATTTTCAAAAGAGCCCCTGGAAAAAGAAAAATGAATATCTTTGCCAAGGAATAGGTACTAAGGTATTTTAACTAAATCTTTCATTTTTTTTAATACCTAAATGAGGTAATTTATAAATTTTGTTCCTTGTAGGCAAATGGATAAAAAACCTTCAGTCCATGCATTGGTATGTAATTGTTGACAAAAATACAATGAATGGCCTCACTACTTTTCCACATGCAAAGAGGTTAACCAAGGAGAAATTAAAGAAATTGTCAAAAACCTAGGTAAGTCTATACTTCCAACTTATTTTTATTTATTTCAAAGCTTGATTTTTTTTCAAGGTAAATACAGAATTGCTTAGTACAAACATATCTATACCCAGTACAAGTTCGTCCACTTCTTTGAAGCATGGTACTTCAAACAGAGACACTGTCAACAATTTTGTAGAAGGTGAGCCGGTGTCAAATTCCAGTAAGGGACATGATTTCAATTTTGCACCAACAGCAGAGCTAAAATTCATTTTGCCGCAAAAAACTGGAGGATGTGAAAGAAAAAAGTGCAGAAGTTAAAATTAAGTTTTTCATATGAGCACATAAAAAATAATCATGACAAAGTTCAGTTGTATACAGGTTTGACATGTAATAAATATTTTTGTAATCTTATTAAGTTAATTAGTTTTATATATTATTTAAATAATAATTGTATACTTCACATAGAATATGCAGAAATTATATGTACATATATAAATTTTTTTATTAAGATAAGGACAACATGTATTAAAGCATAAAACATAATATAAACACACACGTAATATCTTCATTAAAAATTATGATTGTATGTTATGTAGCATTAGAGCCTAAAAACATTAAGGAGAATAAAGGTCGTTATTGGCAAATGACAATATTATTTTCTCTATTTCCTACATTTTTGGTGAAGGGAATAGGCTCTGCCCTAAAAAGCCAGGTTAAACCAAGAGCAAAAAAGTTTAGGTCTCATGAGTGTAAGTAAAGTAAACCTTTCTATTAAAAAGGCCATCCAAGATAAAAAAAATATACTAAAAATATTAATGTTAATTCTTTAGCGACATCTAGGGTGGATATGCTGAATCAACTCATCAATTAATTCACTGTCGTACTGATGAAAGTTATGGCGTATTCACCAAAGTATGCAGATAATCGCTGATTTCAAAATAATTTTATTTGCGTTTTCAAATTATTCTTAAAATTCAAAACTTCTTTTTTTACCTTAAAGGCCATGCAAAACTTAGTAGAAAAGTTTATTAAGTAAATTTTCCACGATTTATACGTGCCACAAGATAAAGGGAAAAGAGGGTCCCATTTATTAGGGTATTGGGATAAGACAACTAGGTTTTTATGTCGATTTTTTTTATTTTCCATTTTTATTTTGAAAAGCAATTGTAATAAAATATAAAAAGAATTAACAGGAAAAGAATCGGTAATAAAAGAAACTATTAACGAATTGAATCGAAGCTATAGAAGCCGAGATATTAGTAAAAATGTGAGAAAAACAAAAGAAAACTGGTTTTTTCCCACGGTACAATTTTTTTTTTTTTAAATGATTATTGACAAATTTTAAAGTAAGGCCTAAACTAACAATTTCCAGTAAAAAAACTCAATAAAAAATAAATTTTTTTTTTGGTCGAAAATCGAAAGGGGTATACCCACGAAAAATTTCGAAAAAATGATTTTTATTTTTTTCTGAATTAACTGTGAGTCTGAGAACTTTTTGTTTCAAACAAAAGTTCTCGGGAATATTACGAGGTATCCGTATGTCAAAACGAATCGGTTCTAGCTATTATAGAATCGGAGAAAATTGCAAAAAACTGTAAAACATAAATATCGGATTATCAAGAGCCCTATGGAAAAATATCAATTTTTTATTTTTCTATCCTGCACTACTTCAGAGTACCTTTAAAAAAGGTTATTACCAATTTGACTCTAAAATGAACAGAAACCCTATTTCTTTGCAATTTTCGATTTTCGAACAAAATCCGGGGTCAAAATGACCATTTTTTCAAAATATGCTCTGAATTTAAAATTTCTTTTTTCTGGTTAAAGACCATTCAAAAACTAGTAAAAAAGCTTAATAGCAAAATTTTCCACGATTTAAATGAGTGCCACAATATAAAGAGAAAGATTAGGTCCCATAAGAATTCATGTTTGGGGATAAGAAAACCGGGTTTTTTCGTGGATTTTTTTGATTTTTCAGTTTTATTTTTGAGAGCCAATAGTAATAAAGTATTAAAAGAATTGACAGGAGAAGAATAAGAAATAAAAGAAACCATAAACGAATTGAATCGAAGCTATAGAAGCCGAGATATAAGTAAAAATGTGGGAAAAACAAAAGAAAACTTCCTTTTTCCCACCGTACAATTTTTTTTTCCTAAAATGATTAATGGCAAATTTTAAAGTAAACCCTAAACTAACAATTTCCAGTAAAAAAACTCAATAAAAAAAAAATTTTTTTTTGGTCGAAAATCGAAAGGGGTATACCCACGAAAAATTTCGAAAAAATGATTTTTATTTTTTTCTGAATTAACTGTGAGTCTGAGAACTTTTTGTTTCAAACAAAAGTTCTCGGGAATATTACGAGATATCCGTATGTCAAAACGAATCGGTTCTAGCTATCATAGAATCGGAGAAAATTGAAAAAAACTGTAAAACATAAATATCGAATTATCAAGAGCCCTATGGCAAAATTTTAATTTTTTATTTTCCTATCCTGTACTACTTTAGAGTACCTTTAAAAAAGATTATTACCGATTTGACTCTAAAATGAACGGAAAACCTATTTCTTTGCATTTTTCGATTTTCGAACAAAATCCGGGTCAAAATGACCATTTTTTCAAAACATGCTCCGAATTCAAAATTTCTTTTTTCTGGTTAAAGACCATTCAAAAACTAGTAAAAAAGCTTTATGACAAATTTTTCCACGATCCATACGAGTGCCACAATATAAATAGAAAGATTAGGTCCCATAAGAATTCATGTTTGGGGATAAGAAAACCGGGTTTTTTCGTGGATTTTTTTGATTTTTCAGTTTTATTTTTGAGAACCAATAGTAACTGGATATAAAAAGAATTGACAGGAGAAGAATAAGGAATAAAAGAAACCATAAACGAATTGAATCAAAGCTACAGAACCCGCGATACTATAGTAAAAATGTGGGAAAAACAAAAGAAAACTGGTTTTTTTCCCACCGTACAATTTTTTTTCCTAAAACGATTATTGGCATATTTTAAAGTAAGCCCTAAACTAACAATTTCCAGTAAAAAAGCCCAATAAAAAAATAATTTTTTTTTTGGTCGAAAATCGAAAGGGGTATACCCACGAAAAATTTCGAAAAAATGGTTTTTATTTTTTTATAAATAAACTATAACTCTGATAACTTTTTGTATTAAATAAAAGTTCTTGGGTATATTAAGAGGTATTCGCCTGTCAAAACGAATTAGTTCTAGCTATTATAGAATCGGAGAAAATTGAAAAAAACTGTAAAACATAAATATCGAATTATCAAGAGCCCTATGGCAAAATTTTAATTTTTTATTTTCCTATCCTGTACTACTTTAGAGTACCTTTAAAAAAGATTATTACCGATTTGACTCTAAAATGAACGGAAAACCTATTTCTTTGCATTTTTCGATTTTCGAACAAAATCCGGGTCAAAATGACCATTTTTTCAAAATATGCTCCGAATTCAAAATTTCTTTTTTCTGGTTAAAGACCATTCAAAAACTAGTGAAAAAGGTTTATGACAAATTTTTCCACGATTCATACGAGTGTCACAATCTAAAGAGGAAGATCAGGTCCCATAAGAAGCAATGTATTAGGATAGGAAAAAGTGGTTTGTTTCTTGTTTTTTTTTTTTTAATTTTTATTTTAAAAGGCAATTATAATAAAATAAAAAAAATTTAAAGAAAAAAAAAACGAATAAAAAAATTTATCAACTTATTGAATTGAAGCTATGAAAGCCGTGATCTCAATAATATAGTAAAAAAAATATAAAAATACACCTTTTTTTGACACCGCATCAATGTCTTTTTTTTCTAAATTGATAAACTATTAATATAAATTTATTACCAATTTAGCAACCCCCACTAAAAGAACCCTAACTAAAATAAAACTATTATTACTATTATTTTTTTTCCAGATATTTATACCTTGTCCTAACCTTTATGCTGCTATTACTATTATTATAAATATTATCTTTCTTGTCAATGTCCTTAAACCTTAAAACACCCTTTATAATATGATTAATATAATTATAAGTAATATTTTCCTTATAAATACCTTAAAACCTTAAAACCCCCCCGTATAATTCTATTTATATACTATTATTATCCTCATAAATGTTCCGTAATATCAATACCCTCTGTATATTTCAAATATATATTTCTTAATATTTATATTCATTTTATTTATCCTAGTAATTTATCAAGAAACCGCGTAAAATTGTCCCCATAATACTAATAATATTCATTAATAAAATAACTCATGACGTCACGAGACGAACACGACGCGTTTATAATTGTTGCCAGACATCCTCCATCCTTCTCTCAAACCGCTTTTCCTACTCTAACTCGTAGCGCAAACGGGGCCGAATTTGCCGCCACAATACCCCGAAAACCCCGCGCTTACGTCATCTGGCCATGTGCGACTCGATAATGACGTCGTCCGTATGCCTTTACATTGGGTCAATTTGGTGCTGGACCGCCACCGTTATTGTACCATGAGCTGGCTCCCTGTGTCTCGAGGGTATGACTGGTTGATTGGAACGGCTTATTTTTGGGGGTTTTTCTTAAATAACAGCTCGTTGCGGAAAAACGGTAACATTTGAAGAAAAACGGTTTTTAGTGGATTATAGCCAGATAGTGTCCGGTGATTTCAGAAAAAAAATGGTTTCCGTAGGTGTCATAGGTATGCCGGTATAAAGCGTCAAAGTTAAAAAAAGGTGTAGAGCAAAAACTGCTCTACGTAGAAGATTGTAGACTATGTCGAAAAATAGGATTTAAAAAGTTCTTAAAATGCTGAAAGTTTGAAATTTCTAGGTGCCGCCAATAAAGAGTTATTAAGAAAAGTAGAAAAAAACGGTCAAAAAAAGGCTCAAAAAGGGGTTTATATTTATTAACACAGCTCACCCCGTATAATACGTAGCACCATGAATAATACCTCTATTTAATCCTAAAGGATTAAGCTTTCAAACGGTGTTAACAAAAAAATTTAAAAAAATTTTTTAGAAGTAGAAAAAAATTTATTTCTCGAAAAATTCACTTTTTTTTTTCTCGAAAAAAAAATTTTTAAGTTTGAGCTCGTTTATCTCGGAAGGAGTTTCTTTTGGAAAAAAATAGTTTAGATAAAAAAGAAAGCTACATTTACGTAGAAAAGGGCTGTTTTATTCGCATTACCGGGAACATTACCGTTTAGGCCCCACGGCCGTTTAAGTCCGCGAGGTACCGCGCAAAAAGTTCAAAATTCATTCACAGAAAAATCCGACTTCTAAAGGGTTTATCTTAAAAAGCGCCCTTTAGGAGCTGCTTTATATAAAGGCCTTTAACGTCAATGAGTTTCAGAAAAATCGGCCCGGTCAGTTTTCCACAACGACTTAATCAAATTTTTTTCGTCAAAAAACCGTTTTTTGCCACGCCCACCCCTTCGGGGTGGGCGTGGCGAAAAAATTTTTCCACCGTTATATACTCTCATCCTTCCTACATATAACGGTAAAAATCGGAAAAAAAAATTCGGGATAGAACCAAAGTTATTAGCGTTTATGTGACGCAGGGTCCGAAAATCCTTCAATTTAGCTGGATGCGTTCTTACAATACGCGAAGCGTATTGTAACAAGGTCAATACTTAGCAAAATCTATTTTGTGTCTGATTGTGGAACACTCTCCCCTATATAAATTATAAATGCATCCAACTTCTGGTGAAAAAATCCAATAATAAGTGAAACTTTATTAAAATATTGCTCCGTTTTACTCACAACAAAAAAGCTGATTGTCTACAGTTTGTGTCACAGTTAGATTTCTGTTTAGGTACTTCTAATTTTTATTTCCTTCCTCATATGACTATACCCCATCAAACACATTTCATGATCTCTGGGGAATCCTGACATACCTCATGTAGCTTATTTATTTGTTGCTGTGTAATCTAATCAACAGTAAAGACAGGCAGTTCTTCCTGGTTTCTTAATTTCGTCAATATGGTAAAATCTTGATGATTTCTAGATGGATGTCCTTAAGTACATGGTCTGATCCCCATCAAACATATTTCATGATCTCTGTGGAAGCCTACCATACTTCATTTAGCTTATTTATTCCTGGTTGTGTAGTAGACTAATCAGCAGTTAAAACATGCAATTCTTCCTGGTTTACAACTAATGGTATATTCATAAAATATTATTATCATCATAATAAAATAATCTAAACTGTAAAATGTCGCAAACAAAAATTATGTCAGTGGCGACAATGCTTAAATGTCGCCGTTGCTAATCGTATTACAAGTAGAAGCACCTTAAAACGACAGGTACAGCTAGTAGTGATAAGCTTATCAGTGACTTATAGGTCACCGGTATACCGGCGACAGTGCCTTATAAATCGCTGCTACTTTTAACAGTGATCAAAGTCGCTGTTCGGGTGTTTTACTTTATTCATTGTTTATAATCTGTTGTCCGCACGCCGGCGCCGCACCGCGCTTTCGTCAACACTCTGATATCACCGAACAATAACAAGACTTGTTATTGTTCGGTGCTGATATTTTGCTAATATTGCTTATTTATTTTTCATTCTAATCTTAATTGCTTAACTGGAGAGTTTCCGAGAATCAGTAATCAGTAGTTGACTAGTTGAAGGTGAAGGTAAAGGTGAAAGACACTGAAAGATAATAGTTATTTATATATTAAACCGCGGCTCCTTAAGATTGTTTCATTGTTTCATTGTTTGCTTTACGGCTTTTTTCTTTATTCTTTTCTTTTACCAATCTTGAACTTAGACTTGTATTGTGTATAGTAAATATAAATAATAAATAGGTATACATATACATATTAGGTATCATATTATTATTATTATTATTTGAACTTCAACTGTTTTTTTTATTGGAGATTTATTTAAAGTGTACGTGGTACGTGTGTAATGTATTGTGCGTTATATATTTAGTATCCGTGCTTGTGGTTGTGGTGTGGTAGTCCAAACCCCAGTTCCCAGTTTTTTAACACTTACCATGAAGATCACTTCTTATCAATATTCAACCATTACCATTATTTTCATTACTCTGCTGACAGTGTTGACATCGATTGGCAATGTTGGAACCATGGACAAAATGCCTTGTACAGAAAACGTAGACCAGATAGCCCTTGGACAGGCCAGAAACATATTAGATAATCATATACCGGCAGAGTATATATTAACAGATCTATACCCTGTCACACAAACTGGCAGAAATCCGCATAGGTGGATTGGATTGTATGAACGTGCTGACCGAGTCTACCGGCAGGATTGTCATTTTTTAGTGGATGTGAGGGAATCATTTCGAGAGGTGTGTCCTGCCGGATGTGAAGTTTCCCAGGTACTTGTTTCAGATAGACCGAATCGTCAATTTATACAAGTCCAATTTTGGTAAATTGTCGGTGCGAAAAAATACCGCGAAAAAAAAGATATGCATCATCATGTAACTACACTGAGTACCAGCATGAGGACGGAAAATGTTCCGAAGACTAGAATAATTGACTAATAAAATAACATTCCAAAGTGTAGAATATAATATAAGGCTAGATACTAGTAGATACTTAATAATATAAGGATAGGATAGGTGTTTAAGTTTCAAATTTTAAAATAACGCAGCAGGTATAATAAAAGTAATAATGTGTTTATTAAAAAATTCTTAAATATAAAAATAAAAATATGTAAAATAATAATATGCGTAGCATTTTCCTTTAGTAAATTTTATTTTTATAATAATAAAATATAAAATATAGATATACTTAGACTTAGATTAGATGTAGATGTAGATTTTTGGTATGTATAAACCTATATATTGTGCTTAAAAGTAGTAACTACCAATAATATTATAAAAATAGTTATTTGAATATATATAGTTATAATAATACCACCCTTTATTAATAACCTAAAACCTAAGCCAAAAACTAAATTTAAATTATAAGAAACACACAGAAATCAGACAAAATTTTTCGAAATTTGAAAAATTGCAAGACCTTCATTTGGATTTATTTTATGTCAATTTTTTTTACACATCTCTCGGTTTAATGCTACAGTAAAAAAAAAGAATTGAATAAAATCAATAAAACCACAAAAAAAATTAATAATATATAAAATTCATTTTAAAAAATATTAAAGATCTTTATTGCAATTTAAAAAGATTAGCATGCTTGCCTTATTTGAATTAATGCGGTTTCGGCATTCTGTAATTATTTGTCCAGCCTTGGAGAAACGCCTTTCGCAAGGAACTGAAGTAGCGATGGCACAAAATGTATCTTGAAAAATTTCACTTAAGAGTGGATAGTAATATCTATTTTCACTCCACCATTCACACGGATTTTTCGATCGCGGCACTAAATCACATTCTAAGTACCTTTGCACTTCAACTATTGCTTGAGAATTCGCTGTTGATTTAGGTGTAGTTAGAGAAAACAGTTTTTTGAAAAGCTCCCCATATGGACAGTTCTTCATCAGAATCAGATTCACTAATATTTACATTTAGTTCTGTTTCCTTGTCAGCGGTGGTCGCAGTTTCTTTAGCTGATTGCCTTCCTAAAAGTATTGATGTCACCATTCCTATTACTCTTTTTTTCAAATTAACTTTTAGAAACTCTTCAGAAAATGGGTATCATTTTAAATCTTGGATCTAAAAATGTACACAATGCAAGTGTATTACTATGCTCAACGTTTTTAAATCTTTCTATGAGACTTGAGTTTAATTTCTCAACAACTACTTTTACATTTTCATTTAATTCTCTATTTATTAAATTCTGGCATACTGCTTTTAGACCATTACTTAAAGGTATTACTAAAGAGCAGGTTGCATATTTTTGTCCACTAATAGTTTTTGTGACTTCTTCAAATGGCTTCAATACTTTACATAACTGATGACATATCTTCCACTCTTCTTGTGTTAAGATTGGTAGATCTTTATCTATCACTGCGATAGTACTTCTAATATATTCTTCCAACTCAACAAACCTCTTTAACATATAAAAAGTGGAATTCCACAATGACTTTTATTTTTGAAATTAATGAAATTATTTCGGAGTTAACATTTAATCCATCTGTCACCACTAAATTTAATGAGTGTGCAAAGCACCCAAAAAATTTCCAGCCAAGTTCCTTTGTGATGGCACTTTTAATGTTGGCTGCGTTATCAGAAACTGCTAAAATAATTTTGTTCTGAATATTCCAATCTATGGCGATTTCTCTTAAAGTCTCTGCTAAATTTAGGCTTGTATGTCGATCAGATAATAATTGACATGCAAGTAATATAGACTTAATTTTAAAATGTTCGTCGATAAAATGAGCAGTAACACCTATAAAGCTCTCCGTGTTTATAGATGTCCAACAATCTGTGGTGATACAGACTTTTCTTGCGTTTGCTAACAAAGATCTACATTTTAAAAGAACTTCTTCGTATCTCGCTGGAATTAATGATTTTGAAATTGTATACCTGTTAGGAATGTCGTAAGAAGGGTTCAAAGCCTTTACAAAATCATTAAACCCTCTATCTTGTACCATGCTAAAAGGTTGATAGTCTTGAGTAAACATTTTTAATAATTTATCTGTTATTATTTTATTGGCCGAGACTCCCAATTTTCTTGGTATAAATGATGAAATTTTTTGTTGTTTTGGCTTATTACCTTGGAAATATTACCTTTATTAATCAAATTGACACATTTCATTTAAGATATTTTAATAATGATTCATCTCAACAAGAATATGTCAACCTGGCAAAAAAATCTAAAATTTTAGGGCCAGCTGAAGATTTTCTCTTGACTCGACCTGATTTAGTAAATTGGGAAGAAATTAAACTAGCTCTAAGACAAAAATTTAGTGACCCAATTACTAGAAGTAACTTGCAACAACAATTAATATTTTTTAGTAAAAAGAATGAATCCACTCAAGATTACATACAAAAGCTCAAAGCCTTAGTTACTAAAACAAATACAAAAATATGCACCGAAGTTAATAATATTGAAGCAAGAATTATCTTAATCTCTCAAAATGAATTGACCGCAACACAAAATCTACTAGCCAATATTTCTAATGAACTAAGAACTTTATTAATAGTTTAAAATCCTTAAAACTTGGACAGTGCTATTGATATAATAACAAACTATGAAATTTTGACAAGTCAAGCTAATTTTAAAAATAATTTTGTACATAATCATTTTCAAAATAGACACAATGCAAATCAAAAACAATTTAATACTTTTCCAAACAATATTCCATGAATGATGACACCCAACCAAACCTCTAATCACCGAAGAATGTCAATATTCAATAGACAACCAAGTCAACCTCCTCCATTACCCCCAAGAATTCCCTTCAGACCACAATATCAACATCAATTTTTGAATTCTAATCAAAAGAATGTTCCAATTCCGCCCAGTAAACAACAATATCCACAACCCACGTCAGGAGTAATTATCCAACCTAGGAGAAACCCTTTTCAAATAAGATTACCTCAACCATTTCAAAGACCCTTTCAAAACCATTTTCAAAACTCAAAGCCCAACTATCTAATTCAGGAAATAACGCATTTAGAAGATGAAAATAAAACTGATGTTAATTATGAAGGCAATGAAGAGTACTTCATTGACCCACAATTCGAACCATCTGAAGATCAACTTTCAAATAATGATTTCTATCAAGAGAACTTAACTTTGCTGAAGAGACTTTAACAGAAAAATTAGAAAATTTTCAGTTACAAGCCTCGGGAACAAATCATGCTTGAATTTAAACAGTTTTCAAGTCAATCAATTACCCTATCTCGAAATACCCAATTATAACATTTGATTATTAATCGATACAGGCTCTCATGCATCTTTTCTCACCAATAGTTGATCATCAATAGTTGAAACCTTATTCCCTGAATTAATTGTACCCTATATTTCTAACCTTCAAACGTGTGCTGGATCAAGGAAAGCCACAGCTAAAGCTAAAATTCCATTACTTTTACCCTTTGGCATAAGCGAACACATAGACTTTGTCCTATATCCATTTTACGAATATTTCGATGGAATTTTAGGAGTAAAAGATCTTTGTAAACTAAATTTGAACATTGACTTAAAAAATCAGAAATTGAAGAATAATTACTTAGAAATTCCTTTTCAATATAGACAAAACTTCGATCAATACACAATCGAAATATTGCCTAAAACAATTCAAAAAGTAGTATTTAAAACAAACCTACCTAATGATTCAACTTGGATAATGCCTTATTTTTCTGACGAAAATATTGAAATTCAATCAACATTGATAACAGTTAATGATAACAAATATACAGTTGATATCCTTAATCATTCGGATAAAACTTTCGCTTTTGAATGCAATATAAATGAAAATTTACCATTAGAACCAATTGAAATCAATAATTACGAAGTAATACATTTTGAAGAAACGCAACCACAAAAATTATATCAAGAAGGAAAAACTCTTGAATGTAGAGAATTAGAATCTCTAATAAGACATTAACATTTAAACCCGGAAGATCGCTTTCAGCTTCTAACTTCTAAAGAACTTTAGCCAAATTTTAACTAAACCCGGAGATTCTTTAACATCATCAAATCAAGTCAAACATATTATAAATACGACAGATGAAATCCCAGTTCATTCCAAAAATTATAGATATCCATACATCCATAAGGAAGAAGTAAATAATCAAATAGAACAAATGTTAAGAGATAAAATAATACAACCCTCTAGCTCACCCTGGAGTTCACCTGTATGGATTGTACCAAAAAAGATGGACGCATCTGGCAAAAGAAAATGGAGACTTGTGATCGATTATAGAAAATTAAATGAGAAAACAATCGATGATCGCTATCCATTGCCAAACGTAACGGATATTCTAGACAAACTAGGAAGATGTCAATATTTTACGACCATTGACCTAACAAGTGGATTTCACCAAATTGAAATGGACAAAAATAGTATTCCTAAAACGACATTCAACGTAGAACATGGACATTATGAATTCCTAAGAATGCCCTTTGGCCTCAAAAATGCTCCTTCGACATTTTAAAGAGCTATAGAAAATGTTTTAAGAGGATTACTAGGAAAACAATGCTTAGTATATATGGACGATACTATTGTCTATTCGACCTCACTCAAGAACATATCGACCCTACGACGAGTATTCGAACGTCTAATATCATTTAATATGAAAATTCAATTAGATAAATGTGAATTCCTACGTAAAACTGTAGAATTCTTAGGACACGTCGTAACACCAGACGGCATTAAGCCAAACCCAAAGAAAGTCGAAGCAATAAAAAATTTCAAGATTCCAAATACCACAAAGGAAATAAAATCTTTTTTAGGACTTATCGGATACTACAAGAAATTCATTAAGAATTTTGCTAAAATCACAAAACCCCTAACTCACTGTCTAAAGAAAAATGTTAAAATAATTCATGATAAACCTTTTGTAGAAGCATTTAATCTTTGTAAAATCATTTTAATGAATATACTTCAACATCCTAACTTTGAAAAGCCATTCGTCCTGACTACAGACGCATCCAATTACGCAATCGGCGCCATACTTTCTCAAGGTCCCTTTGGATCAGATTTGCCTATAGCATATGCAAGCAGAACTCTTAACCCAGCTGAATATAACTATTCTACAATAGAAAAGGAATTATTAGCAATTTTCTGGGCCACCAAATATTTCCGACCTTATTTATTTGGTAGAAAATTCACAG
Source organism: Anthonomus grandis grandis (assembly GCF_022605725.1). NCBI lineage: Eukaryota > Metazoa > Arthropoda > Insecta > Coleoptera > Curculionidae > Anthonomus > Anthonomus grandis. Next base: position 42,993,444 of record NC_065548.1, read on the forward strand.
TGGTAACAGATCATAAACCACTTCAGTGGTTATTCTCCATTAAAGAACCAAACTCAAAATTAGTCAGCTGGAGACTAAAACTTCAAGAATTCGAATATACTATCCACTATAAGAAAGGCACTCGAAACTTAAATGCAGATGCACTTTCAAGACCACCGTTGGATATACACCCTTTAAATATAATAGATCCACCATTAACACATATGAAGAGTACAGGGAAAAAACGTGCAAAGTCAGTATTTTATAAAAATTAAGATAATACGTTTATGTATTTCCTTTCAAAGAATATTTTCATATAAGCAATTAATACCGGCAAGAAACGCACTGTGTCACTGGATCTTTGCAGTTTTTAAATAACTATGCAGGGAAAGAACGTGCAATGTCATCGCGATACTAGATAAGAACGTGTTAAGTCAGGAAAAAACGTGTTGGGTTGAGAAAATTATATTGTTTTTTTAAGCTCGTAGGTCAGTCTGCCGATTATTTTAACTGAGTGAACATGGCGAGTGACACTAGTGGTGACGAATTAGATAAAAAAATATGTGGACTATCTAAAAAACGTAAAATAACTGGTCGTATGTCTGATGTTTCAAAAAAAATACGTAAAATAAAATTATTATTAATTACGTTTTATAAAATTATTAAACATTTTAATGAGTTAGGTTCTTGGGACGAACAAAGTGCCTATCTGTGTGGCCTTATTCTTCTAAGTCCTGTTTTCCAACGAAGAAATCGTCGCCCAGAAGAAGAAAGTCACTTCCGGCAGGCTAGTTACTTTTATAAGGTAAGAGTGCTACGTAATGAAGGAACAGTCGACATTCCAGTATGCCTTAAAGCATTTTGTTCACTTCATGGAATTACACGAAGAAGAGTTCAGACTATTTACACTTCACTTCTAGTCAAAGGAGTTGCTCCTAAGGACAACAGGGGGAAACAATCCTATAAACATCGTGCACTTAAAAAAGATATAAAAAACTGTGTTATTTCTCATATTCGTTCGTTTAAGGGTAGGTCTAGTCATTATAGCAATAAAAAGTCAAAGAAAATTTACTTACCTGAAGATTTGAACATTCGCAAAATGCACTCAATGTATAAATTAAAACATCCAGATAAATCTGTGTCTTACGAAACTTACAGAACTATTTTTTCGACTGATTTTAATATCAGTTTTGGATATCCCCGTTCTGACACCTGTTCCAAGTGCAATGAATTCAATGCTAGATTAAAGTCGCTAAATTTAAGGCTTACCCAAAACATCACTTTGGAAAGAAAAGAGTTCCTAAATCGCAAAATAAGAAAGCTTACATTAGAGAAATAACTTCATAAGAAAAAAACAGAAGCCTTTTATGCTAGGAAGAGACAAGCTCGACTTCAAAGTAGGAAATCAATAGAGATAGAAGCGGTGGCCATGGACTACCAAAAAAACTTACCAGTCCCGAACATAACGACTAATGACGTCTATTATAAGCGTCAATTATCTTTTTATTCTTTTAACATCCATAGACTTTCGGATGCTGATTCAGTATTTTATACCTATTCAGAAGAAGTAGCTAAGAAGGGTTCTAATAAGGTATGTTCTTTTTTAGAAGATTATGTTACTCATCATCTTCCTAGTAGCGTTAAGATTTTAATAATTTTTTGCGACTCTTGTGGAGGACAAAATAAGAACTTTACAGTGTTTCGCTATTTGCACTACCTCGTCCACCAAAAAAAGAGGTTTCAAACTATCAAAGTTGTATTTCCGATTAGGGGCCACTCATTTATGTGAGTGTGACAAAAATATGGGTATAATTAACTGCAAATCCAAGACCGAACTACCTTCAGACTGGGTTCGGGTTTTCAAGGAAGCTAGAGTTAAACCAACACCTTATAAAATAGAAGAAGTTAACGACAGCCTTATAAGAGACTGGAGTGCATTTTTGTCTCCTTTGTATGTAAAGAAGTGTCCGTTTTTGAGTCGACCAATAAGAGAGTTGGAAGTCACTGTGAATCATCCAAGAATGATTCTTCATCGTGAAACCTATAATGTATCTTGGACTACTTCCATCGTAACTAAACCAGTCTCCAAACTCATACGAGGCCCACCTTTATCTGAAAAGGAGTTTCACTATCCACCACGAGCTTATAATGGTAAGTTTGTTTTGTAATTCCTTTAAATAATAGTGTTTTTGTTAATAAAATATTTTTTTAGGTAAAATTCCTATTTCAAGAGAAAAATACAAAGATCTACAGCAACTGAAAAAATTTTGTGACGAGAGCACGTTTTCCTTTTACGACAATCTTCCTGTACTACCCGCAAAGAAAATCCCTAAAATGAACAGAAGAGAAAAGCCCGTTAAAACAACAAAAAATAAGCGCTAAACACCAATATAGTAAATACGGTAACATTTAAAACAAAGTTTTTTTTTCTGTTTTTTTTTGTACTTTGGTTGGTTTTGTAATAAAATTTAAAAAACTAATTGATATTTTTTAATTTCATTACATAATTTAAAAAGCTAGTATACGGTATAATAATTGTTTCCAAAATCAAAATTTTGAAGTAGAAATTGAAAAAGCCAAACCAGAAAGAAGAAATCAGACCTCCGAATGAAAATAACAACGAACAATCACCATCAACTTTTAAACAAGAAAATGAAAATAATAATGAACCATTACCATCAACTTCTAAACAAGAAAATGAAAATGGAAAAGAAGATTCAGAAACAGAGACAATTCATACATCAATAGAAAACCCAATACTAGGCGTACCCTATGTTTTGTAACAAAATCATTTTTAAATGGACAAGAAATGAAAAACTCTATTCAATAATGAAGAAATTATTCGAAACCAAGAAAAGAATAATAATGTTTATAAATGAAAACCCAATAACAGAAGAAATACAAATATTTCTAAAAGATCATTTACCACCAGACAGTTACTTTTCCCTAACAAGGAACTAGAACCAGTAATTCTTAGAATATTCCAAGAAACGCTCTCAAATAATATGTTTAAATTAGTCATTTCTAACACCCTACTTAAAAATGTGACAAATCAAGACGAACAAAAAGAAATAATTAATACATATCATACAACAAAGACATCACATAGAGGAATAAACGAAAATATTAAAAATATTAAACAATCCTACTATTGGCCAAGCCTAGAAAGAGATGTAATAGATTTTATTAACACCTGTGAAGTATGTCAAAAAACGAAATACGATCGACATCCACACAAGGTAATATTTAAACCAACCCCAACAGGATCTAAACCCTTTGAGCATATCTACATGGATATATATTCAATAGCAGCTCAAATGTATCTAACAATAATAGATAACTTTTCAAAATTTGTTGCAGCATATCCAATAAATGAGACATCAATTGAGATATGTCAGAGTTTAATTAAATTCTTCTCACACCATGGAACCCCATGTCGAATCACAACAGACAACGCTCGAAATTTTAAAAGTAACTTAATTCAAGATCTTTGTCAAGCATATAAAATTAAGTTGCATTTTACAACACCATATAACCCGAATTCAAACTCACCTATTGAAAGATTTCATTCAACTCTAAAAGAAAGCCTAGTTGCTTTGAAAAACGATCATTCTCAAAAACTACTTCAAAATATAATTGATTTAGCTGTATTAAATTACAACAGCATACATTCGGCACACTATTATACCCCATTCCAGATAATTAAAGGAAACCTTAATTATCAGTTAAATTTTGAGAAAAACCTAGACCAATTACAAACGGATTATATAAATGAGTTGACAGAAACCTTCAAGGAATTAAATAAAAACATTTATTCCAAAATGAATGCAAAAAAGGCAAATGTCCTTAGCAGACTTAATCAAAATAGAGAAAACGACCCTGAAATACCCGAAAATACTGATCAATTGTTAAAAACACCTAAAAAAATTATCACAGAAATTAGAACCTATCTATAAAATAAAGACGTTCAAAAAGCAAAGACACCCTAAAGATATTAAAAGGCATTCTAAATTTTAGGAAATGAAGACTCTTCTTGTATTACTTCCGCTGCTCGTGAACGCACAATACCAGATTGAAACTCTTAACAACCCAATATTACCAATCTACCAAGGAAAAGGTTATGTAGTAACTAGTTATCATCATATTTATTATCACTTAAATCTTACTAATATAATGAATTGCTTAAAACTAACAAAGAAAACGCTTATGCATGCAAATAAGACTTTGGGAGAATCAAATCTACCCTTATATCATCTTTTAGCTGTAAAAATAAATGATCTTCTCAATCAATCAAGATCAATAGAATCATTTTTAGATCATTATACAACCAAGCCAATTTCAAAAAGAAATAAAAGAGGACTATTTAACTTCTTAGGAAAAGCGCAAAAATATCTATATGGCACATTAGACGCAGATGATGGAGAACGCTATGACAAGTATATTAGAACTCTCCAAAATCCAAAATCAAGACACCTTACAAAAAGACATATTACAAACACAAACTGTCCTAAAGAAACTAACTCATGATATTGACACTCAGCTGACTAACATAGGAAATAATCAGCAGAAATTATATAAGGAAATTAATGACCTAAGACAGATGAGTCAGTCAACGTCTACTACACTATATTTTATCTTGCTACTCGATACGCTAGAAAACAATCTTCGCGTCATCAATGAGATACGTATGAATTTGCAAACTGCAATTAATTTCGCAGAAAAAAACATTATGCATCATAATATTCTCAAATATCAAGAACTTTTAGTCATTTTATCTAAGTTTAATCAGAAAACGCGAATTCCTTTTAATAACATAATTAAATATTATGAAGTCGCACATGCTGACGTAACAATAAAAGAAGACCTAATAATTTTCTATATAGCAATACCCCTAATATCTGAGAAAACTTATGCATGTCATGTTTTCCCTATCCCAATAAATAATCATTTAACAATGTTGAGTAATCCCTATTTATTGAAATCAGACAAAGATTTCTATAATTTGAAAGAAAGTTGCCAAAAAATCGAGGACATCTTTCTTTGCCCTGTAAAAATATTAAATCAGAATGAACCTTGCATCTCGGAGACAATTAACCTGACAAATCATTGCCCAATGACTCCTGTTAATTATTTGAAAACATCTGTCACCCAATTAGAGGATAATTCAATTATAATAATTCCCAAAGACCAAGAAAAAATAAATTTTCAATGCCCTAATC